>NC_044031.1:115337648-115674133 GCF_901765095.1 Microcaecilia unicolor | reverse complement strand
ATAGGAGAAAATATTGTTTTCACTCGACAAATAATTAAGCTCTGGAACTCACTACCAGAGGATGTGATTACAGTGGTTAGTATATCTGGGTTTATAAAAAGGTTTGTCCAATTCCTGGATGAAAAGTCCATAGTCTGTAATTGAGAAAGACATTGGAGAAGTGACTGCTTGCACTGGGATCAGTACCATAGAGTCTTGCTACTATTTGGGCTTCTGCCAGGTGCTTGTGACCTGCATTGGCCACTTTTGGAAGTAAAATACTGGGCTAGATGGATCAGTCATATGAACCAGTATGGCAATTCTTATGTTCTTGTTGGAGGAGTCAGAAGGGGACCTGGCAGATGTTGTGGTGCAGGGGGAGGTCAGGATGGGGATCAATCTTATTAGGAAGGGAGAAAGGAGAGAAGAGAAAATGGTTCAGTCACTACTCAGAAGTTACGCCAGTGCCAGTCGATATTCAGTGCACAGCTAAGTGGCCAAGTTAGGACAGCCTTTTATATGGTCCTCTCTGGTTGCTTAGCAACATAGGCACCGGTACTAAATATCTCTGGCACCTGCATAACTACTTTGACATGTGGGCTCATTTTCAAAACAGAAAAACATCTAAAAAGTGGCATAAAGCAGCATTTGGGCGTTTTTCTCACAAAAACATCCAAATCAGTTTTTTCGAAACCTATTCCTAGACGTATTTCTATGAAGTCCATCAGAAGTGCATCCAAATCTCAAGGGGGCGTGTCAGGGGTGTGTTCAGGCTAGGACTTGGGCGTTCCTAAGACAGACGTTTTTCAGCCATAATGGAACAAAACAAAACCATCCAGGACTAAAACTAAGATGTTTTGAGCTAGACCTGTTTTTCTAACAAATAAGGTGTCCTAAATAACCAGATGACCACTGGAGGGAATCATGGATGCCCTCCCCTTATTCCCCCAGTGGTCACTAGCCCCCTCCCACCCCTAAAAAATGTGATGAAAAACATTACTTACCAACCTCAGATGTTATACTCAGGTCCATTAGAACATGCAAGTCCCTAGAGTAGTCTAGTGTTGGGGGGCAGTGCACTGCAGACAGGTAGACCCAGGCTTCTACCTCCTCCTACCTGTTACACTTGTGGAGGAAACTGAACCCTCCAAAACTCACCAAAAACCCACTGTACCCACATATAGGTGCCACCTTCACCTGTAAGTGCTATGGTAGTGGTGTACAGGTGGGGGTAGTGGGTTTTTTTTAGGGGGGGCTCTGCACACAAGGAAAGGGAGCAGTGGTGAGATGTGTACCTGGGAGCATTTTATGAAGTCCAATGCAGTGTCCCCTAGGGTGCCCTATTGCTGTCCTGGGATGTCAGGGGGACCAGTCTACTAAAAATGCAGGCTCCTCCTACATCCCAATGGCTTGATTTTGTGCGTTTTGCACTTGGACGTTTTTTCTAAAATGAACCAAAAAACAAAACGTCCAAATCACAAAACCTTGTTCAAAACATTATTTTCGAAAACAATGACCTTCTTTCCTATTCAGATTTTGGATGTTTTTTGCAAAACGTCCAAAGTCAGACTTAGATGTCCTATCGAAAATGCCCCTCATGGCCAGTTAGTGCTTATATTCAGCAGCACTGCCCAGTTAACTGCTGCTGAAGATCAACAACCAGGCCAGTCAGCGTAGTTTAACAGAGCAGGAATCTCTCCTGCCAGGTTAAACCCTTTTGAATATCAAACCCAGTAATAATAATAATCCAGTTTTTATAGACCACCTCCACTAAAACATCAGGGCAGTTTGCAATAATAGTGTTATTAAAAAAAAAACAACTCAGGAATAAAATCAAAACAAATCCAATATTAAGAATAACATTTAATTTTTTTCTGAAACTCCAATAATCACTCTCTAGTCAATTCAAGAGGGAGAGAGTTCCATCCTTCAGGTGCAACTGCTTCCAACAATTGTTTTTGAATTGAGGGTTTCCTGTAACCTAAATGGGAAGAACATGAATAGACTGAGGTGAAAGGGATCTTGATTGAAGTTATAAGTAGTTAGGACAAGACTCACTGAGACTTTTAAACAACAACAAAATCAATTTGAAAATCAATCCTTACAGAAACTGGAAGCCATTGAAATATTTTTAGCAAAGGAGTAACATTTGCTTTTGTACAAAATTATTTTAGCTGCAGTATTTTGAAGGAATTTGAGCCTAGATATTGTCTTTTTTGGGAAAGCCTAAAGTAAATAATATTCCAACTGAAATTTCTGAAAGTAATTTAATGAAAAAAAATATTGATATGGCATAACTTACTGTACATTGATGGAAAAATGTGTATTTTACCACTTGTCCAATCTGAGATTCTGTCTCAAGGGAGAAATCAGTGAGCATTTCCAGACATCTAATAGCATTGTTCAATACAAAGGCCTTACCACCAATGATGGGGGTTTCTATTAGCATAAGAATCTTTCCCAAACCATATACAGGGCCATTATCTTCTCACCCCAAACAATCCAAAATTTAAAAAAAAGGAAAAGACTACCCCCCCCCCCCCCCCCCCCGTTTACTAAGCTGCTGTAGCGGCTGCCACGTGGCATGCCGACACAGCCCATTGAAACTGAATGGGCTGTGTCGGCATTAGCGCACAGTAGCCGCTAGCTTGGGTTAGTAAACAGGGGGGTATGAGAACAAGCAGGTAGAGATATACATCTCAAAACATATATATCAAAAAGTAAATAATACCTCTAGAGTGTTTTAAATTAAATACATCTGAATAAAAAACTAAAAAGATATTTTTAATTATTTTTTGATATTTATGTTTTGAGATATATATCTCTACCTCTTTGTTCTCATAGTCTTTTCCCATGGGATAACCTTTGCCACCAAATTATAGCAATGTAGTCTTTTCAACATTTAACTTTAATGAATAAGACTCAATCCAAGTTGAAATTCTGTTCAAACAGTCAGTAGGTCATAAGTCTTAGCTATTAAGGTGTCACAGAGCAAGATGATAAAGTCCAAATTCAATTTATTTGATATACTGCAAATCAAGGAAAAATGTCAAAGTGGTTTTCATAATCAGGGTAATAAAACAAAGGAAGATTACACAAATGAACACACACAGAATACAAACATGAGAACACAATAAGCTAATTACAATAGTTTAGCCAATTGGAGAAATGGGGGGAGGGGACATTGGTATAAATATAGAATGTTAATAAAAATTATTGAAACATAAAAGAGAACCTCTGAAGGACACCACAGCCTGGAGCCCACCACATACAGATTTCCTCCTAGCTATTCACTTGGGCACCCTTTTACAAATCCGCGTGGCAACACCGACACAGCCCATTAATTGAATGGGCTGTATGAGCATTACCACACCTGCAGCTGCTAGCAAGGCTTTGTAAAAGGTGGCCTTGATAAATAAAGAATTTAGAATAAATAAATGCTTATTAATTTTAACAGGGATGGTTTTGCCTACTCTGATCAGTTGATATTACATAGATCATATTGGGCCGGATACTATAAATGGTGCTCCAAATTAGGTGCTGGAAGAAATGGGCACTAAGCACTATAAGGGCATGCACCCTTAATAGAATAGTATTTACCATGGATCTTGCACCAAACTATGGGTGCCAGATGTACACCTGCTGAAATCTATTTATAACTAAGCATGCAAATTTTCAGAATGTCCCTGACACACCCATGCTCCTCCCATGGCCATGTCCCCTTTCAAGATATGTGCTATAGGAGTTATGCACACTGTCTTATAGGACAGCATGCAGCTAGATGCGCATGGAAATCCTAATTTGTGCCGATTAACATTAATAATTGATTGTAGCGCTCAATCATTGTCATATATTGGCTCGCTAACCAATCAAGTTGTCTGCGCATCTCGGGATCATGGCCAAATTTTAGCATGTAAAATGTAGGCAACCTTTCTGAAATCCAGGGAATTCCACACATGCAGTGTGTTTTTTCTAGCAAAAAAAGGTGCCATACTCAAATGCTAGGCCACCCTTCAGGAGTGGGGTGTTTACTGAGGGACCCACCCCATAATAGCCATGCCCCCTGCAACCAGTCACAGAATCTATGACAAGACAGAATTGGTGTGTAGAGCCTAAGCTCTATCAGTAAAACTTGGGTTTCATGGGTCAATTTTAGCAGACAATGGAAAAGGTGCCAGTACTCAGTATCCCCAAGTACCCCTTCAAAAAAAAGCCCTGCATACATGTAAAAATAAGAACACAGGAAGGATGTGGCTCTGTATCCTAGCTACTGTCCCGCATTCTTCTGCAATCTGATAGCTGGCTTCTGCCCCCCTCCCCTGCAGTCTTCTCAATACACTGCAGGGGAGGAGGGAGTTGTCTTCCCTTTTGGCAACTGCTAGGCTACAGCAAGTGCAGCAGACAGACACTGACAAGGAACAGACAGATTCAGATAACTTTATTGGCATGACAATTTTACCTATGTTGCCAAATCAATACCTATAGCATGCAGATTGTGAACAATTGCAGGAAGACCTTAGGAAACTGGAAGACCGGGCATCTAGTGACAAATGAAATTTGCTGTAGACAAATGCAAAGTGATGCACATTGGGAAGAATAATCTGAATCATAGTTTTCTGATACTAGGATTCACTTTAGGAAGTCAGCACTCAAGAAAAAGACCTAGGTGTCATTGTAGACAATATGTGAAATCTTCTGCCCAGTGTGTGGCAGAGGCCCAAAAAACAAACAGGATGCTAGGAATATTTAGGAGAGGGATGCAAAACAAGACCAAAAGTATTGTACTGCCTCTGTATCACTCTATGGTGCAATCTCACCTTGAGTATTGTGTTCAATTCCGGTCACCATATCTCAAAAAAGGTATAGCGGAAATTAGAAAAGGTACAAAGAAGAGTGACCAAAATGATAGAGGGGATGGGACATCTCCCATTTGAGGAAAGGCTAAAGAGGTTAGGGCTCTTCAGCTTGGAAAAGAGACAGCTGAGGAGGGATATGATTGAGGTCTTCAAAATCCTGAGTGGTGTGGAACAGGTGGAGGTGAATCACTTTTTCACTCAAAAGTACAATGACCAGGGGACACTCAATGAAATTGCATGGAAATACTTTTAAAACAAATTGGAGGAAATATTTTTTCACTCAAAGAATAGTTAAGCTCTGGAACCCCTTGTTGAAGGATGTGGTAACGGCCGGTTAGTGTATCTGGGTTTTAAAAAGGTTTGGACAAGTTCCTGGAGGAAAGGTCCATAGTCTGTTATTGAGATGGACATGGGGAAAGCCATTGGTGGCATGGAATGGTGCTACTAATTGGGTTTCTGCCAGGTACTTGTGACATGGTTTGGCCACTACTGGAAGCAGGATACTGGGCTAGATGGACAATTGGTCTGACCCAGTATGGCTATTTTTATGTTCTTATGACAGAGAGGAATATAAGGAGCAAGGAAGGGGTGAAGGACATGGTAAGGGGTCACTGGTTAGGGGAGACAATGCTACTCTGAAATGCTGGAAAATGCAGGAAGGAGCTGTAAAGGGAAGAGATGCTGGGTGATACGAACAGGGACTGATAGTGGAGCTGTGGGGGAGGCGTAGAAACAGGATATGAGGGTGAAAGGAATTCAGGTAGAACATGGGCTGTGTTGGAGAAGGTTGCAGGCAGGAGGAGACATAATCTGGGAGAGAGGAAAAAGAGCAGCAGGGGGACACAAGCTGCAGAAAGAAGAGATGGAGAGTAGCTGGTATGGACTGGGAAAAGAGCAGCTGAGGGAAGAGGGGGTCATGGTGGAGAGAACATACATGAAGGTGAGAAAAGGGTGAGAGGTGGAGGAGGGAGTAAGACTAGAGGAACATGAGATGAGTGAAGCTGTAGAGAGAAACCATGGAGAGACAAATATCTATGGAAGAAAGAGAAATGATGATGACATGGGAGAAAGACTGGAAGAGAATCCTTAAAAGAAGGAACTTGAGGACAGAGAGAAACCCAAGATCAAGTACAGTCAGAGGCCTGAAATTAAACTACAGACCCAAAGGTTAGAAAATTAAGTTTTTAGTAAAGATTTCTGTGCCAGCTGGGCAGGGTCAAGGCAATAGCTATATTTTGCCATTCTTCTCCAGCCCTGGAAAATCCATCTGTCATTTTACTGGAAGGACATGAGGGAACAGGAGGGGATTGTGCAATATTTGATGCCATAGTCTGAAAAATATCTTTCAAATGACTTCTTTTTGGCAGCTCTGAATTGCAGAGGCCTATGACAGTTTCAAATTGAAATTGGAATAGAGAGTAACACCATCTCCCTTTTTTCAGAAAACTAAAGTCAGTCCCTTGTTTAATCTTATGGGAGACAGTGGTGTTGGACTAAATGGACTCGTTATGCTGCATCTTCCCAAAGAAATAGCATGGCAGCAGCAGGAAGAGGTTACAGGAGAGATGGGTGCAGTTTGGAAAGGGATTAGGGGTTCAATGTCCTCCAACTGTATATGTTTCCATTCTCACTCCTAGCACAGCTCTTCTATAGGCTAGCATTTGGGAAGTGTGACATGTATGGCTGTGCAGCTGTGCAGGGTTCCATAAATGATGGTGTAGTGCTATAGTAGTTTGTCACCTCCATACCCTTCCACATCATATAGGCCAGGGAAAGAGGGGAGTGAGGGGATAATGGTGCTTGGCAAAGAATGGAGGAGAAAGAAGGGGGGTGTTTGGTAAAAGAAGAGAATAAGGGATCATATGATATGAATGCACAGCTTTGGGTTCATTGATTTCCTGCTCAGAATGTGATCTTTGGGATTTTCAGTCTGAGGGCAGGAAGCAGAACATACATACAGTGGAGCAACTGCTGAACTTCCAAGGTTTGTGCATACAGGTGGTAGAGCAGCTCATAGGGCCTTTCTGGATGTGGAACTGCTTTTGTATTTCAATCTGTGAGTTGTAGGTATGAACAGTGTCTGGGGCTCTGGGAAGGGGGAATAGGAATAGGAATATAATCCTTGCCAGGAAGAGTAGGGATAAACAATTTGAAATGCATGATGAATCTGCTTAGGAGATATGAGGCATGGGTGAGCCTAGCCTGCAGGGGAGGGGCACTGACCAAGGCAGAGTGAGAGGAAACCTAATTGGGGGAGGAATTACTATAGTAGGGGCAAGGCAGGTCAGGTCAAGAGGAAGTAGAGAGCAGATAAGTATAGAATGAGGGAGTAGAGTAGGTATGGGGGGCATTAAACATCCTACCCCAAAACAAAAGTCAAACTGCACTGGGAGAAAGAAGTGAAGGAAAATAGAATAAGATGAGAGGAGGATGAAGATAAAGTGAGGAGGGACTGAGAAAGAAGTGGGGATGGTCTGAAAGAAAAGAAAGTGTATGATGTGCACATGTTAAGTACAGAAGAGGGATTATTGAGGACTGACTGGGAGGGGCAGGATATGGGCTATATAGACGGGCCAGGGTAGACTAGAAGGTATAGCATTAATGTGTGGTAGATGGGGCTGGGAGTAGGATGGTAAACTGTGGTGATGGGTTGTGGAGGAAGAGAGACTGGGGGAGTTACATTGCTACCTCTAACACAAGTCCTCCCTCTGTGTGCTCCACCTGCTGTGTTTTTCATTTACAGACAGCCTGATCAGTTGTGTTCGCAACCCAGCGTGCTTTAATTTCCTTTATATTGATACTTGGTAATTTGTGCTGAGTTGATCAACCCTAATCATTTCACTATTTGTTTCCTATGCATAAGAACATAAGATGTGCCATATTGGGTCACACCAAAGGTCCATCAAGCCCAGCTTTCTTTCTCCGACTATGGCCAATACAGGTGAAAACTATCTTGCAGGATTCCAAAAAAGATCCAATCTTTATTGTTCATACCCAATGATAAGCAGTAGTTTTCTCAAGCCTACATAACTAATATAAACTTTTCCTCCAGGAACTTACCTAAACCCATTTTAAAGTCACTTATGTTAATTGCCTTGCCACATCTTCCAGAAACAAATTTCATAGCTTAATTGTTTGTTGTATACTGCCATTTCAAATTATAGTCAGTGGTGTCTAATCAAATGGCAGTGTATGAATTAATTTACTTTACTTCTTATATTCCACAACTACCCAGAAGAGATTAGTGTGGATCACAACAAGAAGCAACACGCAGATCCTGTGAATTAGCAACTAATCAGTTAATACATATTAAAAAGAAAGAAAAGTAGATAAACTCTGCATTTTTATTAATTGTACAGCGAGAGAATTCCACAGCAGCAGGACTTGAAACATAAGGCTTGCAGATTAAATGATTTTATTTTTCAGTTTAGTAGGACTAGGATTTATCTTGAAGGCCTTTGTTTTTATCAGTCATTTGGAATTTTATAAAATTGGAGGTCCTGCAACAATAGAGAAACTATCATATTTATGAGCAGAATTAACCATGCAGCCGTATTCTGAATAGTCTGAATCTTCCTCAAAAGACCTTGACAGCTAGCATAAAATGTCATTGCTGTAATCCAAGTTAGATAACAGTAAACTTTGGACAAACAAAAGTATAAAGATCAAAGCAGTTACGTATGCTTCTATGTTTTGTCATTAACAGAAACAATTTCTTAATAAATAAATTAATCTGGAAATCCAAAGGCAGGGTTCCTGATACAGTAACACCAAGGATATTAATATTTTCTTCAAAAGTAAAATGTGAACTGGTTAACTTCAATACATTATCATTCCATATATTAGTAAGTTGTTATAACAAAAGAAATTTAGTCATCCATATTAAGCTTCAGGCCATGAGCTTTCATCTATATCTCAAGTAAATGAATACAATCTCTTACTCTACTTGCAGTGTCCTCTGCTGTCTGAGAGATAGGAAGTAATACAGTAATATCATCTGCATAGTTAAAAATGTTTAAATGTAGTTGCAAAAAAACCTCAGAAAGGCGGTATATGAAGTCCCATTTCCCCTTAAACCAGCAGAATTTAAAACCTGACCCAAAGCTTACAGAGTTGGTGATAAAGCCCTGCGGAACACCACAAGTAGCTTTCCATGACTCAGAATGGGATCCTTTAAATTTCAGTCTATATGCCCTAGAAGTAATCAAGCTAGAACATTACCTCCAACACAAAACCCCTCCAGGAGTTCCAGCAACAAACAATGAAAATCAAAGGCCCATAAGAGATCAAATTGTAATTTGATCGCTCTCTGGCCTTTGGCCAAGAGTGACCTACTCTCTGCCAGTGAAGCACCCAATACTGTCTCTGTGCTAAAGTACTTACTCATTCAATTGATTTGTCACCAGTCCCTCCATTAACTTAACAAACATGGGAATTGATGCTATAGGACGATAATTAGTTACATCCGTACTACCCAAAATATTGAACAGGAAAAGTTCTCTACGATGACGAATCACAGAAGGCAAAAGTAGAGACTAATAGACGATTCACCACTGGAGACGTGAGTCCAACAGTCTTTATTATATCAAAGATAACGACCCGACACAGGCCGTGTTTCGACGCTAAAAAAGCATCTGCATCAGGGGTCAATAAATACACCAAGTAGTGAATGCAAAATGAGGAGTCCTACTTGTATGTGTGTTGTCAACTCACTAATCACATAGCACTAAACAGAAAATGCTGGACACAAACTATTGTATTTATTGACCCCTGATGCAGACGCTTTTTTAGCGTCGAAACACGGCCTGTGTTAGGTCGTTATCTTTGATATAATAAAGACTGTTGGACTCACGTCTCCAGTGGTGAATCGTCTATTAGTCTCTACTTTTGCCTTCTGTGACATCCGTACTACCTGCATTCTTGTTTTTTTTAGAATGGGAGTTAACACTGTATTTCCTTCATTTGTTGGAAATTTACCTAAAGCCAGATGAGTATTAATCCAAGATAGGAAACAAGACAAAAATAACTTTGGAACTGTTCTAATCAGGAAAGGAGGGCAGTTATCTAAAGAGGAACTATATGGATTGAACAGAGATTCTAAATCGTCCAGACAGTTTTAAATTGTAACCAATATCTATTCACAGGAATAGGAAATTAAAAGTCTGATGGACAGCCAAAGGCAGTTCCAATGACTTAAATTAAGATATTTCAGCCTATAATTTAGTTATTTTTCCTTTAAAATAATCTGCCAACATCTGAGCAGGAGAAGATTGTTCATCTATCTGACATATTTCAGGTGGCTTTAATAATTAACTATTTGAAAACGTTTTCTCTGATTCAATAATTTTTTTCCTATTAGATATGAATAGTAGATTATTCTCTTAGATTTAATAAAAATTTTGTATAAATTAATCGCATTTCTCCATTGTAATTTGTCCCCAATCAGCTTTGATTTCTATCAAAGACATTCTAATTTCTGATATAAATCATTTCTGTAAATTTAACTCATCAAACCAAGAAGTATTCCTATGAACTAAAACCCATTTCTCCTTTTTAGGAGCAATATTATCTAAGATCTCCTCAGAGAGGAAATTCCAATCATCAATAAGTGTAATATCACTTAGATCCTGCAATGATAATTTCTGTTCTATTTTAGACCAAAATATGACCTGAAAAAGTTTACCTCTAGTATACATTGTGGAGAAAGATGGCAGAATTCATTTACCACTTTCCTGTCAATTAATATTGAACTGTAACAAGAAGTAATCTGACCAGATTAGTGGTTCCCAAGAAACAGAATTAACTTTCCAAGATTGTGTTGATGAACAAGCTAATATATTTAAATGCATTTTTCATGTGATATAGAAAACTTAGGCCAAGATAATTCCAACAAATCAAAAAAATCTAAAAGATCCTTTACATCAAGACTTGTAGTATCCTCCAAATGCAAATTGATATCTTCCAATAACAAAAGATGATCAGAATCTTAAGAACATTTAGCTAAAATGTTATAAAAATCCTCACTGGCCTCTGACCATCTATATGGAGGACAATAAAACAGAACACACTGATAAGTACCTTCAAAATTATCATTAACAACCTCATATACAATTAATTCTAAACCTGATGTTTTCATAGAGTTCACAAAAGTAATCTTAGAAAAAGATTTAAAAATTAAAGAAACCCCACCTCCCTTCTTCTTGGCAGATCTAGATAAATGCAATATGATATAACCATCAGGACATAATGATTTTAAAATTGGATAATCAGACATTTGCAACCAGGTTTCAGTTATCATTACAACGCCAGGTTGTTTTATTAAATCCCTTATAATATCCATCTTATTATTCACCAATCTTGAAAAAATAAATACAAGGGATAGGTTAAAAAAACAAAGGATTCAATATTTGTTGTTTACAAAACACCAGACCATGTGGAGCTATTGAAGATCTCTTTTTATGCTTTGTTGATTTACTATTTCTGTAAATTATAGCTGGGATTTCATGTTGCAAATGTTCTGAGCAATGAACTAGGTAACGATGTCTAAATTCCTGCTTGGGATAAAACAGGTGTCTAGAGGAAAAAACAGGGTGCATCCACACTGTTACCACTGAAGACGTAAACATATCTTCCCATTTAAAAAAATATATTCCAAACATTTTTAAGCTCAAACTCTGGAGGAGACAGTTTCCTAACCTATGACATTATTTATATGTTTTTGTGTTTGTTTATTGGTTTCTTGCTATACCGCCCTTCAAAGTATTAGCAGAGTGGTTTGCACAATCTTGATTATAAAAGGAAAGGAACTACAATATTTCAAAAGAAAGAAAGAAAGAGAAAGAAAGAAAGAGAAAGAAAGAAAGAAAGGGGAAAACAGTGGTAAAGAGCGAAAGCTCTTGGATTAGCCACTAGAGTCATCAGCATCACCGTTTTGCACCCATAGCCCTGGAAAGGCAAGAGAGAAAAGATGTGCTTTCAGCACTTCTTTACACTGAGGAATGTCATTTCACTGTGAATAGTGGTTGGTAGTGAGTTCCAAACCGAGAGATCTAGGTGGAAAAGGCACTTCTAGTAGATGCAAACTATGGGGTCCTTTTACTAAGGTGCGCTGAAAAATGGCTTGTGGTAGTGGAGGCACATGTTTAGGGGGTGCACTGATACATTTTTAAGCACATCTGTAAAAAATGCCTTTTAAAAATTTTTGCCAAAAATGGACATGCGGCAAAATCAAAATTGCCACGCATCCATTTTGGGTCTCAGACCTTACCGCCATCCATTGGCCTAGCGGTAAAGACTCACGCAGTAACCGGGCAGTAATGACCTATGCACGTCAAATGCCACTTGGCACGCATCTGATATGCGCATTGGAAAATAAAAATTATTTTTTGGATGCATGTATTGGATGCGCACCATAAATGAAATTACCACAAGAGCCATGCGGTAATTCCATTTTGGCGCGCATTGGGCACGCGTAGATGTTTAAGCGGCCATATAAAAGGGCCCCTATGTTCAGTAAACTGATAGAATACAGAGACAATTAACCATAGTGTACTGCAGGGTCTGTGAGGGAATGTAGGTGAGAAAATCAAAGCCAATTAGGAGGGTGATTTCATGTGGAGAGGTTTTTTGGGCCAAAGTTAAGATTTTGTGTTGACTCCTCAATTGGGAGCCAATGGTGATGTATAAGGATAGGGCTAAACTGTTGAAACACGTAACGCACAAGAGTCGAACAGCTGTATTCTAGACTTAACTGCTGTTAAAAAAAATTCCAAAATATGGTTTAAAGATAATTTTTAAATTTCATACAGCGTGGGTATTACTCCTTGCTATATTCAGACTTGAAACAGGATCTTACAGCAACAGAAAATTACAACTTTTTGTTCTGAGCATTCAGAACACTTTGACTCAAGCGCTTATTTTGAGTTCTGTTTGTTGTAAACTCACATTTTAAGAATGGAACAAATTGCTGCTATAGTCAAAACAGCAAAGAAGTGGCTTCCCAACTCAGGAACCTGCTATCAATTCCTTTGTTCTATCCTGCAGAGTGAAAATACACAGCATTTCCATGACAAAGCACTGATTCTTGGTTTATCTTCATCATTTATTTTGTATTAAGCAAGCTGATTCCATAATCATGAACTCCATTTTCATGTAACAACACAAAAGAGAGACAATATGCAACCATAGCAGGAAAACAAATATAAATAAAACCATGTAAGTTTATAAAAACTAGGAAAGCTGATATTTTAATAAATAAAAATTGTCATAGAAATATAAACCATAAATATGAGTTCTGAAAACCAGACAGTACCATGTTTTAGCAAATGGCTGCATCAAAAATAACCTATGAACATTTAAATAAATATAAGCATAATGTCAAAATGTACAATGAATACAATAACTAAATGTCATAAACATACCCCAATGTGTTCCGAAACCCAATATAACATTGTAATGCAATTAGGGCTCCTTAATACTGAAACAGACATAGTTGAGGGTTCACATCTGTCCATGCTAATTGGATTTCTGAAAAGGGGTGAGTGGACATTAGGGAGAAAGCAATGTTCATCACCTGTAACATATCTTTTCTGCAGACAGCAGAAATGATAAGGCACATAAGTGGATGACGGAACTGCTCTTTAGTGTTAACATAGTAGATGAGAGCAGATAAAAATCTGTACGGTACTCTCATTCTGTGCAACAAGATAAACTCATTATATAAGATATGATGTAATTTGTCATAACATGTATACCTGATCTTGATTTGTCTTTGCCATTTTCTGGGCATAGACTGTAGAAGTCTGCCCGATACCTTCTTCATTCTAAAACGTCTGACGTTGTCATTGAAGCCCCTGAAAGCCCCACTCCAGCCCATCCAAATTTTTTCAGCCACAATCAGGGCACAGACCGCAGACGTCTGCCCAGCACTAACCTTGTTCTCCAACTTCTGAAGCTGAATCTGCCAAGCTACAATCAGGGCACAGATCATAGAAGTCTGCCCATCATTGGCTTTGCTTTCCAATTACTGGTGTTGCCATCTAATCACTACTAAGATTCTTTGGATAAATTCTTTCTAAACAGGATTCCTTTGAGTTTATTCCACACATTTTTTAATTCCGTTGCAGTTTTCATCTCCACCACCTCCCGCAGGAGGGCATTCCAGGTATCTACTACCCTCTCTGTGAAAAAGTACTTCCCGACATTCTTCTTGAGTCAGCCCCCCTGCAACCTCAATTCATGTCCTCTAGTTCTACTACCTTCCCATCTCTGGAAAAGTGTAGATTAATACCTTTCAAATATTTGAACATCTGTATCTTATCACCCTTGTTCACTTGTTCAGAACCCTTATTTTATCATTCGCACTTTAATATTCCCTTATCTCTTGTTTGTCCTGTTTGTCCTAATTAGATTGTAAGCTCTGTCGAGCAGGGACTGTCTCTTCATGTTCAAGTGTACAGCGCTGCGTACGTCTAGTAGCGCTATAGAAATGATAAGTAGTAGTAGTAGTAGTAGTATCACCCCTGTTTCTCCTTTCCTCCAGGGATCATTCATGGCTCTTCCCATGTTCAGTGGTCTTCTCAGCTCCAAAGGTCAAAAAACTAAGATAACTTTTGGTGAGAGGAGGGATTATAAGCTTTATCAATTCTGCTGTCTATGGAAGACATTTGTTACAGATAGACAGCACTGTGTTTTCTGTCAACAAGCAGGACTGAGTTATACATACAAATGGGTGACTCCTTAGCCAAGGCTGCCAGCCTCAAGTTGACTTTTTCCTTGGAGTAGCCTGTACAGTAAAGTGTAAGAATTAATTCACAAGCACAGATTGGTGAGTACCATGTGACAAAAAGCACTGTCCTGTGCTGAGAAGCTTGGTCCAAACAATAATACTCAATGAAAGTATGAAGAGAAGACAAGGTAGTTACTTTGCAGATGGTATTCAGCAAGGCAGACTTCAATAAGAGCACTTTTGCTACAGTAGCTCTAATCTGGTTAGACTTGACCTTGGAGCTAAGAGGAATGTCTGCTTGTTCATAGCAGAATTGTATACAAGAAGCCAGCCAGTTATCTAAAGTTCTCTTTACAACCGGCATGTCAGTTCTATTCGGATAAAACAATATAAAGAGTTGGTTGACTTCTCAATAATGCAGTTCTTTTAAACTTACAGATAAGAACCTATTTACAATCTAGAATATCAATGGCCTTCTCTTGATCATTTGCATGAAGCCTCCGACTGAAAGTGGGAAACATTATTTCTTCATTTAGGTAGAAAAGTGTGACAATCTTACTTGTGATGATGGAACTGGTTTGTATATTACTGATGCTAGAAGTTCACTAATTCTCCTAGTTGAAATGATTACTACTAGGAAGAATATTTTCCAAATTAAGAATCTGAAAGACCTTCTAGCTGATATTCAGAGTGATTTAAAAACAGGCAGGAAAGGCTCTGGCCCGCTTAAATTGCTTTGAGCCACTCAACTACCAATATTTAGCGGCACTAAACTGGGCAGTGCTGCTGAATATTGCCTCTCACTGCTCACAAAAAAGTGGGCAGGTCAGGGGCAGTACAAGGGGAGGCATTAGTGAGGAGGCCGGGGTTATACGGGGTGCCAGCAATATTCAGTGCCTGTACTCTCATCGCAAAGTAGCCTAATTTATGACAACTCAAGAGCTGACCTAAATTAGGCCTTTTAACTATGTGGATGCTGGCACTGAATATCAGCCAGCACCTGCATAACCTTTCATTGGTGCAAAAAGTGCCTCAATCCCCCTCCTGAGCCCCCCAACAAAGGCCCCCTGTTTCACATCCCTTCCCTCCAACCCGATCCATTAAGAAGACCCCCCCCTTACCTTGAATGGACTTCCTTTTGTCGCAGTGTAGGTATGCCCCCTGGGCCTACACAAGTAACATGAGCTACTACAAGAGGTCATGGCAGCCATTTTGGCCCAGCAGACACAAGGGGCAGGAGTGAGGGGGCTCTGCTCCTGTCCCAACACCCCTACTGCACCACCAGGGTACAAAGGTAAGCCCGGGGAGCTTAAATATACTGCGGAAGGGGAGGGTCTGTTTGCGGTGCACAATTTAATTGAGTAATAACATAATTAGCATGGATAATTGGGTGTTAGTAATCAATTATCAGCACTAATTCACAATAATGAGAATTTACATACATATCTTGCTTCATGCTATTCTATAAAGATACTTATGTAAAGTTTTGTGCATGGATTCATTCATCAGACACTTTTTGGATGTTTTTCTTTTTGGTTCATATACGGTAGATACAGTGGGAAACATTAGGTAGGAAGAGGGAGATAGGGGTGAGTCCATTCAGTTCTTGGTGTTGTTGTATAACAGGCTCTCTGGTTCTTATGTTGGGTTGGTGGGGTATGCCTTTTGGAATAGGTTCATTTTTAGTTTTTTCGGGAACTTTAGGTAGTCGTATGTTGTTTTTACTGTTTTTGGTAGTGCGTTCCATAGTTGTGCACTTAAATAGGAGAAGCTGGATGCATATGTTGTTTTGTATTTGAGTCCTTTGTTGTTTGGGTAGTAGAGATTAAGATATGTTCGAGCTGATCTTGTTGTGTTTGTGGTTGGGAGATCTATGAGGTCTTTCATGTATCCTGGGGCTTCGCTGTAGATGATTTTATGGATCATGGAGCAGATTTTGAAAGCAATATGTTCTTTGATTGGGAGCCAGTGGAGTTTTTCTCAGAGGGGTTTGGCGCTTTCAAAGCATGATTTTCCAAATATAAGCCAGGCTGCTTTGTTTTCAGCGGTCTGGAGTTTCTTTATAATTTGTTCTTTACAGCCCACGTAGATTCCATTGCAGTAGTCTGCATGGCTCAGTACCATTGATTGTATCAAGTTGCGAAATATTTCCCTCAGGAAGAATAGTTTCACACGCTTGAGTTTCCACATTGAGTGGAACATTTTCTTTATGGTGGATTTCGCTTGATTCTCTAGTGATAGATTCCAGTCGATTGTTACTCTGAGGATTTTCAGTCTGTCTGCAATAGGAAGGGTGTGGCCTGGGATGTTAATATTTGTGGGTTTGTATGTGTTATATTGTGATGAGATTGTGAGACAATGTGTTTTTTCTGTGTTGAGTTTTAGTTGGAATGCGTTTGCCCATGAGTTCACGATGTTCAAACTGAGCTTCATTTTATTGGAGATTTCTGCCAGGTCGTGTTTGTAGGGGATGCATATTGTAACATCACCTGCATATATAAATAAATATATAAATAAATTACCGCATGTATTCATTAATGGTTCCCAAATAGCTAATTTGGGGCCCTGTTGTTACTAAGCAGCGTTATAGGCACATTAACATTTTTAATGTGCATTAACCATGTACGTGCCTACAATATCTTTGTAGGCGCTTACATGGCTCATGCTCGCACTAAGTGTAGACGTTCTAAAAACCTGCGTGGAGGAGTGGCCTAGTAGTTAGGGTGGTGGACTTTGGTCCTGGGGAACTGAATTCAATTCCCACTTCAGGCACAGGCAGCTCCTTGTGACTCTGGGCAAGTCACTTAACCCTCCATTGCCCCAGGTACAAATAAGTACCTGTATACAATACAGTGGTGGAAATAAGTATTTGATCCCTTGCTGATTTTGTAAGTTTGCCCACTGACAAAGACATGAGCAGCCCATAATTGAAGGGTAGGTTATTGGTAACAGTGAGAGATAGCACATCACAAATTAAATCCGGAAAATCACATTGTGGAAAGTATATGAATTTATTTGCATTCTGCAGAGGGAAATAAGTATTTAATCCCTCTGGCAAACAAGACCTAATACTTGGTGGCAAAACCCTTGTTGGCAAGCACAGCGGTCAGACGTCTTCTGTAGTTGATGATGAGGTTTGCACACATGTCAGGAGGAATTTTGGTCCACTCCTCTTTGCAGATCATCTCTAAATCATTAAGAGTTCTGGGCTGTCGCTTGGCAACTCGCAGCTTCAGCTCCCTCCATAAGTTTTCAATGGGATTAAGGTCTGGTGACTGGCTAGGCCACTCCATGACCCTAATGTGCTTCTTCCTGAGCCACTCCTTTGTTGCCTTGGCTGTATGTTTTGGGTCATTGTCGTGCTGGAAGACCCAGCCACGACCCATTTTTAAGGCCCTGGCGGAGGGAAGGAGGTTGTCACTCAGAATTATACGGTACATGGCCCCATCCATTCTCCCATTGATGCGGTGAAGTAGTCCTGTGCCCTTAGCAGAGAAACACCCCCAAAACATAACATTTCCACCTCCATGCTTGACAGTGGGGACGGTGTTCTTTGGGTCATAGGCAGCATTTCTCTTCCTCCAAACACGGCGAGTTGAGTTCATGCCAAAGAGCTCAATTTTTGTCTCATCTGACCACAGCACCTTCTCCCAATCACTCTCGGCATCATCCAGGTGTTCACTGGCAAACTTCAGACGGGCTGTCACATGTGCCTTCCGGAGCAGGGGGACCTTGCGGGCACTGCAGGATTGCAATCCGTTATGTCGTAATGTGTTACCAATGGTTTTCGTGGTGACAGTGGTCCCAGCTGCCTTGAGATCATTGACAAGTTCCCCCCTTGTAGTTGTAGGCTGATTTCTAACCTTCCTCATGATCAAGGATACCCCACGAGGTGAGATTTTGCGTGGAGCCCCAGATCTTTGTCGATTGACAGTCATTTTGTACTTCTTCCATTTTCTTACTATGGCACCAACAGTTGTCTCCTTCTCGCCCAGCGTCTTACTGATGGTTTTGTAGCCCATTCCAGCCTTGTGCAGGTGTATGATCTTGTCCCTGACATCCTTAGACAGCTCCTTGCTCTTGGCCATTTTGTAGAGGTTAGAGTCTGACTGATTCACTGAGTCTGTGGACAGGTGTCTTTCATACAGGTGACCATTGCCGACAGCTGTCTGTCATGCAGGTAACGAGTTGATTTGGAGCATCTACCTGGTCTGTAGGGGCCAGATCTCTTACTGGTTGGTGGGGGATCAAATACTTATTTCCCTCTGCAGAATGCAAATAAATTCATATACTTTCCACAATGTGATTTTCCGGATTTAATTTGTGATGTGCTATCTCTCACTGTTACCAATAACCTACCCTTCAATTATGGGCTGCTCATGTCTTTGTCAGTGGGCAAACTTACAAAATCAGCAAGGGATCAAATACTTATTTCCACCACTGTATGTAAGCTGCATTGAGCCTGCCATGAGTGGGAAAGTGTGGGGTACAAATGTAACAAAAATAAAATAGTAAACAGGGCCCTTGATATGTTAGACAACAGCTGATATTAAGTGCTGTAACTGGAGAACTTCTGGGCACCTCCAGACACCTAGATTTTCATTGGCAGTACCTGGGAGTCAGTACTGAATATCCAGGCCTGACTTTGCCCACGACAGTCAACGCTATCAAAAACGCTGAGCACTGTAGACTGAATATCAGCTGGTTCCATTTTAATGTAAGAAAAGTTTTACTAACTTCATCTATGTGCCAAGGGATGGTTTTAACCTGCCATGAAAGCTTACTTTCTTGTAGAATTTTCACTTGGCATGCAAACCCGCCTCATACTTCCAGCAGTTCCCAGTGGCAGCATGATAGCTCACACTGTGAAATTCTGACATCTGATGGTAAACCCCTGCATCTCTAGTCCCAATTACTGACTTCTAGCAGACATGTGCCACTGGGACCCATAGCTACAGAATAGCAGAGGTAATATTTAGCTAGAATAGAGATAAAATACTGCAGCTATATATGACAAAGGACTTTATTACTGCATGCCAAGAGAAATGTTGAAGAATATGGCTACAGAACAAAAGGTTGCCCTGTGAATGTTATTCATGAAAGAATCATTTGATCAAATTTTAAAACTCAAATGAGTGTTTAAGGAGAGTCTAATTAAATAATATTTTTAACTAATCTGAGATTTTCACTTTTAGGGCTCCTTTTACAAAGCTGCGCTAGCGATTCCGGTGTGGCAAATGTGATGAAGCCATTCAATTCCTATGAGCTATGTCAAATTTGCCATGACGGAATCACTAGCACAGCTTTGTAAAAGGAGCCCTTAATGCAAAAAGTAGAGAAAAGCTGCCCAATATTTAAAAAGTTAGCCGGCAGATTAGTGGCCAAAACCGGCACATAGTGGTTATATCTGACAAAGCCGGCCAAAGTCGATATTCAGCGGGCGAAGGACAACTAGATATTTGTGAAAACCGGTTTTTGCAAGCTGGCTAAGATTGGGCATGTTTACGAGTTTGTTGGCTAAAGCTAATGTTCAGCGCGTCATGTCTGGTCTTCATCTGTCATATGGCCAGCTATATATAGACCTGGTTTTCCGCCGGCTAATCCTTTTCTGGTTTTGAATATTCCAGTCTAACTCATAGTGGCTAAATTTGGCAATAGGTATGTAAAGCTGTTATAATTCAGGTTCAAATGTTCTCTCACTTGAATTTTATTTTACACTTTCTGCCATTATGTTTCTTTCTCAGTAAAGTTTCAGAGTACCCTTCATTTAGTGGGCTACGGTAGGCATCGGGGGAGGAAGCAGGTACATGAGGCATGTTGAGACTATCAGCCTTATTTTCGAAAGTGATGGGCGCCCAGATTTCGACCCAAATCGGGAGATAGGCGCCCATCTCGCAAAGGCACCCAAATCGGTATAATCGAAAGCTTGGCTAGATGGACCATTGGTCTGACTCAGTATGGCTACTCATGTTCTTATGAGGAGAATAGAGGGTGCTCAGGAAGGTCACAACAAAACAATATAATGTATTCATTTTTCTTAGTTTCTAATGAAGAGGATACTGAAGGATATCTATGCTGAAAATCATTCTTTGAGTGGAATGATTCTGAGGAATTGAAGCAAATCACAGTGAGCCAGGAAGCTGTAATAGAACAAATTGACAAAACATCAGCAGAACCAGTTACAGTTAGCATATACCCTAGAGTTCTAAAAGAACTGAAAAATTACATTTCAGACTTATTACTTCTGATTTCTAACTTAATTCAAATTGGCTGTAGTACCTAAGGAATGGATGGTGGCCAATATAACACCTGTTTTTAAAAAAGGCTCCAGGGACGATCAAAGATACGACACACAAGTGAGTATCACATCAGGATAAGGCAAAATTGCAGAATCATTCTGGAGAAAAAATTACTGACCATCTGTATAGACACAGATTAATGGGGCAGAGCCAACATGGACTCAGTAGAGGGATGTCTTGCTATACCAATATGTCAATATTTAAAGGGTTAATTAATATGTGAACAAGTGTGTGTCAGTGGATATAGTTTATCTGGATTTTCAAAAATCCTTTGGCTACTACTTATAAACCTGACTATGTAGAAAAACTGCAAACGTACTAGTCAGAAATAAAGAAATGAACTTATACATCATCTCTACAAAAAGAAGAAAATGATAAAAACCAAAAGAGAAGTAATCATAAGGAACATGCATGAACTAAATCCCTATCTTATGAGCCAAATGAAGGAGGATCTGCAAGAAATCCAAGCAAAACAACAGTACATTGTTACATGAAAGAAAGAAAAATAGCTGACTTCTCTCCTGCAGAATCTCAGAGAGAACAGCAACTCATCTCAGAACACCAGAGGTGCAACACCTAATGGAGCAGACTCAAACAAGTTGGATACACTTTCAAATCCATTCAAGGTATATGAAAATCAGAACTCAAACAAACTTGGAGATCAAGAAAATCAGCAGATGCCCTGCAGGCAAACCTCCACTGACCACACTGATAGAAGTGCAGATCAAATGGGGATAGTAAACCTCTGGAACTACCAATTAGAGTGGAGGAGTGGCCTAGTGGTTAGGGTGGTGGACTTTGATCCTGAGGAACTAAGTTCAATTCCCACTTCTGGCACAGGCTGGGCAAGTCACTTAACCCTCCATTGCCCCATGTAAGCTGCATTGAGCCTGCCATGAGTGGGAAAGCACAGGGTACAAATGTAACAAAAATTCTCCGAGGACAAGCAGGCTGCTTGTTCTCACTGATGGGGTGACGTCCACGGCAGCCCCTCCAATCGGAAACTTCACTAGCAAAGTCCTTTGCTAGCCCTCGCGCGCCCGCGCGCACCGCGCATGCGCGGCCGTCTTCCCGCCCGAAACCGGCTCGAGCCGGCCAGTCTTCTTTTGTCCGCACTCGGTACGGTCGTGTTTTCGCCGTGTCGAGCCCCGGAAAGTCGACCTCGCGCGTCCAATTTGTTTGAACGTGTTTTTTTTCCTTCGGGAAAGCTTTGTCCTAGTCGGGAAGTGCTCCGGAAACCCCCCGCCGGGTTTCGTGTAAATCCTCCCCGTACTTCCAGCTTTTTTGCCCCGGTAAGTTTTCTTTCGTCGTCGGGGTAGGCCTTTTTTCGGCCTCGGTCGAGATTTTTTCTCCCTCTAAATTTGGTGCTTCGAATTTCGCCATTTCGGCTTTTGATTTCGCCGGCGTGATTTTTCCGCCCATGACATCGAAGCCTTCCAGCGGCTTCAAGAAGTGCACCCAGTGCGCCCGGGTTATCTCGCTCACTGATCGACACTCGTCGTGTCTTCAGTGTCTGGGGGCCGAGCACCGCCCTCAGAACTGCAGTCTGTGTTCCCTGCTTCAAAGGCGGACTCAGGTAGCGAGACTAGCCCAGTGGAACGTGTTGTTCTCGGGCTCTTCGTCGGCATCGGCACCGGGATCTTCGAGTGCATCGACGTCGTCAGCGTCCAGACCATCTTCCTCGGCCGCCCCTGCATCGAGTGCATCGAGGCATCGGGCCTCTGCATCGGCGCCGAGACATCGGATAGCTGCATCGACGTCGGTGGTACCAGGACCTCGTCTGCTAATGTCGTCGGACGGTGGTGCATCGGGTGGAGTGCAGGTGAGGGCTGTCCATTCCCCTGCTGGTGGCGGTGAGCCCTCGGGTGGGTCTCCGCCTACCCTGAGGGCTCCTGCGGTACAGCCCCCCCGAGATCGACCTTCTTCAGTCTCGGCCCCGAGGAAGCGACGGGTGGATTCGACGTCCTCCTCGTCGGTGCCGGGGAGCTCCGGTGACATGCTTCGGAAGAAATCGAAGAAGCATCGACACCGGTCTCCTCCCCGTGTCGGCACCGAGAGCTCTGGGTCGCCGAGGGATTCGGCACCCAGCAGGCATCGGCACCGAGAGGACCGCTCACCCTCTGTTCAGGAGGTGTCGATGCGCTCCGCTCTGGACAGCCCGGAACAGCCTCCACGCCCGGAACAGGTACTGACGTCGACGCCTGCATCGACCTCTCAGCCTTTCTCTGCAGCCGCTCTAAACGAGAGCCTCCGGGCCGTTCTCCCAGAGATTCTGGGAGAGCTGTTGCGCCCTACCCCTCCGGTACCGGCGGTGCTTGCGCCACCGGTACCGTCGAGCGTGGCGCCGGCTGGCCCATCGCCCAGGTTGAGGTCCCCGACGTCGGTACCGCGTGCGGTACCGACCGCGGCCACCTCCCAGGAAGGCTCCCCGACTACGTCGGCGGAGGGAGCTTCGCCGATGCGGGCGAGGGAGTCTACCTCTCGACGCCCCCATCGTGGACAGGGTTCCACGGAGTCGAGCAGGGCGAGGTTGCAGACACAGGTCCGTGAACTTGTGTCTGACACCGAGGGTGAGGCCTCGTGGGAGGAAGAGGAAGATCCCAGATATTTCTCTGACGAGGAGTCTGGGGGTCTTCCGTCTGATCCCACTCCCTCTCCTGAGAGACAGCTTTCTCCTCCCGAGAGTCTGTCTTTTGCCTCCTTTGTCCGGGAGATGTCTACGGCCATCCCCTTCCCGGTGGTTGTGGAGGACGAGCCCAGGGCTGAAATGTTTGAGCTCCTGGACTATCCTTCTCCACCTAAGGAAGCGTCCACTGTTCCCTTGCACCATGTCCTGAAGAAGACATTGCTTGCGAACTGGACCAAACCATTAACTAATCCCCACATTCCCAAGAAGATCGAGTCCCAGTACCGGATCCATGGGGACCCAGAGCTGATGCGCACTCAGTTGCCTCATGACTCTGGAGTTGTGGATTTGGCCCTAAAGAAGGCTAAGAGTTCTAGGGAACATGCTTCGGCGCCCCCGGGCAAGGACGCTAGAACCTTAGACTCCTTTGGGAGGAAGGCCTACCATTCCTCTATGCTCGTGTCCAAGATCCAGTCTTACCAGCTCTACACGAGCATACACATGCGGAATAATGTGCGGCAGTTGGCGGGCTTGGTTGATGCTCTTCCCCCTGAGCAAGCCAAGCCTTTTCAGGAGGTGGTCAGGCAGCTGAAGGCGTGCAGAAAATTCCTGGCCAGAGGAGTTTATGACACTTTTGATGTTGCGTCCAGGGCCGCTGCTCAAGGTGTGGTGATGCGCAGGCTCTCATGGCTGCGTGCCGCCGACCTGGAGAATAGAGTCCAGCAGCGGATTACGGACTTGCCTTGCCGTGCGGATAATATTTTTGGCGAAAAAGTCGAGCAGGTGGTAGAGTCTCTCCACCAGCGGGACACCGCATTCGACAAGTTCGCCCGCCGGCAGCCTTCAGCTTCTACCTCTACAGGTAGACGATTTTTCGGGGGAAGGAAGACTGTTCCCTATACTTCTGGCAAGCGTAGGTACAATCCTCCTTCCCGACAGCCTGCGGCCCAGGCTAAGCCCCAGCGCGCTCGCTCTCGTCAGCAGCGTGCGAATCAGCAAGGCCCCGCGGCTCCCCAGCAAAAGCAAGGGGCGAGCTTTTGACTGGCTCCAGCAGAGCATAGCCGACATCCAAGTGTCAGTGCCGGGCGACCTGCCTGTCGGAGGGAGGTTGAAAGCTTTTCACCAAAGGTGGCCTCTTATAACCTCCGATCAGTGGGTTCTCCAAATAGTCCGGCAAGGATACACCCTCAATTTGGCCTCTCAACCTCCAAATTGTCCACCGGGAGCTCAGTCCTACAGCTTCCAGCACAAGCAGGTACTTGCAGAGGAACTCTCCGCCCTTCTCAGCGCCAATGCGGTCGAGCCCGTGCCATCCGGGCAAGAAGGGCTGGGGTTCTATTCCAGGTACTTCCTTGTGGAAAAGAAAACAGGGGGGATGCGTCCCATCCTAGACCTAAGGGCCCTGAACAAATATCTCGTAAAAGAAAAGTTCAGGATGCTTTCCCTGGGCACCCTTCTCCCCATGATTCAGCAAAACGATTGGCTATGCTCTCTGGACTTGAAGGATGCCTACACACACATCCCGATACTGCCAGCTCACAGACAGTATCTGCGATTTCAGCTGGGCGCACGCCACTTCCAGTACTGTGTGCTACCCTTTGGGCTCGCCTCTGCGCCCAGGGTGTTCACAAAGTGCCTAGCTGTGGTAGCAGCGGCGCTTCGCAGGCTGGGGGTGCACGTGTTCCCATATCTCGACGATTGGCTGGTGAAGAACACATCCGAGGCAGGAGCCCTGCAGTCCATGCAGATGACTATTCGCCTCCTGGAGCTACTGGGGTTTGTGATAAATTACCCAAAGTCCCATCTTCTCCCAGTGCAGAAACTCGAATTCATCGGAGCCCTGCTGGATTCTCGGACGGCTCGCGCCTATCTCCCAGAGGCGAGGGCCAACAACTTGTTGTCCCTCGTCTCGCGGGTGCGAGCGTCCCAGCAGATCACAGCTCGGCAGATGTTGAGATTGCTGGGCCACATGGCCTCCACAGTTCATGTGACTCCCATGGCCCGCCTTCACATGAGATCTGCTCAATGGACCCTAGCCTCCCAGTGGTATCAGGCCGCCGGGGGTCTAGAGGACGTGATCCACCTGTCCACGATTTTTCTCGAATCCCTGTATTGGTGGACGATTTGCTCCAATTTGACTCTGGGACGTCCCTTCCAAATTCCTCAGCCTCAAAAAGTGCTGACCACGGATGCGTCTCTCCTGGGATGGGGAGCTCATGTCGATGGGCTTCACACCCAAGGAAGGTGGTCCCTCCAAGAAAGCGATCTACAGATCAATCTTCTGGAGTTGCGAGCGATCTGGAACGCTCTGAAGGCTTTCAGAGATCGGCTGTCCCACCAAATTATCCAAATTCAGACAGACAATCAGGTTGCCATGTACTATGTCAACAAGCAGGGGGGCACCGGATCTCGCCCCCTGTGTCAGGAAGCCGTCAGCATGTGGCTCTGGGCTCGCCGTCAAGGCATGGTGCTCCAAGCCACATATCTGGCAGGCGTAAACAACAGTCTGGCCGACAGGTTGAGCAGGATTATGCAACCTCACGAGTGGTCGCTCAATTCCCGTGTGGTGCGACAGATCTTCCAGGCGTGGGGCACCCCCCTGGTGGATCTCTTCGCATCTCAAGTGAACCACAAGGTCCCTCAGTTCTGTTCCAGGCTTCAGGCCCACGGCAGACTGGCGTCGGATGCCTTCCTCCTGGATTGGGGGGAAGGTCTGCTGTATGCTTATCCTCCCATTCCTCTGGTGGGGAAGACTTTGTTGAAACTCAAGCAAGACCGAGGCACCATGATTCTGATTGCTCCCTTTTGGCCGCGTCAGATCTGGTTCCCTCTTCTTCTGGAGTTATCCTCCGAAGAACCGTGGAGATTGGAGTGTTTTCCGACCCTCATCACGCAGGACGAAGGGGCTCTTCTGCATCCCAACCTCCAGTCCCTGGCTCTCACGGCCTGGATGTTGAGGGCGTAGACTTTGCCTCTTTGGGTCTGCCAGAGGGTGTCTCCCGCATCTTGCTTGCTTCCAGGAAAGACTCCACTAAGAGAAGTTACTTCTTTCATTGGAGGAGGTTTGCCGTCTGGTGTGACAGCAAGGCCCTAGATCCTCGCTCTTGTCCTACACAGACCCTGCTTGAATACCTTCTCCACTTGTCTGAGTCTGGTCTGAAGACCAACTCCGTAAGGGTTCACCTTAGTGCAATCAGTGCATACCATTACCAAGTGGAAGGTAAGCCGATCTCAGGACAGCCTTTAGTTGTTCGCTTCATGAGAGGTTTGCTTTTGTCAAAGCCCCCTGTCAAGCCTCCTACAGTGTCATGGGATCTCAATGTCGTTCTCACCCAGCTGATGAAACCTCCTTTCGAGCCACTGAATTCCTGCCATCCGAAGTACTTGACCTGGAAGGTCATTTTCTTGGTGGCAGTTACCTCGGCTCGTAGAGTCAGTGAGCTTCAGGCCCTGGTAGCCCAGGCCCCTTACACCAAATTTCATCACAACAGAGTAGTCCTCCGCACTCACCCTAAGTTTCTGCCAAAGGTTGTGTCGGAGTTCCATCTGAACCAGTCAATTGTCTTGCCAACATTCTTTCCCCGTCCTCATTCCTGCCCTGCTGAACGTCAGCTGCACACATTGGACTGCAAGAGAGCATTGGCCTTCTATCTGGAGCGGACACAGCCCCACAGACAGTCCGCCCAATTGTTTGTTTCTTTTGATCCCAACAAGAGGGGAGTGGCTGTAGGGAAACGCACCATATCCAATTGGCTAGCAGATTGCATTTCCTTCACTTACGCCCAGGCTGGGCTGGCTCTTGAGGGTCATGTCACGGCTCATAATGTTAGAGCCATGGCAGCGTCGGTAGCCCACTTGAAGTCAGCCACCATGGAGGAAATTTGCAAAGCTGCGACGTGGTCATCTGTCCACACATTCACATCTCATTACTGCCTGCAGCAGGATACCCGACGTGACAGTCGGTTCGGGCAGTCAGTTCTTCAGAACCTGTTTGGGCTTTAGGATCCAACTCCACCCCCCGAGGGCCCTGTTTGTTCTGTTCCAGGCTACACTCTCAGTTAGTTGGTAAATTTTTTAGGTCAATCTCAGTTATGTCCTCGCCGTTGCGAGGCCCAATTGACCAATGTTGTTGTTTTGAGTGAGCCTGGGGGCTAGGGATACCCCATCAGTGAGAACAAGCAGCCTGCTTGTCCTCGGAGAAAGCGAATGCTACATACCTGTAGAAGGTATTCTCCGAGGACAGCAGGCTGATTGTTCTCACAAACCCGCCCGCCTCCCCTTTGGAGTTGTGTCTTCCCTTGAAGTGTATTGTCTTGCTACATACTGGACTGGCCGGCTCGAGCCGGTTTCGGGCGGGAAGACGGCCGCGCATGCGCGGTGCGCGCGGGCGCGCGAGGGCTAGCAAAGGACTTTGCTAGTGAAGTTTCCGATTGGAGGGGCTGCCGTGGACGTCACCCCATCAGTGAGAACAATCAGCCTGCTGTCCTCGGAGAATACCTTCTACAGGTATGTAGCATTCGCTTTATCATAGCATGAGACCTCTGCACTGTCAGAAGGACTTTCATTTTGTCCTTAGAGCAAACTAGATAAAATTTCCAGCAGACTGGAATACAATCTTTTAAACAAAAGAATACATATTTCACCCCACACGATGGACAAAACAAACTTGACAATTACACAGAAAGTTTCAGAGTGAAACCACAACTTTCCTTCAAACAAAAGAAAATTCTGTACAACCTCTCTCCACCAGAACCATAAAAAAACCTACAAAATAACCAAATATTGTCTTCAAACCTGCAGACAAAGGAGGCTCTGTAGTGATTATGAACACAAACAAAAATAGATTGAAGAAGGACACAGACAGCTCTCAACAACACATATTATAGGAAAACGACTGAAGAACCCACACAGGATTATACAAGACAGTTGAAAAAGCTTATAAAAAATCTTCCAAAGCAAGTACAGCCACATCTAAAACTATCAAACAATCCTTCTGTGGGCATATTCTCATGGTAAAACCCATGAACCTGGAAACCTTGGCAGACCAATTATATCTGGTATTGGCACACATACAGAGGAAATATCTGGACTGATAGAGGGGATTCTTAAACCCTATGTGCATAAGGCAAACCGCTTCATTCAAGACATCACAGACTTTCTGAACAAATTAAAAAACATCAAGCAGCTACCAGGGTGGGCCTGTGGAATAACACAGCCTGACAGTCAGGCCCTGTCTTATATACTTCCTGGATTTGGCTCCACCCGTCCTCCCAGCTCACTTCCTCTAGGGCAGGACTAGTGTTCTGAAAGGTGACAGCTCAGGTTGTCTATGGGACTATTCTTAAGGGTGAGGGATAGAGTTCTATAAACACCCTCACACCTGCAAAGCCTTCTTGCTGCCATGCCCAGGATAGGGGGAATACTCCAACTTTCCCTGCCCTGTGCTGCTGCTCCCAGGACCCTTCCTAGGATATCTTACACTGAAACCCTCTCCCTTCAGCCTTAGCTGCTGCAACTCAGCACTGGAGCTGCACATCTAAAATATACCTTCCCTTTGTTCTTCTCTCTCAGTAAATGCCGAGATACCCATTATATTCCTATAGGCATCCTGGCGTTTACCGCAAGCTAAAAATGGTATCACAGTTTAGTAAAAGACTCCCTAAAGCCTGTAGGCTGAATCTGGGTCTGTAGGAGAATTTTTTATACTACTCAAACTGGGTAAAGATCCATAGACCCATCCCTCACAGCTCCAGAGGCCAAAAGACTGGACCATGGATAACAGACTGATGCCTGTGCCTCTGAGATTGAGGCCTGCCGAAGACTGAATCATCCTACTTCACTAAATCACCTGTACCATTTGCTGGAGGCAGAGAAATATTGGCTGGTTCCAGTGTTGCTGCACTTCTTATAAAGGTGATGATGTCACTGAAATGTCATTGTTCGTTGACTCCATCTGCTGGTCAGGGGATGTAACCTATTCCTCTGGACGGGTCCAGCAGGGTAAAGAAACAATTATTAGCCATGTAGACTTAGGATAGCCACTGCTTATCTCTAGGTATGAGCCTTAAGGGTCAGATCTTTTTCAGAATTCTGTCAGATCTTGTCATTGGAATGGCCACTGTCAGAAACAGGATGCTGGGCTTGATGGACCCTTAGGCTAACACAGTGTGATCATTCTTATATTCACATCAGTATTCCAGAAATGGTGTCTGTTCCCATCATTTATAATATTTAAGTTAAATCCTTGAAAGTCGATCAACCATATCCTTCCTTTTAAACAATGGGCGGGATAGCAAATCCCAAATAAACTTGAAACTTGAATAGCTCTCTTTCTCTATATAAATAATTTGCACCTCAAATATTGTGTTCAATTCTGGTCGCCGTATCTAAAAAAAGATATAGTGGAATTAGAAAAGGTGCAGAGAAGGGCGACGAAAATAATAAAGGGGATGGGACAACTTCTCTATGAGGAAAAGCTAAAGTGGCTAGGGCTCTTCAGCTTGGAGAAAAGGCGGCTAAGGGGAGATATGATAGAGGTCTATAAAATAATGAGTTGAGTTGAACGGGTAGATGTGAAGCGTCTGTTCACACTTTCCAAAAATACTAGGTCTAGGGGGCATGCGATGAAGCTACAATATAATAAATTTAAAATGAATCGTAGAAAATGTTTCTTCACTCAACGTGTAATTAAACTCTGGAATTCATTGCCAGAGAATGTGGTAAAGGCGGTTAGCTTAGCAGAGTTTAAAAAAGGTTTGGACGGCTTCCTAAAGGAAAAGTCCATAGACCGTTATTAAATGGACTTAGGGAAAATCCACTATTTCTGGGATAAGCAGTATAAAATGTTTTGTACTTTTTTGGGATCTTGCCAGGTATTTGTGATCTGGATTGGCCACTGTTGGAAACAGGATGCTAGGCTTGATGGACCTTTGGTCTTTCCCAGAATGGCAATACTTATGTACTTATCTATTCTGTCCTTCATGCTCAGAAATTCATGTGATGTCTTTTGGGGTCATTTCATGCTTGATTCTAGTCCTATAAAATTCCTTTTTTTTTGGTACTTTATTCAAAATAATCCCTTAGGAATCATAATTAAGGGCTTTATATGATAAGTATTCCTCTCATAAAGCTACTGCACATGGAGGGGCATAATCGAACGCGAATGCCCATCTCCATGGGCGTCTATGTCCAAAAACGGGTACATGAAGAAGCAGGACAGACCGTATTTTCGAAAAAAATGGGCGTCCATCTTTTGTTTTGGAAAATACGGTTTGAATGGACCAAATGCCCATGGATTTGGTCCTTTCTGAGCTGGGCGTTTTTTTTTTTTTTTTTTTGCGATAATGGAAAATAAAAACGCCCAGCTCAGAAACGTCCTAATCCAAGCCATTTGGTTGTGGGAGGGACAAATGTACAACACTGCCATAGCTCTTAGGGATGAAGGGGGCAACTGCATGTGGGTACAGTGGGTTTCAGAGGCCTCCCATTTACCACCACAAGTGGTACAGGTGGGGGGGGATGGGCCTGGGTCTGCCTGCCTGACGTGCACTGCAGTACCCACTAAAAGTGCTCCAGGGACAGGACTTGTTGCTGGTGTATAACCTTGGCACAGCAGTTGACACCTGAAGACTAATCTCACTGAAAACGTCCTTTATTTGAATAAGCACCTTTACTCACAGTTAACTGCAGATCACAGGTTGTGCCCCACTGGCAACGAGTCTCGCTGGTACTGAGATTAGCAGTAGGTCCGAGCTGGCAGCATGGTGTACAATGCCCTCTTTCAACAACATTCAAGGTAAGAACTAAGTGCTGTAACATGGCTAACACATGAAAGGGATCTAAAACTGGCTTACAAAAATGGCCACTACCTCATGGATTACCAGAAACACAACAGGGCACACTCTGACCCAGTAAGCAGAGGGAAAAGCACCATGGGAGTACAGCCTACCAACTACCAACATCGTGAGCATTTAACACAAGCTACTGGAATCACGGAGCCCAATACCCTACACCCACCATAATGCATTGCTGATGTGACTCTGCAGTGTCCTTAACAGAAAAGGTGTCACACTCACCTGAGACCCACATCAGAACCAGGGAAAGGCTGTCAGAGGATAGAACACATTCTGCTGTCATTGAGGTGGGTACGGAATTTGAGGCTGACATACAGGCTGGGAAAAAAAAGTTTGTAAAGTGGGTTTCTTTTGGTGGGAGGGGGTTAGTGACCACTGGGGGAGTCAGGGCAGGTGATCCCTGATTCCCTCCAGTGGTCATCTGGTCAGTTGGGGCACTTTTTGGGGACTTGTTCGTGACCCCAAATCGCGGTAAAAACGCCTTTTTTTCGATTATCACCTAAATACGCCCATCTCTGCTCGGCCGATAACCACACCCCAGTCCCGCCTTCACCACACCTCCGACACGCCCCATCAACTTTATTCGTTCCCGCGATGGAGTGCAGTTGAAGACGCCCAAAATCGGCTTTCGATTATACCGATTTGGGCACCCGCGAGAGAAAGACGTCCATCTCCCGATTTAGGTCAGAATATAGGCGTTTTTCTCTTTCGATTATAAGGTGGATAGTTATTTCCGTTCTTACAAAACTGGTCAAGTTAAGAGGGATTCCATATGCAATTCTTTATAGGTTGAGCTCCAATTGACTAGAAACAGCAGCAGGACATCTCCTGGTAAGTGAAGTGGAATCTGTCAAGATCTTAAAGAAACTTCACCATTACAATAAAAGAAATGCTTATAGAGATTACACTTTCATTTCCACATGGGAATTAAGTTACACAATATTTTAATAGTATGCAAGAAGGCAAATTAACTCACAAAATTCAATAAGATTTAGTTAACAAAAAGAAAAGTTCAGGAGAGGGAGTTTGGAGTGATGGTGTCTGAGGATCTCAAGGTAACACAACAATGTGACAAGGCAGTGGCCACGGCCAGAAGATGCTAGGCTGCATAGAAAGGGGTATAACCAGCAACGGAAAGGAGGTGTTAATGCCCCTGTACAAGTCGTTGGTGAGGCTGCTCTTGTAGTATTGTGTTCAGTTTTGGAGGCCATATCTTGCTAAGGACGTAAAAAAAAACTTGAAGCGGTTCAGAGAAAAGCAAAAAAAACGGTATGGGTTTTGTGCTGCAAAACTTATGAGAAGAGACTTGATGACCTGAAGATGTATAATATGGAGGACAGGAGAGATGCAGTGATATGACACAGATATCCAAATATTTGAAAGGTATTAATAATATGCAAAGAAATCTTTTCAAGAGATGAAAAGATGGTAGATCTAGAGGACATGAATTGAGATTTCAAGAGTGCTGACTCAGGAATAATGTCAGAAACTAGCCTACTGTTTAGTGCAGTGGGCTATGAACCAGGGACTCCAAGTTCAAATCCCACTACTAATCCTTGAGCAAGTCACTTATCCTTCTATTGTCTCAGGATAAGAATTTAGACTGTAAGCCCTCTTGAGATGGAAAAATATCTATAGTACCTCAATGTAATTCACCTTGAACACTATTGAAAAAAGGTTTGAGCTAAAGTCAAAATCTACTTCCCATCATCACCTTACTGAAGAAACAGCTCCTATGACAGATGGACTCAGGTAGACTCCTGCATGAAGTCTCTGGTACCTTCTGGTCTTATGAATCCTTCTTGGCTACTCATTTAGCTTTGACTGTGTTGGGTCTCTTCCACTTCCACCACCTCCTTCTCTTTAGCACTTATCTGGGGTCAAGTTTTGCTGGTTTTGGGAGTGGAGGAGTGGCCTAGTGGTTAGAGTGCCAGTCTTGCAATCCAGAGGTGGCCAGTTCAAGTCCCACTGCTTCTCCTTGTGATCTTGGGCAAGTCACTTAACCCTCTATTGCCTCAGGTACAAACTTAGATTGTGAGCCCTCCTAGGACAGAAAAATATCCAGAGTACCTGAATGTAACTCACCTCAAGCTACTACTGAAAAAGGTGTGAGCAAAATCTAAATAAATAAAACAGCATTCCAGATCTGGTATGACATAACCATTCATCAGGAAGGATGCATCCCAGACTACACTTGAGCCCCCTTCAGTTTCTAGCTTCTCCTTGTCACTTGGACTCCTGTAGAAAGCACAAGGAGATACCTAGCTCCTAGATACAACACATTCAAACATAATACAGGACACACACCCTGACTAGTGATTGGCAGATAGGTCCATCCTCCCTTACTTCACACTGCAGTAGGGGCTCCAGAATGTTTCTCTGTTTGAACCTACAGGGCACATCACATTAAATTGTTTTGTTTTTAACTTGAAAAATAAAGGAGCTAGATATTCAGCCTGTGGTCTATACCCCCTTTTGAGTTGCACATGAGGATTTGGGTGCAGATTTTTATAGAATAGTATGCAGCCAGATCCATGCACAAATGTTCTGGGTATGCCCACTGTGGTTAAAATTACACTGGATATTCAGAGTCAGTATCCAGATACTGGCCAGCTCTAAGTATCCAGTTTCAATGCACACTGGCAGTGCTATCTAGTTAGCTGTGATTTTCAGACTGTTAACCGGATAGCCAACCGGATAAAAAGTTAGGACAGCAGCTAACTGGATAACCTCCAGCTCTGCCTATGGACAACTCCACCACTGTGCAGATAATACTGAGGTTGTCAGAAGACATACTCTGTGCCACTCTCCAGTTAGTATTGCTGGATATCCCACTCACCAGCACTTATTCAGTTAGCAGTGCCTGCTAGCTAGCTAGCTAGCTATGTATCTTTGAATATCGTCCCCAGTGTTTTTAAAGTCTGAATATAACCTTACCAATGGTGCATGTAGGAACAGTGCTATAGGCTTTCTTGACTTTTGACTAGTAGGCTAAAGCTGAGTGGAGGAGTAGCCTAATGGTTAGTGCAGCAGGCTTTGATCCTGGTAATCTGGGTTCAATTCCCACTATAGCTCCTTGTGACCTTGGGTAAGTCATTTAACTCTCCATTGCCCCAGGTACAAAAAACTTAGATTGTGAGCCCTCTAGGGACAGAGAAAGTACCTGCATATAATGTGTATAGCACTGACTATATCTAGTAGTACTATAGAAATAATTAGTAGCAGCTTTCCTGTAGAGCTCTAACTAGCAGGTTGATGTGGTGCTATTTATAGTAATACTACCTAACTGCAATATGAATCATTAATTTCCAACATGATTGTAAATACGTCCAAAGAAATCATCTCTGTTCCAGCACAGAGCAGGGCAAAAATGAGCTCTTAGTGTTGACATGAAGTCTCCTGAAGTTTATAAATAGGCTACACAGAGTGACATTGTCAGATGAGTTCTTATCATTCTGTGCCTATGATAATATTCTTTCAGATGTCATTTCAAAACAGGTGAATTATGAATTATAAGATATTCTTATTAAGTGTGCATAATTTTATACTGTAGGACAATTCATGTACCTTGAAGCCACACCAGTGGGTCTACGGGGAGAAAAAGCACGTCTCAGAAGTTCCAGTTGGAAAGAATCAAGCACAACATGCACACTAAGCTTCTGGTATTATATATCTTCAAAAGCCACAGGACTCATTAATGTTCTTATTAAGGTAGGAATATTGTTGGGAGTTTTATCAGCTTGCATGTGCTGACAGACCTTACATTTTGTTAACAAGAAGAAACTTCTAGCTATATGTTGCATGGAGGACAAGGGAATAAAGGACCAGAATGAAAGCAGGTTATAACTTGTAGAGTTCTGGAGAAATGCAATAATCATTTTCTTGCATCTTGAAACAATAACTATTAATTATAATATACATTCTGTTAGATTCAGGGGCTCATTTTCAAAACATAAAAATGGCTCAAAAATGACATAAACTGGCATTTGGATATTTTTTTCTGAAAAAAAACTTTCAAATCATGATATTTGAAATTCAGATTTGAGATGTTTTTCTCTGCAGTGCATCCAAATCACAAGAGGCATGTCGTAGCAGGATTTGGGTGTCCCCAAAACTTGAAATTTTTCTGACATAATGGAACAAAGCACAAACATTCAGGACTAAAAGTTAGATGTTTTGGTCTAGATCTGTTTCAATCACACCTAAGTCACAAAAAGGTGCCCGAAATGGTGAGATGACCACTGGAGAGATTAAGGCATGACACCCCTTACTCCCCCAGTGGTCACTGATATCCTCCTCCACAGATGTGAAAGAAACAGTACATACCAGCCTCTATGATGTTGTGGCCAGTCCTGTTAGAGCAGCAAGCAGATCCCTGGAGTAGCCTAGTGGTCAGTGCATTGGACTGTAGAGAAGGGGATCCAGGCCATATCCCACTCTAACTGGTACACTTGTGGTGGAAAGTGTGAGCCCTCCAAAATTCACCAAAAACCCACTGTACCTACATATAAATGACACCTGCAGGCACATGGGTTTCAGAGAGCTCACCATACAATATAAGGGGGTAATGCTGAGATGTGTACCAGGTGCCTTTTATGCAAAGTCCACTGCTGTGACCTCTAGGGTGCCCCACTGCTCTGTGGATGTCTGTGTGGACAGTCTGCTAAGAATGCTGGTCCCCCAGGGGCGGACTGACCATTGGGACAATAGGGCAGTGCTCAAGGGTCCACAACAGTAGGTGGCCAACTGTGATCTAACCTTAAGCTTAGTTTAATCACTTTTTATAGGTAAGGGACCAAATCACTGTCAGTCCACACTCCATAGTGATCCCCCATACATCCCAATGGCTTGTTTTTGTGAATTTTTCCCTTGGACTTTCTTTTTAATGGTCCTAAAAGGTAGATGCACTGAACACAAAAACATCTAGCAAATGTCCATTTTTGAAACAAAGAGTCGGATATTTTTCTGGTTTGAAAATGGCCATGTTCGCTACTGAAATTTTGGACGTTTTTCACAAAATGTCCAAAATCGGATTTAGATGTGATATAAAAAATGCCCCTCTCCATTTTTGATACCCACAAGCTGTGTTAATTTTGATGTGCTTTGAAAAATAACTTTTCTTTGAACCATCCTTCCTTCTGGTCTTCAATATACAATTTTAATGGGGTTATACTTGAACACTTTGATTTTTTGGGGGGTGTGTGGGGGGGAGGGAAAGATATACTCAAGGCCCTATAAATGAACTTCAAGAACTTATATATGTATATCCTAGAAGAGAAGAGAGATAGGGGAACATGATAAAGCTATTCAGATATCTCACAGAAATAAATAATGCACCAGAAGGAAACATTTTTCAGACCCCCTATAAATGTTTATGTTAGCCATCTTAGAAACAAAGGGGCCCTTTTACAAAGCATTGGTAAGCCCAACACAGGCTTACCACACACTATCCAGGAACTACCACCGTGGCCACCAGCGATATTTCTGGCTCAAGTGCACGCAATTTCTGGCTGAAGAAACTGCTCCAGGACCATCAGGTTTTGTCAGTCCTCCAGGGTTTTAACATCAGCTCCACTGAGCCACCTGTCTGGATGTATTTTATGAAATCCTCCTGCCTTAAACTTGCTCACACTATCACCAGGGCTCAAATAACTACAGTAACAGTGAAAATGATTCCCTTTCTAGTAATCACCAATTTTGCAATTTTTCTCGATCACGGACCTGCTCCCAATACATCTGCTATTTCACCATAGATGATATATTCTGCCTTATAGTAGGGCACAGACTCCCTTATTTTCATTTCTGAAATATAGCTACAGATATATAAAGAAAATGTGTGAAATAGCACCAGGTCTACAGTACTCAACTGTTGCTTGTCCCTCTAGCTTTAAAATGTGTATTTAGAAAGAAAATTATGTTTCCCCCCTCACTCCTGCCAAGGGGTAACACTACAAGCTCAATATAAAGTTCTTCAATGAATAAATTACATTATTCTGCAAATCTTTTCCTAGTCATATTTTAAATTAAGAACATAAGAATAGCTGCACAATGGTCCATCTAGCCCAGTATCTTGCTTCCAACAGTGGCCAATTCAGGTCAAAAGTACCTGGCAGAAACCCAGTTAGTAGCAACATTCCATGCTACCAATCCCAGGACAAGAAGTTGCTTTCCCCATGTCCATCTCAACAACAGACTATGGACATTTCCTCCAGGAACTTGTCCAAACCTTATTTAAACCAAAATATGTTAACCACTGTTACCACATCCTCTGGAAGAGAGTACAGAGCTTAATTATTCTTCGAGTGAAAAATATTTCTCCTATTTATTTTAAAAGCATATTCCAATATCAGACACCCTAAAAATCCTTGGAATTACCATCGACTGACATTTAACACTTGAGAGCAACGCGAAAAGCACAACCAAGAAGATGTTCCACTCAATGTGGAAATTAAAAAGAGTAAGACCTTTCTTCCCAAGGACCGTCTTCCGAAATCTGGTGCAATCAATGGTGCTCAGTCACCTAGAGTATTGCAACACACTCTACGCTGGCTGTAAAGAGCAAATAATCAAGAAACTTCAGACAGCCCAGAACACCACAGCCAGACTCATATTCGGCAAAACAAAATATGAAAGCGCTAAGCCCCTACGAGAAAAACTACACTGGCTTCCGCTTCAAGAACGCATCACGTTCAAGATATGCCCCCTAGTTCACAAAATTATCCACGGAGAAGCCCCAGCCTACATGTGAGACCTGATAGACCTACCACCCAGGAATGCTAAAAGATCATCCCGCACATTCCTTAATCTTCACTTCCCCAACTGCAAATGTCTAAAATACAAACTAACGCATGCATCAAACTTTTCCTACCTGAGTACACAGTTATGGAACACACTGCCGCGCAACTTAAAAACGATTTACGAACTAACTAACTTCCGTAAATTCTTGATCTCTTTAATAAGGCATACAACAAAGATCAACCAATGTAAATGTATGCATCCCCTCCACAGATATTCAGAACTGTTTTATAATATTTGCTTGTTTAAAATTCTACTAACCAGCTTATAATCGAAAGTAATCGCCGGCTATTTCCCAACACAAATCGGGATATGGCCGGCGATTTCGCAAAAGCGGCGAAAAGCATATTCGCCGCCACCAGATGGCCGGCTTTCGCGGATAATGGAAAAATAAAACCCGGCAATAAGCAGTATTTCGCCGGGTTTACTTGGTCCTTTTATTTTCACGACCAAGCCTCAAAAAGGTGCCCCAACTGACCAGATGACCACCGGAGGGAATGGGGGATGACCTCCCCTTACTCCCCCAGTGGTCGCCAACCCCCTCCCACACTAAAATTATTAAAATACAAACCTTTTTTGCCAGCCTGTATGCCAGCCTCAAATGTCATACCCAGCACCCAGTCAGCAGTATGCAGGTCCCTGGAACAGTTGTTGTTGGTTGCAGTGGACTGCAGAAAGGCAGAGCCAGGCCCATCTCCCCCTACCTGTTCCACTTGTGGTGGGTAATGTTGAGCCCTCCCAAACCCCCCAAAACCCACTGTACCCACATGTAGGTGCCCCCCTTCAGCCCTTAGGGCTAGGGTAATGGTGCACACTTGTGGGCAGTGGGTTTTGGGGGGGATTTGGGGGACTCAGCACACAAGGGAAGGGTGCTATGCACCTGGAAGCTAATTTGGTTGTTTATAAAAGATGTTTGAAGTGCCCCCTAGGGTGCCCGGTTGGTGTCCTGGCATGTGACGGGGACCATTGCACTACAAATGCTGGCTCCTCCCACGGCCAAATGCCTTGGATTTCGCCGGGTTTGAGATCGCCGGCAGTTTTTTCCATTATTGCGGAAAAACAAAAGTAGCGATCTCAAACCCGGCGAAATCCAAGGCATTTCGCCGGCCCACACCGTATTATTGAAAAAAAAGATGGCCGGCCATCTTTTTTGAAAATACGGTTCCGGCCAGCTGTTGCGCCGCCGCCAAAATAGATCGCCGGCGACGTTCGATTATTCCCCTCTATGTTACCCAAGATCTTTTCTGTAACACTAAATGTCTATTTTCTAATCTATTTCCACTACTCATGATATATTTTAAGCCACATTAAGCCTACAAAGACGTGGGAAAATGTGGGATACAAATGCAATAAATAATAATAATAATAAATAAATAATGTTGTTTTATTGAGTGTCCATTCAGGGTTTTATAGACCTCAATCATATCCCCCCTCAGTCGTCTTCACTTTTGGTGTTACGTATAATTGGTGGTACTTAAAACATGTGTAACTGCCAATTTTAAACACATGTACATGAAAATATACCTGTAAGTGCCAGATTTTGTAAAGCTACACATATAAAAGAAACCAGTTACAGAGCTCAGGTCTAAACCTCACATTTTTGGCTTTTTTGAGGGGATTTTTAAGGCCAGAGAGATAAGCATAATTGCCCCTTCACTCCCTCTTGAAAACCCCAAATCCAAAGGAGTTATGCCTCATTTCACTCTCATCCATTCACCTACCCCCACTGTCCATCCAATCAGAGAACACTGTTTCTAAGCCTCACACTGCTCCTTCTCCTGCACTACACCAACTGCATCACCATCCCCCAATCCCACTCCTTCCCCCCCCCCCCACAATATCTTTCTTTGAATGTCCCCTCAGCCAATGTTATTATGCCCATAGTCTAATTCTGTGAGCACCCATATATACTACTAAGTGTATAAACTAGCTTTTTACATATGCAAATGTTGCCTTACCCTTCTAAACTGACCTCCATTGACTACTGTTGAAAATGGCATCTAACTTGCAGTAAGATTTCTTATCAATTCTTTGTTCCCATGGTATTCTAATATATAAACCATAATTTTCTGCATCAAATCTAATGAGACTGGTATTTGCGCTTCTTTTAAAGACACGTCTCTATTCAGCCTCTGCATAGCAATTGATTCACATCACAGGTTAAAAACCATTTAATCAAGCCTCAGCCAGATTAAGAGGTTGAGATTTTTTTCCACTTCTATTGTTCAGGCTCCCTTGAGCCTGTTCAGCAATTGCTCTCTCTCTCTCTCTCTCTCTCTCTCTCTCTCTCTCAACCTGTGCTTTTGGCAGGCCAGCCCCAACGTCATAAAAAGAGTTGAAGCACAAATTCTTTTTAAGAATATGCAGTCACTGTTGATAGTAGTAGTTGCACAGTTAAATGTTTAATGGCGTTCCCAAAATGTAGTCAGTGAATGAGATCATTTCTAAAACCAGACAGGAGAGACCCTTCCATTACCTGGAGTTTTTGCAAAAGACAATTACACTGTAGTAACTGAAGCCAGATTGCTGAACAATAATTAGTAGAATTTTATTTTCATTGGCAAATTGCATCCAGTTTCAGCCATTGTAAGTTGTCATAGATATATTAGCCTACATTCCAATCCTATGGCACAGTATAGGGAAGGAAAAATAAAATGAAGTACATCTGTTGTCATAATTTTCATAAACACCATTACTATGTGCACACAGGCAACATTAATACATTGTCAACCTTAGCTATTTATAGACAATGAATTGTAGACCCTATTTTCTTTTTTCATAAGGTAATGTTAAAACTTGAGAAATGTGAAATTCACAATCAGTGAGAGAACTCCAAACAGGGTTTCAGTTGGCTGACTTCGAAGGCCTATTACATTTTGGCCAAGTTCATCAGCTTTCAATTAACCTTATTTCTTTTAAATATCTATCAACTAGATGGTTTCTTCTGATCCCTGTGGAGGGGTATTTTTGATATAGCATCTAAAATAGATTTTGAACGTTTTGGTAAAAAATATCTAAAAATCCAGTAGCAAACATGATCATTTTCAAACCAGAAAGACATCCAACTTTTTTGTTTCAAATATGTCCAGTTGCTAGACATTTTTTTGTTCAGTGCATTTATCTTTTAGGTTCATTTTTGAAAGAAAAAAAAACATACAAGGGGAAAAATACACAAAACAGACCAGGGGGCTAGCTTTCTTAGTAGACTGGCCACACAGACATCTCAGCAGAGCAGTGGGGCACCCTAGGGGACATTGCAGTGGACATCACATAAAAGGTCCCTGGTACACATCTCACTGTTACCCCCATATATTGTATGGGGAGCCCTTCCAAACCCATCAAAAAGACCTAGTGCACCCAACTATACATCACTACAATAGCCATTATGCCTGCATGTGTCACCTCTATGTAGGTACTGTAGGTTTTGATGGGGTTTGGAGGGCTCACACTTTCCACCACAAGTATACCAGTTAGAGTGGGTCCCCTTCTCTACAGTCCACTGCACCAGCCACTAGGCTACTCCAGGGACCTGCTTGCTGCTTTATTAGGACTGACCATAACATCTAAAGGTGTCATAGAGGCTAGTATGTATGTTTCTTTCACATCTTTGGAGGGTGGGAAGGTGTCAGTGACCACTGGGGGAGTAAGAAGAGGGTTACGCCTTAATTCCTTCAGTGGTCATGTGGTGATTTAGGGCAACTTTTTTGACTTAGTCATGATTCAAACAGGACTAGACTAACATGCTCATTTTCAAAAGAGAAAAACGTCCAAAAAGTGGCATGTCTGCATTTGGACGTTTTTCTCACAAAAACGTCCACATCAGCATTTATGAAACCTATTTTTAGATGTTTTTCTCTGAAGTCCATCAGAATCTCAAGGGGAAGTGCCAGGGGCGTATTTGGGGTGAAGCTTGGGCAGTCCTAAGACGTTTTTCAGCCATAATGGAACAAAACAAAACCGCCCAGGACTAAAACTTAGACGTTTTAAGCTAGACCTGTTTTTATTACAAATAAGGCACAAAAAATGTGCCCTATTGACCACTGGAGGGAATCAGGAATGACCTCCCTTTATTCCCCCAGTGGTCACTAACCCCCTCCCACCCCCCCCCCCCCCAAAATGCGATGAAAAACATTACTTACCAACCTCTATGCCAGCTTCAGATGTTATACTCAGGTCCATTAGAACAGCATGCAGGTCCCTGGAGTAGTCTAGTGTTGGGTGCAGTGCACTGCAGGCAGGTGGACCCAGGCTCCTACCACCCTTTACCTGTTACACTTGTGGTGGAAATTGTGAGCCCTCCAAAACTCACCACAAACCAACTGTACCCATATATAGGTGCAGCCTTCACCTGTAAGGGCTATGGTAGTGGTCTACAGTTGGAGGTAGTGGGTTTTGGGTGGGTTTTGTGGGGCTCAGCACACAAGGTAAGGGAGCAATGGTGAGATGTGTACCTGGGAGCAGTTTATGAAGTCCACTGCATTGCCCCCTAGGGTGTCCTATTGCTGTCCTGGGATGTCAGGGGGACCAGTCTACTAAAAATGCTGGCTCCTCCTAAATCACAATGGCTTGATATTGTGCGTTTTGCACTTGGATGGTTTTTTCTCTTTGAAAATGGACAAAAAAAAAACAAAACATCCAAATCAGAAAACGTTGTTTGGAACAGTATTTTTGAAAACAAAAGATAGATGTTTTTTTTTTTTTATGACTTTCTTTCCTATTTATACAAAACCAAACTCTTATCACATTACTGATTACCTCTCTGATGTTAATGATTAAGCAATACCACTTTAAACCTTAGGCTGAACAGGGTCTCTCTTTAGTCGATGACCTAATGTATGTTACTATCCAATTTTACTACTCAGGAACCTTCATGCACTACCATAATTTATTCATCTTTACCATGTATGTATGCACGTGTTGTATATATATACCATGATCTGCTCCATATATGTTATGTTACATGTTTACTACCATGTATGTTTGCACCTCAACGCAATACCATTTGTAATTCTGTTACCCTGAAATGGCAACCGCCATTACGGCAAATGTAAGCCACATTGAGCCTGCAAATTGGTGGGAAAATGTGGGATACAAATGCTACAAATAAATAAATAAAATTTGGATTTTGGACATTTTCCACAAAATGTCCAAACTCAGACTTAGACATTATATCAAAAATGCTACCCCCTTGTGATTTGCATGTACTGCAGAGAAAAACATCTCAGGTCCGAGTTTTGAAAATTGGAATGTGGACATTTTTGAGAGAAAAACATCCAAATGCCACTTTATGCCATTTTTGACACATTTTTCTCTTCTGAAAATGAGCCCCTTAATTTCATATGGTATCTTCATGATTTCCTGCAACCTTACTAACCTTTTAATATATTTACATTGTAGGGGTATGGGTACTACCTTTCTGTGGTATAACCAAAGTGGTTCCAAAAAAACAAGTAGGCAAACAGTCTGCTAGGTCCTGAAGGAAGGAATTTGGGAAGGCAGACACGGTCAAAGGTGGATAAAATCTTAAAAATCTTTATTGTGGTAGATTAAAATACTACCCAGTGTCTGCCTCCACGAGTTCTTTCATAACCAAAGTGGTTTACATATTATATACAGGTACTTTGTCTGTCCCTAGTGGATTCAGATTCTAAGTTGTTGTTGTTAAATACCTAAAGCTGGGGAGAGCAATGTTTTAATTCTTCCTTCATTGCCACAGTGTTGTGCTTAAGTACTCTATGGTCTGTTTCCTTCCCTCCCTACCCCCCTGTTCATTTTTCTTGTCACTGTTTGATCACCTATCAAGGACTGCCCATGAGGGAGGTAGTGACCTGGGGATCTTGATAGAAACCCCTCTGCATAAATGACCTTGGGAATGTACCTAACAAAAAGTTTCAGTTTGGTTCATGTTCAGATCAACAATACAGTTCATTTTCAGATTCTGAAAACGTTGCCTTGTTTGTCTCGTTCCTGCCTGTTGAAGTCAATGGGGCAAACAATCTTGCACTTTAGCAGGGAGGTTTTCCATTAATTTTGTATTGTTTAAGAGTAGTTGGTAGATCGCTTCTCGGCCTTTTGGCTAAGATCAAGTGTGTAAAAGTAGTTGGCAGTCATCTGCCACAGAGACAACAGTACTTCAAGACATCAAGGAGAAAATTTTATAAAAAGCGTGTAAAGTTAGATACCCAAAATCTAAGCGGTAAGCTAGTATTCGATAACAGCAAATTTGTGCACCTAGGTGCACGTGATGAAATGCCCCACACTGTTCCAAACAGTGCTCTAAAAATAGCACTGGAACAGCGTGGAGCTTTACCGCCCATATGATCAGAGATAATAGCATGCAAATTTAAGCACCCTGGTATCTCTGATCATAGGATAAAAGTGCAAGAGGATTGTGCCTGAGCCGTACTTGTTTGACAGGTCCAGGTTGTCAAAAGCTGGTTGTTTGTGTTTATAAGCTAAATCGATGGAATAAAAAGTGTGTGCATTATCACCAAAAAAACAGCCTTTCATAAAGCCAACTTGATTTGGGGGAATAATGTGACCAAAGATTTTCTCTGGTTATGAAGATAATACTTTAGAAAGAATTTTGCAGTTTAAATTCAGAAGTGATATAGGTCTGTAATTTGCTACTTTGGTAATATCACAACCAAGTTTGAGTAATACAGAAATATGAGCCTCAGCAAAATCACCCTGGTCTGAAGGATGTAGAAAAAGATATGCAAACAAATCACATAATAGTGGGGAAAGGGTGGAAGAAATATCTTACAAATTTCGGCAGGATACCCATCAGGGCCAGGCTCTTATGAGAGGTAAAAGACTTAATAGCAGTAGAGATTTCATCTACCATAATGGGAGTGGCTAATTTTGCATTTTGAGAGTCTAAGAGGGTTGGGTGAGGTAGAGTAGGCAAAAACAAAATTTTTTTTATCAATCTATGATGATAAGGAGGAAGAATATAATTTTTGATAAAATGTTTCAAATTCTCAAGTAACAAGTGATCTGCTATCATTAGTTACAGTATTGGCTGTTAGCAAAATATCTTGCTTAAAAAAACAACCAGCTTTATTAGCAGCAGTTTTTTCAGGGCGGTCAAGGAACTTTGCATAATATATGATTTTTCAATTGACGCTATTTCTGCTTCAGGGATACTGATTTGTATTCATTCTTGTTTTTTCTTACAAGTTTGAGCGTTTTGAAGTACGTAGATCTATTTTGATAGATATTAGAGCATGGTTGGAGATGAGAATAGGAAAAATACGAGATTCTGTGATCATAGGCAACAATGATTTAGAAATAAAGAAAAAGTCAATACTTGAGTATGATTGATGTGCAGGGGATAAGAATGTAAAATCCTTTTGTGTAGGATTTAGAGTTCTCCAGGGGTCACATAGACCAAATTCCTTAATTAAATGAAGTAAGTCTTATAAGTCTTACCATATTTTGGTAGACCGATATGAGAACGAAGATTGTCTACCCAAAATTATATACAAACATGTCAGTGGCTTGAATCTTCCTAACAAGAAATGTAAAGTTATGGAATATGTTATTGGGAAAAAATTGACATTATCTTTCTATAGGAAACTCATTTGAACTTTGATGATTGTACAAAAACTAATTCTCAGGGGCTAGTGATCACATATTTTCTACTGCACAGTCCAAGAAAAGAAGCGACGAAGCCACATTCAACCTAATCATGTTTTGTATTTCAGTCCTTTGCAATTTGAGTAGTGTAGGTTTAAGTAGGATCTTGACAGTCTGACTTTGTTTCTTATTGGTAGATCAATAAGGTCTATCATGTATCCTGGGACAACACCGTAAATGATTTTGTGGACTAAGGTGCAGATTTTGAAGATGATCCGTTCTTTGATTGGGAGCCAATGCATTGGTGAAAATGAACACACCTAAATTTACACATGACCCCTGCACTTAAGCACAATTCTATAAACCGTGTCTCACTGTAGGCATGCCTTATAGAATAGCACTTAAGCAGAATTATTTTGGCACCGATTTTTTAGGTGCGATTTAAAATAGTGGAGGAGTGGCCTAGTGGTTAGGGTGGTGGACTTTGGTCCTGAGGAACTGAGTTCGGTTCCCACTTCAGGCACAGGCAGCTCCTTGTGACTCTGGGCAAGTCACTTAACCCTCCATTGCCCCATGTAAGCCGCATTGAGCCTGCCATGAGTGGGAAAGCACAGGATACAAATGTAACAAAAAAAATGTACACTTAGGGGTCCTTTTACTAAGCTATGAAATAAAGTGGCCTGTGGTAGTGCAAGCATGTCTTTTGGGCATGACTAGACCATTTTGTTTACCGCATCTAGGAAAAAGGGTCTTTTTTAAGGGATAGAAAATGGACATGCGCTAAGATTGAAACCAGCAGGTGTCCATTTTCAGCCTGAGACCTTACCATCACCCATTGATCTAGTGGTAAGGTCTCATGTCCTACCTGCACGGTAAGCATGCAGTGTGCACCAACTGCTGTTTATCGCTGGGTAAGCGGCCCACGGTAGAAAATTATTTTCTACCTTGGGATTCAGCATGCGCCAAATTCAAAATTATCACCTGGCTCATGTGCTATCCAGACAATAGTGCCGATTTGGTGTGCAATGTATGCACGTAGGCCCTCCTGCGCCTTTGTAAAAAGGCCCCTAAGCTACTATTCTGTAAAGGTCATTCCATGCAGAGCACCCTTCACAGAATACGATCTTAGTGTGGATCATAACGGCGCCTAATTTTGGGCACCATTTATTGAATCTATCCCAATTGTTTGAGTTGAGTTTGGTTAGTAAAGTGGAATTTCAATTAGACATCACTGTGCGCAGTGGAACAAATTTCAGGAACCCCATTATTAAAGAGATACAGTGGAAATGTGAATATGGAGGGGGTAAGTGTGTAGGACCTCAGAGAGTAAATCTCCCTCAACCCCATGCCCTCAGGGTCCAACAAATTAAAAAAAAAATTGTCTATGTAATCCCAGAATTTGCTTCAACCACTGGGGCACCTAATTTTAGAGTCAGGGCTAGGTAAATGTGAATTGCATGATCTCTCTGCATTGAACAGAAGATATAGAAAAAGATACTGAGATTACAGCCATGAGAACTGTAGAAAATGAAAAGGTAGTGATCACCTGGGATATTCTATGTTCAGGAAAACCTAATAGAGTGGTAAAGGAGAAAAACACAGAAGCATCATTGATAATAAAAGTGCCACTGCATCATGTGAAGAAAGAAAGAAAATCCTCAAGTATCTAGAATTGCAGTCAGAGACCAAGAAAATGAGGCAGAACAATACAGAAATATTTCTCATTGTACTGGGTGTCACAGGCTTGATTAAAAGCAATTTCCAAAGACACCTTGAAAAGCTGACTGTCCATATTACATCCTGTGACATCCAAACCTCTCTTTGGCACGATACAAGTACGGTGAGCAGCAGCAATAAATTTGAGACATTCTCCATGTATCCTGCCTTAGGAGGAGTGAGGTTCATTATTGTTATAGTATTCATAAAATTAACCCATTGGAAAACATATCACCAATAGAAAAGTGCTGAAAATGTGACTGGACATCATTATGTATACAGAAGTTAATTTTGTAGGTGTGTGCATACTTATCCCTATATGTTTATTGATGCTTTAAAAAATTAAATCACTAGTTTCATGTTTTAGAGAGGGGGGCAACACTTGGGGGAGTGGAGGAGTAACCTAATTGGCAGTACAGTGGGTGGGGAACCTGGGGAACTGGGTTTGATTCCCACTGCAGCTCCTTGTGACCTCAGACAAATCATCTAACCATTGCCCCAGGTACAAAACTTAGAATGTGAGCCCATAACGACAGAGAAAGTAACTGTATGTAATATGTAAACCAGTTTGGTTGTATCACAAAAAGATGATATATCAACAATCTAATAAACATAAACATCAACCCCTGGGGGATTAAGGAGGAAGCCTCACCTAATCCATCCAGTGGAGCACTGTGTACTATGAACACTTTGCTGAAACTTAGACAACCTGTGAAGCAGGTGTAAATGCCAGCATTTATCTTTTTGTACATTCCACTTCTGATATAGGGAATACATGTTTATTCTTCAGCCCACCCTAGTCCCGCCCAAAAACTACTACTACTAAACCATGCCCCTTTGCTATATTCACATTTTCATATGCCAGCTTTGTAAAATCAGGACTTAGGACTTTTATGCAACATAAACATCTAAGGGGGCAAGTTATTAAAGTATGCTACTGTTAAGATGGCTTATTTTATCACAAGTCCTGCTGTTTTAGCACAGGATCTTATTGCATAAAATGGGACCCCTGTGCAAAAACTGCATAACTTGTGATAACATAAGCCATCTTAACAGTAGCACACTTTAATAACTTCCCCCTAAATGCTGCGTTATGCATGTCTAAAATGTGAATAGAACTTCAAAAATAATCTCCTTAAGCATTAGGGCTCAAGCTGATCCAGCAGATATTCGGCCTGCAGCAGTCAGCATTAGCCCCAGGTATTCAATGCTGGGCTATGTCCAAGCATCATCATTGAATATCCGGGTCTAGAAGGTGGAGGGCCACACCTTTAACTAATGCCATCATCAGTTGCAAACCAGGGTCTTGAAAGAACGATAGAGACCTGCACTCTTGGAATGCCAAAAGACCATTTGGATTGATCCTTTCACAGGCTGCAACTGTGACAGTGCAGAGTAAGTTACTGTGCAATCCATGTCCATCCCCACCTATAACCTGCTCAATTCTCACCCCATAACATAGTTTCAAGAAAAGTCGCCTAAAGTTAGGTGCCAAGATTTTGTGCCCTTATCATAAATCCTATAATGGCAATTAAGTGTATAATTGCTTTTACATACTAGTGCCAGCATGGTAATGGTTAATGTGGCCATACACTAACCATTACCATGCGCTAATTTGCGTAACTACTTATGGAATGCTAAAAGGGCTCCTAAGATACTAGTATTCAGTGAATACTACAGTTTCTTTGATTATGTAACTCAAAGTGTTTAACAGCTGTTCTACAGCAGGTTTATTTTTTCTGTGTTGTCAACATAATCATAGTTATAGTGTTTCATGATTTCTCTTCAGACAGATGACAGGTTTTCAGAAGTTTGGAGTTCATCTGAAAATCACGGCGAGAAGTGGAGTAAGGTAGTACTACAGCTGGGGAAGTTAAGGAATTTTCAAGTAATTTTTGAAGGAATTCGTGCTAAAGACCTTGGTGGAGGAGCTGCAATAGATGACATTGAATTCAAGAATTGCACACTAAGTAAGTTTTAGTCAAACCTGTGTTTTGTTTTGATGATTACACATGGAGGGGCATAATCGAATGGGGTGCCCAAGTTTTCATGAGGGCGTCCTCGCAGGATGGCCCCACGAAGGGGCAGGGAAACCCGTATTATCAAAACAAGATGGGCGTCCATCTTTTGTTTCGATAATATGGTCGGGGACGTCCAAATCTCAACATTTAGGTCAACCTTAGAGATGGTCAACCTAAATGTTGAGATGGTTGACCTAAGAGATGGTCGTCCCCGGTTTTCGGCCATAATGGAAACCAAGGACGCCCATCTCAAAAACGACCAAATCCAAGCCCTTTGGTCATGGGAGGAGCCAGAATTCGTAGTGCACTGGTCCCCCTGACATGCCAGGACACCAACCGGGCACCCTAGGGGGGCACTGCAGTGGACTTCACAAATTGCTCCCAGGTGCATAGCTCCCTTACCTTGAGTGCTGAGCCCCCCCAAAACCCACTCCCCACAACTGTACACCACTACCATAGCCCTAAGGGGTGAAGGGGGACACCTACATGTGGGTACAGTGGGTTTCGAGTGGGTTTTGGAGGGCTCACATTTACCACCACAAGTGTAACAGGTACAGGGGAATGGGCCTGGGTCTGCCTGGCTGAATTGCACTGCACCCACTAAAACTGTTTCAGAGACCTGCATACTGCTGTCAGGGAGCTGGGTATGACATTTCAGGCTTGTATAGAGGCTGTCAAAAAATGTAAGTTTATTTTTTAGGGTGGGAGGGGGTTGGTGACCACTGGGGGAGTAAGGGGAGGTCATCCCTGATTCCCTCCGGTGGTCATCTGATCAGTTCAGGTACCTTTTTGAGGCTTGGTCTCAAGAAAAAAATGGACCAAGTAAAGTTGGCCAAGTGCTCGTCAGGGACACCCTTCTTTTTTCCATTATCAACCAAGGACGCCCATCTCTTAATCACGCCCCAGTCTGCCTTTGCTACGGTGCCAACACGCCCCTGTGAACTTTGGTCATTCACGCGACGGAAAGCAGTTGAGGACGCCCATAATCAGCTTTCGATTATTCTGATTTGGGCGACCCTGAGAGAAGGATGTCCATCTCTCGATTTGTGTCGGAAAATGGGTGCCCTTCTCTTTCGAAAACAAGCCTGTTAATATCATTTAGAAAGTTGTGTGCTCAAATTTGCGACTAGCATGCACATTTGCTTGTACAAGTTATAGAATAAGGTTAGTTGCATGTTGGCCAGCCTCTACTTTTGTTTGATTGTACTGTCTTGTGCCGGATATACAAAGCTAGCATTCACACGCCAAACTGCCTACGGTTAGGTGCTAGCATTTACATCAACCATTGAGCTAGCATAAGTGCTGTCACCTAAAGTTAGGTGCATAAATATGGATTTACATTAGTATTCTATAATGACACGTGTGCATAACTGCTGTAATAGAATTTGCTCTTAGGGGTCCTTTTACAAAGCTGTAGTAAAAAGTGGCCTGCGATAATGTGGGTACATCTTTTGGGCATGCACTTGGCCATTTTTACCACAACAAGGAAAAAGGTCATTTTTTAATGGTCTGGAAAATGGGCATGCGCAAAAATTAAAACTAGCCTGAGCCCTTACCGTCAGCCATTGACTTAGCGGTAAGGGCTTATGCGCTTCCCATGCGCAAACAAGCAGTGAGCACCAAAATGTCTGTGCTACTGATTACCACTGGGAACGACCCCCACGGTAGAAAATAGAAAAATATTTTCTACCATGGGATTCAGCGTGCACTAAACTTGGAATTACTGCCAGGCATATGCGCTACCCCAGCGGTAGTGCTGATTTGGTGCATGCTACCCATGCATTAGCCCTCCTGGGGTTTTGTAAAAAAGCCCCTTAGTGTGCATCATTCTGGCACCCAATTTTAGCTATAGAAAGTTACCACCTATCTGCATAGTTTTTGGTCCTAGCCTAAGAGTGTCCATTGTGCCACTTTAACATAAATGGATATTTTTTGGCTGTATGTTGACTTAAAGACTCTGGCAGCTTTTTTTTTAAGCACTTACGTGGTCAGCAACTGAGACTGGCCTTAACCAGAAATTTTTATAAAAATAATTTGAAGAAATTTAAGCATGAGCTGTAGAGTAAACTTGTTAAGTCTTTATAACAAATTCTATTATCACCCTCAGGAAATCGCAGACAAACTACTGAATTTTAGAATAGCTTTAGACATCCTGTGCTCAGTGTATGTTGATGATCAAAAATAATATACACTATCTGGTATGGAAACATTTGATTGGACAATATAATGCAACAAACAACAGCTGGGCCATAAAGAACACTACTAGATAATAAGGATGGGCAACTAATGTTTTATATTATTTCTCGTGTTGTTTCTGGGAATGTTTGTTTTAGTCATTTTCATTTGGCCATGTTTTCATCATGGGAGCACTAGTATTGGCAAACAATAAAACACAAATTTTCATGTTTTTTCTGCTCATTTTTTTTTATGAAGCAATGCAATGACATTTCCCAAATCATTCCAATCTATGCCTTTCTCCTATTAGGCAATAAAACAGGTAAAGAATGATGCCCCACACTAATACATTTTTTTATTTAAATATCTAAAACATATCAGAATAATAGTGTAGAGATATGGTACAGCTAAACCTTGGAGTTTAGGCTATTAAAAACAACTGGTAATACTGGCCAAAGTTAAAACCAATGGCTGGTATAATTGAGGCCTTGTTGGAAAAGCAAGGCCTAGTAATGAAGCCTAAAAGGAGGGCTAGATGACTTGAAATGGAAAAGTTAGGCCAAGGAGACTGTAATCAAAATGGAAATTCAGTTGCAATCTGAGATACAAAATGGAAGCTGAATTGCAATATGAGATATGAACTGGAATCTTTAAGACTGTGTCAGTTAGAAAAAATTGTTTGTCATGCCAGGTGCAAAATTAAGGAACTTAAAATAGAAGAAAGGCGGGTGAGAGGGGGATTTGCAGTTGACTAAGTTTTGGGTAAACAAGTTTACCATTGCAGTCTATGGGCCTCATTACTTTCAATGGATTGAAAGGGTATAAAAGAGGGCAAAATCTGGGAGGAACTGGCAGAAGATCCAGATTCTGCCAGAAGTCTTGTCGGTCTGAACTGAAGTCTGATAGATGTCTCTGATTGCATTGCCCTGTGTTGGTAAGCATAAATAAATATACATATCTTTATCTTCTGTCTTCTCTCATTCTTGTAGAACATCAAATATTTCAGAGTAACTTTGTAACTAAGATGATTACTACTAAGAGTACATATATTCCTTCAGATGGGCGCAAACTACCTTATAGGCAAAAGCCTTCTAGTAAATCCTACCGCTAATTGTCCATGAGTCCCATTTACACTGGGGACCTCATGGGCAGTCTACGGTACGACAATTCAATAGCTATGAGCCCAATATTTAAAAGGGTTTAATTGGGTAGGAGAAGCTCCTGCTCTGTTAAACCATGCTGAGTGGGCTGACCTCTAATATTTAGCAGGATTTAACTGGACAAGGCTGCTGAATAATGGCTCTAACATCAAAAACAGGCAATGGAGTAGCCATCTGGGATGAGGAGTCCGGAAAGAGTTGAGTTATGTGGGTGCTAGTAATATTCAGTACAGTGCCTACATAATTAAGCAACCAGATTGGATGGCGCAAAAAAGCTGTCCTAGCTTTGTATTCTTAACTATGTGGAAAGCTGCCTAAATTTTCATCTGTTCTCCCCTTCCTCAAACAAGAGCTTATCCACTCCCCACCACCTCTCAAGAGCATAGGGTCCTTCCCAATCCTCCCATCCTGCCCCAGCCTCAAGAAAAACTTGGTCTCCTTTCCCCCCACCCAAGGGAACCCCCCCTTGGATCCCCCACATTCCTCCTCTGAAGCCCCCTCCCATGTCCTTGTAGCTCCCCCCCCTCCTTCTTGGGCTTGCCATAGCATCCCATGTTGTCTAGGGAAGTAGGTTGGGCAGAAGCAAACCCAAATCACATGCACAAAAACTGAGCATGTGATGAGTGTCAACATTGGGCAGCTCACTAAAGCCCACACACACACAGGGAAGAATGTTCAGGACACCTTCAAGGATCTCTTCATCTGATAGGGCTTCAGTATCCCTGCCAACTGCAGAAAGAGTGCACTACTGCTGGGTGGGACCTGAGCCCATTCGTGGCTATGCCACAGCCCCATAGACTATAATACAGCTAAAAATGAATTGGTTTCTGTTAATTTGCATGTATACAAACCATGCCCTCATTTATTTTGTTTTACCTTTGGCTGAAAATGAATGCACCTCCCTAAAATCAATGAAAGAGCAGGATTTGAATTCACACGTCTCAGGAATTATTTTTTTTTTGCTTTTATAATGTATAGTATATTTCATTTGCTATACCGCTTAGTTTAAATACATAACTCTTTGCACACATAGGGGTTGAATTTGCAGGTTTGAAACTTGTGAGCTGTAATACAAATGGAAGCACTACCACTCTAAAATTTCAAATGTGTTAATTCAGATTGCTATGTTTATTTGCTATGGGGCTCATTTACAAGGTTGAAAATAAGGCACTCGAGTGCAGCACTGCTGTTACTGATATGCTAAATGTAATGCATTAACAATTTACAAGGAGGAGAAAAATGAAATATGCAGGGTACAATGGTTGCACAAAATATAAGGGGGTCTTTTACTAAAGATCAGCTCGAGTTATCTGCAGCAGGGCCCATAGGAATAAAGTAGGACCTGCTACAGATAACTCAAACTAAGCTTTAATAAAAGACCCCCCTAAGGAAGTGGATCTCATGCCTTCTCTATAAATAATGAGAGCCACAAGCAAACAGGAAAAAGCCTCCACGTAGAAAATCCAATCCAAAAGGAGTAGAGGATGGGTAATGGACACTCCAGCACAGGAACTGGTGCTTGACAGATGCTTATATTCAGTATTTGTACAATAGGACCCAACACGGTCTGTGTTTCGGCGTGATGAAATGCCTACCTCAGGGCTCACAAAGAAGTTCAGCTCGGAAACTTCTCCGATGCAGGTCTCGCTGTGTGCCAGTTTTCTGTGGTAAGAGTCCTCTCGAACTGGTATTTGGTGCCAACCAAATGGTGAGTCTTTTGGCATACAGCAACGATCCGAGCTGAACTTCTTTGTGACCCCTGAGGTAGGTGTTTCATCATGCTGAAACACGGGCCGTGTTGGGTCCTATTGTACAAATACTGAATATAAGCATCTGTTAAGCACCAGTTCCTGTGCTGGGGTATTCATTACCTATCCTCTACTGTTTTTAGATTGGATTTTCTCTATAAATAATATCATATAGGCCTTAGTTCTGCAGACTTAAGAAAGGTAGGAAAATCAGGGCTTTGCCATCAATATCTGAAAATGTTAGCATGCCCATCAAACTGTCAGAAGTAAGCAGTGTTGTAGGATGTATCTCTGGAAAATAATCTTCTGTTCAAAGCTCAAGACCTTTTATAAGCATTTTCTATATTGTCTTCAACTTCCATCAGTGTAAGTGTTGTGTGAGATGTCCAGTGCATTTTTTGTAGAAAAAAATGTGCCAGTACTCATTATGGGCGGGGTCACCACATATGGCTCCACCCCTATGATAGCCACACCCACATTAGCCACACCCCTTATATCAGCCATGGCGCAAATAAACAGACATCATTGAAAATATACTAGTATAGGAGAAAAACAATAACTTGTGATTTTTTTTTTCATTATAAATCATTTCTGTAAGATGTTACAGCTCCAGTATACCCAGTGCAAAATAAGACAACAGATGTAAATTCTCAAATTGGACAAATTCCAAACACTAAAATGAAAATAAAATAATTTTTTTCTACCTTTGTTGTCTGGTGACTGTTTTCTATCCATACTGGTCCAAGTGTCTGATTCTGCTGCTCTCTGCCTGTTCTCTTAACTCCTTTTCCAGGGGCTTCCTTTCCATTTATTTCTTTACTTTCCTCCTTTCTTCTTCCATGTCCAGCATTTCTCCTCTCTCCCCGCCAACCCCTCCATCCATCCATTTCCAGCATTTCTCCTTCCTCTCCTGCCATCCCATCCATGTGCATCTCCTTCCTATCTTCCCTCCCCTCCATCCATGTCCAGCATGTCTCCTCTCCCCTCCCCTCCCATGTCCAGTGATTCTCCTCTCTCCCCTGCCCTTCTCTCCTATCCAAGTCCAGCAATTCTCTCTTCCCTGCTTTCCCCTTCCATCCATGTCCAGCAATTCTCCATTCTCCTCTCTCCCCTGCCCTACTATCCCATCCCCTCCATGTCCAGCGATTCTCTTTTGCCCCCTATCCTCCCCCTCCCTTCAATGTCCAGTGACTCACCCCAGCCTCCACCTGCCCCCGAGATCAAACCCCAGCCCCATTTGCCCAGCCCCCCAGCCCCACTTGCCCATACACACATACCCCCAGCCCCAATTGGCCACACACACCCTCCCCAGCCCCAATTGGCCACAGCCCCCAGCCCCAATTGGCCACACAACCCCCCAGCCCCATTTGCCCACACACCCCCCCCCCAGCCCCACTTGCCCACACACACACACCCCCAGCCCCAATTGGCCACACACACCCCCCAGCCCCAATTGGCCACACACCCCCAGCCCCAATTGGTCACACAACCCCCCCAGCCCCACTTGGCCACACAACCCCCCCCAGCCCCACTTGCCCACACACCCCCCAGCCCCACTTGCTCTCCCTCCCCTGCTCGCTCCCTGCTGTTTGCGCCAATCCCTGCCTCGTAAAACTTATTTTTTCGCGAACCGGCAGACTGAAGAAATAAACAAACAGCTGACAGGCTTGCCTCCTTCGATCGCGTCGGCCGCTTCCTTTCCCTGCATTCTCAGCGCGTCCCACCCTCAAGGAAAGGAAATGACATCAGAGGAGGGCGGGACGCGCCCAGAATGCAGGGAAAGGAAGCGGCCGACGCGATCGAAGGAGGCAAGCCTGTCAGCTGTTTGTTTTATTTCTTCAGTCTGCCAGTTCGCGAAAAAATAAGTTTTACGAGGCAGGGATCGGTGCAAACAGCAGGGAGCGAGCAGGGGAGCCCCAGAAAAAAAGGCACCGGCACAAAAAAGCACTGGACATATCAGGGAAATAGTTTTGCACCTTTTTGACTCAGAACTTTTGAAGACTTTTGTAGATGCAAAGATGTCTGTCCTTAATTTGGGGGCACCTTCTGCCATTAATGCTGAGTGAAAATTATCTTGCTGTTTCATTGTTGAAACTTCTGCTTGTCCCTTCTGTTTCCTGTATTTACCTTTTTTCTCTGTCTCTCTTTTTCCTTTCTGGTATTAGATATTTACTGATGGTAGCTTTCCTGAAATTATTATTTACTTGTCTGATATTCATTCAGTACACTTGTTACAATTTAATGTGTTCTTGAAATGTTTTTGAAAAACTTTATAAAATCAAATTAAAAACAAAACAAAACTTGTTTTCCATTATGTTTTGTTATATCACCTAACTTTTACAGGCTGCTTTTGTTGAGCAAAGTAGATTAAAGCATACTTGTCCTAGTTTTTCCATGGCAGTCAGCAAGAATGACTTGGCCAATGCAAATGATTTAGTAAATCTCAACATTTAAATGTTAAAGCCAAGACTCACTAGAAAGCTGCATTAGTAGGATACAAATTACAACCTCTTTTAAATAGAACTTTATTCCCAGAGCTAAGGATCTGATTTACTGCAGTGTTTCTTCTGATGCTTTTGTGCCGATATTCTAGTGACTAATTTCTTTAGCCACTGCTTCCAAATTTCCCCAGTCATCCATGAATTTGCATTAGCCTTGTATGACACAGGACGTCACTTAAGTTTCTTGATGCAACGGGGCTGTTTGCTTTTTCCAATGACGAGGGGTTCCAACTTCTCACTCCCATCCATATTGCAGCAAAGGAGGATTGTCAGTTGGTCCTTCGATGTTTTACTTCCTGTAGTTTTGTCATGTTTGAACGCAAGTGTTCCATCAGGAATCACTCGCCAGTAGGGACCGTTTTCGTCAGCATTGAAAATGTCATGAGGTGCAAACTTGTTCAAGATGGTAGGAAGAACTGAAACAACCCAATTTTCAGCACCAAAGTCATCAGTGTCTTGTTTCTCACCATGTTGTTTCTTGAATTTTATGTTGTCCCTCTCCTTCCATCTTTCCAACCATCCAACAGTGGCTTTGAATTCAGTTAGTCCAAGACTTTCAGATAGCTGGTTAGCTTTCTCCATAAGCAGTGGACTACTGACAGGAAACTGTCTGCTCCTGACTTGAGAAAACCACTGAAGAAGAGCATCTTCTACCTCCTCAGCTTTTTCCACTCTTTTACGTTTCCTGTGTGGATTTGTATTGTTTTGCCAGCCTTCCAGAAGCTGATCTTTCTGCTTCAAGACACGTGAAATTTGACTGGGATTGACACCATATTCTTTAGCAATAGATGCTTGACTTTGTTTGTTTTCTAATTTTTTAAGAACTTCTATTCGTTCAGCCAGTGTTAAAGTCTTACAGCTCTGCCTCGACAACGATGATGACGACGACTCCAGTGTACACTCTAACAACATTCTTTTGCTTATTCTGCCTGTGGCAGTTAAAGGGGTGATAAATTTGAAATCTCGTCCCGCGCCAATCGGCTTCCATATTCCATGTGTGTGCTTATGCGGAGTCTTTCCTGCAGAGGAGCAGTCTTAAACCATGCATATAAGCAAATCTTGCACTTATCAGTGGTGTGCTAAACTGAAGTTTGTCCCCATAGAAATTGATGGTGCCAAAAACGGGACTGAAGTACGGCATGCAGTTAAACAGAGAATGAGCTTATCTGACGTGCACTTAAATGGAGTGCACTGTACTCACATCTCAATGTTCTAAAATGCAATAAAACTGCAGTTGCTATATGTTATTTGCCAAAATTAGCATGTTAACTTCAAAATCTCTGTCTTAAACTACCAGAGGCAACCAGGCAGTGTTCTATTCAGTTAATACAGAAGAATGTTCATTACTCCTCATTAATTACATTGCATGTAATGTGGTATAGTGAACTATACCCATTCAGATAACTTGATTACACTATGTATCTGCCACTTTGGGAAAGGGAGGTGGGACTTTTCTATGGTTACAATCAAAGGGGTTTACATATTATATATAGGTACTTATTTTGTACCTGGGGCAACAGAGGATTAAGCAACTTGCCCAGACTCACAAGGAGCAGCAGTGGGAATTGAACCCAGTTCCCCAGGATCAAAGGCCACTGTACTGACCACTAGGCTACTCATTCATGCCACAGTTAACAGGAAAACAGACCACAAACTGGAGGGGATTCCAAGTAACTGAAACCTCAGAGAGCAAGTAAGAGGAAAGAAACAATAGGAATTAGCTGTTAAATATCAAACTCAGAATATATTCTCCCAACACTTTAGGTAACAAGCGGGGTTAACAGTTTGAGAGAGACAGTGAGAGTCTGTAGAGCTCTCTCACAAAGTATTGAGCCAGGTTAAGACCTTAGGACAGTGGTTCCCAAACCTGTTCATGAAGGCACCCCGGCCAGTCAGGTTTTCAGTGTATCCACAATGAATATTCATGAGATAGATTTGCATGCAGTGGAGGCAGTGCATGCAAATCTCTCTCATGAATATTCATCATGAGTATCCTGAAAACCTGACTGGCTGGGGTGCCTACAGGAACAGGTTTGGGAACTTAGGAGGTTCAATGGGGTTTAAGTGATTCATTGTTAGAAAATACAGGAAGAGTTGAATAAGGTCACAACATAGTTGAATAAGGTTACAGTATTGGTCAAGCAGGGTTACAGTTCAGGTGGACAGTGAGTACGTAGTAGAATCTACATAATATGTAGTAATGGGTCCTGCTTGTGGATGTTTAAGGAGGTTAGGGTAGTTTGCGTTATACATTTCAGAAAGATGTATTAAATATTTGGCTTTGGGTTGGTCACTGTGAGCTTGAGCCTTTTCCGTTCAGATGTTGAATTTATGAGTAGATATGATTGGTCTGCTGGATGGTTAGGTAGGTTCAGCAGGGATATGTTTTCTTAAAAGGTGGTCCTTCAGGTGTTTTCAGAAAGTTAGATAGTTGTCTTTCAGTTTTAGGTCTTTTGGAAGTGTATTCCAGGATTTGGTGAAGATATAGGAGAAACTGGATGCGAGAGCTGATTTATTTATTTATTTATTTATTTGTATTTGATGTCTTTAAATGTCGGGAAGTAGAGGGTAAGGTAGGATTTTTCTGATTTGTTTGTGTTCTGGATTGGTAAGTCTATTAGGTTGGTCATATAGCTCAGAGAGAGGCTGAAGATTATTCTGCAGACCAGTGAACAGATCTTGAAGGCTTTGCGGTTCTTAGTCAGTAGCCAGTATAGCTTCAGGAGAAGGGGTTTGGCATTATCGAATCTTGTTTTTCCAAAGATGAGTCTTGCTGTTGTTTATTTGTGCTGTTTGTAATTTTTTAGGATTTGCTCTTTGCATCCTGCATAAATTCCATTGCAGTAGTCCACGTGAGCCAGGATCATGGTCTGAATCAGGTTGCAAAATATCTCGTGGGAAGTATTGTTTTATGTGTTTCAGTTTCTACATTGAGTGGAACATTTTCTTTGAGATGGCCTTAACTTGTCTTTCAAGTGATAAGTACCAGTGTATGGTGATGCCTAGGATTTTCAAGCTGTCAGAGATTGGGAGCGATGAGCCCAGTGCATTGATTGATGTAAATTGTTTAGTGTTGTACGGGGATGATAGTATGAGGCAATGTGTTTTTTTCCCCTGTTAAGTTTTAGCTTAAAGACTGATATCCAAGCTTCCATGATGCTCATGCTGACTGTGATTTCAGAGTTCATTTCTGATGGATTGATTTTGAAAGGGATGTAGATTGTGACATTATCAGCATATAGGAATGAGTTGAGTTCTTGGTTAGGTAGGGCTTTGGCTAGTGGGATCATCATTAGGTTGAATAAAATAGGTGAGAGTGATGAGCCTTGTGGGACTCCACATTCCACTTCCAAGGAGGAGAGATTGTCAAGTATTCTTAGTATGATTTGGTGGTCCACATATCGAAAGCGCTCATCATCTAAGCACACTTCCTCTCTAAAACTCTACCATTCTAGTGGATAGTCACTCCAGTATAAAATTTTCCCTGGGATGACCAACAGTCCGTTGTGATAGAGACATATATCTGTTCACCAAGAATTGCTAAAGGCTTCAGCTTCATACTTCAAAGTGATCCAACTCATCACTGTTCTGTTTGGCTGGTGACCAGTAAACAGTTCAACAACCACATGTAAGCCCACTGTTCTTATAGGCTATATTCACTGAAAAGCAAAATTTAAGATGAGATGATCTACTGTTTGTGTGACGAAGATTACATTAGTAAAATCCTGTTCCAGATTTTGTTGTTTCATTTGGTTAACTGATGGAATCATCATTTACATCTCACTTCCACTTTTACTTTTTACTTTTAACTGCAAACATCAGATGTAACTGAGCAAAAGTAATAAAAATTGATGAAATTATTATTTCAGTTAAAGTAAAAGAAATCTTCCTTACAGGTAAAAATGTCAAAATGTTTTACTTAGGTACATAATTAGTTACATTTACTTAGTTACACTGTTAGTATACTCTAGCTGCCACGTTTATATTCAATAGAATGTAGTATTTAGACCCCATAGAGTGGTATACATATGTTATTTCCATTGTTGCTAAATAGGAATAAGGTGTTCCCATGTGGTCTCTCTTCTAGTCTGTAGTGCAAAATGCTAACAACTAGGGAAGAATTAAGAGGGTATGTAAATATGGCAGCTAACATGGGTGAAAAGCACCATGGCGGAGGATAAATGACTGAAATGCAAGCATGAGTTAGAGGAAGATCAAAAACCAGGAAGAATGCTTCTCTCTTCCTCCCATCTGGGTTGGCAGGGGAAGGGGCATGAAAAGAAGGCAAGGGTTCAGAGTGGACAGGGTAAAGGATAAAGATGATCAGGGCAGTAGTTGGAGGGTGCAAAAATGCTTGCCTGCCCTGGACAAATATTAATTTATTTAAAATACTTATACTCACACTATCTACCATTCTAGGCAGTTTACTAAGGCTACGCGCACTCAACGTGCACCAAATTGGAGTTACTGCCCAACTACCACGTGGCTCTTGCAGTAATTTCATTTTTGGCGCATGTCCGATACGCACATCTGAAAAATATTTTTTTTATTGTCTGGCGTGCGTCTGACATCTGACACACGTAGGTCATTACCGCCCAAATTCTTTACCACTAGGTCTATGGCTGGCGGTAAGGTCTCAGACCCAAAATAGATGTGCAGCAATTTTGATTTTGCTGCACGTCCATTTTTAGCAAAAAAAAGGCATTTTTTGTAGGTACCCTGAAAAATAATTCTGCGCACGCCCAAAACACACATCTATACTACCACAGGCCATTTTTCAGCGTGCTTTTGTAAAAGGACCCCTAAAACCACATTCATAATAATGGATTTAAAAAATAATAAAATAAATAAAACAATGTGAAAATAAAACAACACAACACAATGTTTGGACACTTCTATTGAAGAGCCTAGTAATAGAGCTACTTTAGTAGCCTCTTTTTTGCTAACCTTTGATAGAGATAATGTAATGAAATTTTCTTGAATAGATTTAGGTTACTTCACAGTCACAAAATTAATGTGTTCCCTGATATATCTGTTTAAACACAGATCAAGGAAGCTTTTCTTCAACTGAAACCTAGGGCTTTGGTCCTTGATATGACTTTCTCCTTAAAATTCTCCAGGAAACGTTTTGTAAGATATGCAGGATTATGTATTTTTGGATCATAAGCAGTTAGAGGAGTTTGCGCAAACTCATTGGCAGGTATGAATGCGTAAAAAAACAGTTATGGTTATGAGGTTAAAGAGATGTTATGATAATTATGTCTTTCTTTGTTATTGTTTTTTTTATTTTTATAGCTTCAGTCTCTCCTCCATCTCTATATAATTATGAGTAGTTATTTTTGAGTTTGATTGTTTTCTGATTCTTTAAAGATTATATGATATACTACTTTTGCTTATTTTTGTTGTGTGACTTGTTACCTCATTGTAATATGGTGGTCATTGAAAAATGTAATAAAAATATAAACAAAACAATACAATAAACAGACATATAGAGGTTGATTCTATATATTGTGCTGAAAAAACTGACGCCAACCCCCCCCCCCCCCCCCCCCCCCCACTTAAGCACTATAATATGCACCTAAAGTTAGGTGCGGTTTATAGAATAGCACTTAAATGCAGGGGTTGTACATAAATTTAGGCACGTCTATATCTGATTCCTACTCTAGATGGTGGCTCTGCTGCTAATCTACTCAAGGACTTGGGTGTCCTCCTATATGGTATTAACCCACAAAACTGGCTTCTTCCTCAAACATACTCCATCCTCATGGGGTACCACATTCTGCTAGAAAAGCTATGACATAAAAGCAATACATGCCCTTATAATGAATGGCCTGCAGCAAGGCAAGTTCCCAATTTATAATGAAAGGGGAGGAATCTGCTGATAAGAGACCAGAGGCTGTTTGCCCTGCATATTCAGATTCTATAAAAAAAAAAAATGTATAGCACTTGAAAGACTTTTTCCAAGTTGTCAATGTCAGAGTGAAGGAAGGTGATAGATGATGCTTAGCCTGAAATGACTGACAGTCGGGAAAGCTTCACAGAGTATGTAAATATCATGGTCCAGCCTACTCAATGCTTTAGTGTTCAGATGATGTGGTCTGTCAAACATATCCATCGCCTGGCTGAAGAAAGTATCTCTTTCAAGCTGAAAAAGAAACTATTTAAATTACCATGGGCTTTGACTCAAACATGTTGTGGAAAAAGTTAAAAGGAAACCATCTTTTCCATTTAGCTTTTCTGGATACTTGATATTCTAGTGGTTCTATCAGGTAAAAGGAGTGCTATTATTTAAAGTTAGGAGCTTTCTGCTCTGGAATAGTTCTTCAGACTGAGGTAAGAGTAGGATGAGTCCCTGCCAGAAAGAGAGGGGTTATGATTGCTTAAAGAGTGCAGCCCTGGGCAGAATCTTGTCAATGGCTGGCTCACAGCACTATACCAGAGATTATACTTTGAGTGAAGATTTGGAGCTGTAGGAGGCCTGATGAGTAAAAGGAGACCAGATGAGCTCTTTCGATCCAAATGAAGAGTGTGAGGAGTTAGAAGCAATTCACAGAAGCTAAGTGCAGGAGGGTACGAATCATAGAGTCTAAGACATAGCAACCTGGCATTGAGACTTGTTTCACCTAGAGGTAACTGATGTTTTCTCTTTGATAGACAAAGTATAAGAGATATTGGGAACGTTCATAAGAAATCCAAAGTTTCTATTGACAGTGTCTTGGGAGGTAGGGTGAATTTGAAGCTTGAATTCTGCAACTGTCTACCTCAGCAGAGCAGAGCTGCTAGGATTGTGACTTCTATTATTTTAAACTGTATATCTTTATATTAATTTTCAACCCTACTACTACTACTTAGCATTTCTATAGCGCTGCCAGGGTTACGCAGCACTGTACAAGTTTAAACATGGGGAAGGACAGTCCCTGCTCAAGAGAGCTTACAATCTAAAGGTAACAAACTATGTAGTCAGTGTAGGTATCATGAATGGGGAAGGTGGTTAGGCGCTGTCTCGGTATTTAAAGGGTCTTATTTTAGAAGCTCATTTTTAATGTCTGAAAATGAACCAGGCCATGTCCAGGTACTGGCATTAAATATGAAATTATGTGAAGCTGAGCACCATGGGAAATTTCTCTAATGTCCCTTTTCACATTCACAGAAATTAGCAAGGGGAAAGTGCACTTTTCCTTTCCTCTTACCTAGGCCTGACACCAACATCCGTACACAGGCAGCAGTTTTTCCCTCCCCTCCCTCACTCCCTCCCTTCCTAGAGAACTTTTTTCCTCTCCCCCAAAGGTAGCGCTTACGCCCCAGGCACAACTTTTTTTCTTTTGTCCTCCTCCACTGACAGCACTAACTCCCAGGGGGCGACTCACGGTAATCTATTGCCTGAGGTGAGGGATGAGGTGGAAACCCCAAGGCCCCATGAAAACTCTTATCAGGAAGGAGGGTGAGAAGGTCCCATCACTCTTGTCAGGAAGTTGCCCCCCCAAAAGATCATAGGGGTTGGTAAAGCTCCTCACTGTTCCAGCGCTATTTTTAGAGCGCTGTTTGGAACAGTGCAGGGCTTTCGACCATCTGGGCATGAATATTTTGGTTTTATCAAAAGAAAATCTTGCTAATTTAATCTGGTTGATTTTTTTGACTGGTTGACCAAACAACTGGATAAAGAGACATGCCCTAGATGTAATCTAGTTGGATTTCAACAAAGCCTGTGATGCACTTCCTAAAGTTAAAACCCAAGCTGTGAACAGGATTGGAAACCGGTTGACTAACAGATGATAAAGGGTAGTGATGAATGAAAGTCTGATGGAGGAAAGGAAAGTGAATAGTGGAGTTCTTCAGGGATTGGTAATTGCACCAATTCTATTTAATATAATTGTGAGCAACATTGCCAAAGTGTTAGAAGGATAGGTTTGCATTTTTGCAGATGACACAAATATTTCCCAACAGAGTGGACATTATAGAGGGAGTAGAAATCTACAAAAAATTAGAAGAATAAAAAAATTAGAAGAATAATGTAAGCTCTGGCAATTAAAATTTAATCCAACAGCAAAGGAAAAGCAAACAATTCCACAAAAAGCAATGCATACAAAACAAAGGAGTTGAAATGACCAATACAAAGAACCAAACGAAGTAGCACATCTTTATTGTGTATAGCAGCAGTTCTTTTGCTTGAAGACAGCACATCAGATAAAAACAACTGACTCCGCTGAAGCATGGACTCATTATGGCCCATGTTTCATCCTATGCCTATCAGGAGTCCAAATCTTAAAACCAAAAAAAGAAGAAAGTAACAAAAGTATCAAGCAACCACACAACAACCATAGTAACATGAAGGCATATTTTCAAAGCACTTAGCCTTCCAAAGTTCCATAGAAACCTATGGCAGTGGCGTACCAAGGGGGGGGGGGGGGGGCGGGGGGGGCGGTCCGGCACGGGTGCACGCCGCTGGGTGGGTGCTGCGCGCCTGTCTGCTATGTTTGTTCTGTGCTCCCTCTGTCCCGGAACAGGTTACTTCCTGTTCCAGGGCAGAGGGAGCATGGAAACGAACGAAGCGGACAGGCGCGCGGCACCCCCCCAGCGGCATGCACCCGGGGGTTCTTTCGCCGGGGGGTGCCCTTTCATCAGGGGGGGGGTCGCACTGCACCCAGGGGGGGTCGCTGCACCCGGGGACGAGGCACATCGGCGATCCGTCCCGGGTGTCAGCCCCCCTAGGAACGTCACTGACCTATGGACCTTTGGAAGGGTAAGTGCTTTGAAATATGCCTCATAGTAACATAGTAAATTACGGCAGATAAAGACCTGTACGGTCCATCCAGTCTGCCCAACAAGATAAATTCATTTTACATGATATGAGTTACTTCATATGTATACCCGAGTTTGATTTGTCCTTGCCTTTCTCAGGGCACAGACCGTAGAAGTCTGCCCAGTACTGTTCTTGTACTAAGTTCTGAAGCTAACATCGAAGCCCCTTAATATTTACACTCCAGCGCATCCCTATCTATTCAGTCACGATCAGGGTGTAGACCGTAGAAGTCTGCCCAGTCACGGTTTTTTTCCAATTACCGGCGTCACCACCCAATCTCCGCTAAGATTCCACGGAACCATTCCTTTTAAACAGGATTCCTTTGTGTTTATCCCACGCATGTTTGAAGCCCATTACCATTTTCATCTCCACCACCTCCTGTGGGAGGGCATTCCACATATCCACCACCCTCTCCGTGAAAAAATACTTCCTGACATTAGTCCTGAGTCTGCCCCCCTTCAACCTCAATTCATGTCCTCTAATTCTACCGCCTTCCTGTCTCTGGAAAAGGTTCACTTGCGGGTTAATACCTTTCAAATATTTGAGCGTCTGTATCATATCATCCATTTCTCCTTTCCTTCAAGGTATACATGTTCAGGTCAGCAAGTCTCTTCTCGTATGCTTTGCAAATCCCATACCATTTTTGTAGCTTTTCTTTGCACCGCTTCCAGTCTTTTTACATCTTTAGCAAGATATGGCCTCCAAAACTGAACACAATACTCCAAGTGGGGCCTCACCAATGACTTGTAGAGGGGCATCAACATCGCCTTTCTTCTGCTGGTTATGCCCCTCTCTACGCAGCCTAGCATCCTTTTGGCCACAGCCGTCGCCTTGTTGCGTTGTTTCTTCACCTTCAGATCCTCTGACACCAATACCCCAAGGTCTCTCTGCCCTCCTATCTGGTATCTCTCTAGATTCTATTCTGCATGTGCCATATCAAAGTTAAGGGACCAGTGTTGTTAAAAAAGCAATCAGATTCAATTGGCAGGATTTTCTTATGGTAAAGCCATGTTACCTCGGATCTTGCAACTCATTGGATTTAAAACAAATTGGAGAAAATATATATTTTTTTCAGTCAATGCATAGTTATACTCCAGAACTCATTGCTGGAGAATGTAGTAAAAACAGTTGGTATATTTGATTTTTAAAATGTTTGGACAAATTACTGGTGGTAAAGCTCATAAACTGTTAAGGTAGACTAATGGAAAATCACTGCTAAACCCTGGGGGTAAGTGACATGGAATCTTGCTACTTCTTGGGATTCTGCAAGGTACTTGTGACCTGGATTGGCCAATGTTAGAAACAGCCTGTTGAGCTAGATGGACCTTTGGTCTGACCCATTTCTTAATTTTTTACGTTCTTATGTACATATTTTTGCAGTTTCAAAAAATTATGAAAGCTCTTTCCAATATGTACAACAGACTTAACAATCAAGTGAAAAAGTTTCAAAGAGAAAGTTCTTGCATATGCTCTCTTTTGAAATTTGGTTCAAAGTCCATGGGTAAAAAGCATCTGCAGACCTTGCAGCAAAGTAGATGCTTTGAAAATATCCCCCTATTTTAATTAACTTGTGTTATCAGCACCTGTGGAAAAATGAAGCCGATGAGCAACACAGCACCTAGATTAAGTGATGCTGTGAATAGCAGCTGCCAATCTCTATTGTATGCTTTATTTGCGGTTAGGGCTTTATTAAAATAATGATTTCTAGTTCACTTTGAAAGTACTGTTACACAGCCTGTGGTTATCTAACAGTGACTTCAAACAACACTACAAATCATTAATATTTTTGAAGAAATATTGCAATTTGGAAGTTCCTTTTGATTCCAGTACATTTTAAGCCTTGTATTTGTACCAGGAAAACTGAATTTACATTTTCTCTTTATGGTATACAGATAGCAACCAATATGTTGTGCTGTTCTTTTCTCTGCCTGCAGTTCCGAATCTGCCGTGACCACCTCTCATTTCTTAATACTTGAAAAATATGACTCTTGGCCTTTCAGGCATATGATTAGTTTGTGGCCTAGAATGGCAGAAAGATTGCCGAAGATTAGATCAGAAAGAAAGAGAAACACAAAAGCAACACTGGGCCTTCAAGACTAGGACAACAGGAGTACTTTATTGATAAATTGGTGTACATAATTTAAACTGTGATTGAGCAATTATTGGTAGACTGGTAGTAGAGTGGGGTGAGGCTAGAGGCATGTGCTAAAATCTCCCTCTCAAAAATTTCTCCCTCCTTGGCATCTCTGCTCCTAACTTTCTTCTTTGGTCCTGGACTTTGAAGGAGAGTTTGAGGAATCAAATATACTTATGCCTCAGGTTTTCAGAACCACAATAAAATGAAACTAAGTGCCTGAATCAGTTCACTGTGGACAGTGGCATACCTAACGTATTTGACACACAAGGCCAATCATTTTTTAACACCCCCTCCTCTATATGAAAAAATTATTTTTAGGAATAACTCATGAGTCACATAACAAGGGTGTACCTAGGAAAAGGCAGCATCTTAAACACTGTAGTGAGCACTAGAACATCAATACACCCATCATAAAACCAAAGAAGCCAGATAAGTAAAGATGATCCTGTCAACAGAAAACCATGTCTTTTTCATAAACATAGAACACAGATACAACCTCATCCAGTATAAAATAAGTAACCACAAAAATTAAACTGAACCCCCAAGAAGCCAGATTCTGCATACAATTCAACACCATAGAAACAGTGTTGCATGATCCCTAGTACTGTGCAAAATACAAATATAAAGATAGCAGATGTAAACTTAAAAAATAACCATCAAATACCAATCACCACTTTACAAATTAACAAACAGAAATAAAGCAACAACAACAACAACAAAAAGATAATACAATGTTATTGGACTAATGCATTTTTCAATTAGCTTTCAGAAACCAAAACCTCCTTCCTCAGGTCAGTACAATATGCTGATGTTACAGTATCCTGTATCTTACCTGAAGATGGGGGCTTTGGTCTTTGAAAGTTAGTAAAAATGTATTAAAATTAGTCCAATAAAAAGATCACCTTATTTTCATTTTCTATTTATTTCCACAGCTGCAATATGACTTTATCCTAAAGCAATATAGTGTTGATTAGTGTGCTTTAAACAGTTTTAACACACCTTTACATTTTTATAATGAATATGTCAAAATAAATGAAAAACAAAATCCAAAGATCAGACAAAAAGGGATGGGACTTGATATATCACCTTTGTGTGGTTCCAATCAAAGTGGTTTACAAATTATATACAGGTACTTATTTTGTACCTGGGGCAATGGAGAGTTAAGTCACTTGCCCAGAGTCACAAGGAGCTACAGTGGGAATCAAATTAAGTTCCCCAAGATCAAAGTCCACTGCACTAACCACTAGGCTACTATGAACTGAAAACCAACAGAAAACATCTCTCTTATGCACATTGACAACTATCTGACAGCTCTGAATTGAGCAACAACAACAAAAAATCCCCTTTACCAGCTGCTTCTATTTCACTTCTGCTGTGACAGCATGAGTTTCAGGTTACCTTAGCTCTTTGGTTTTACTTAAGCCCCTGGTCTCTTGCCAATTCAGTATCTACAGGGGGGGGAAAAGTCAAAATCCAACCCTTCTCACTGAATTCCTTTTCTATTGAATTGCCACAGGAGACCAGGAAAATGTGACAGTTGGATTGGCCTGTGTATCCCCTCATGCCTTCTGAGCAGAGTAGTGGCAATACATCACCTCCTCTTCCTATGTAGCCTTGACTGGAATGAACATAATACATAAGAACAAAAGAGTTAGCCTACTGGGTCAGACCAAGGGTCAATCTGGCCTAGTATCCTATTTCCAAAAATGGACAGTCCAGATTACAAGTAACTGGCAGAGTACTCAAAAATAACATGATTCTATGCTCAGGGATAAACATATGCTTTCTCCAAGTCTACCTTAATAATGGTATATGGATATTTTTCTTCAGGAATTCGCCTACATCTTTTTAAACCCAGCTACCTTAACTGCTTTTAACACTTGTTTTCGCAGTGAGTTCCAGACATTAACTATATATTGAGAAAAAATATTTTTTTATTTGTTTTAAATGTGCTTTGTAACTTCATAATAATGAAGCCTCATTCTTATGTCGAAAAACCACTGTCACTGAGAGTTGTAGCAAAGGCTATGTATGCTGTGCAATTTACATTCTCCAGATGCAATGAGAATTTTCCCCTGACATAGCTGTTTTGATTGGAATTGGTTGAAAGACACCAGATAAATTCCAATGATATATTAAGTTTTGCATTGCTGGTTAGTTATTGTAATGTGCTGAGGGCTAGATTCTATATATAGTGCCTGAAAAATCTATGCAGTAAAAAATTACACCTAGACGTTTTCTGTAAAGTATGCCTAAATTTTATAGAATAGGCATAACTTTCTGCATGGTATATAGAATACACCGAGCACCTCTCTATACGAACAAATTTGGCCATGTCTATTTAGGCCATGTTTTACTTGGTGTAAATTCCAAAGCCTGTATTAGGTACAGAGTGGGTATATTCCTTGTTAATTTGTACAGCGCTGTGTAACCCTAGTAGCGTTCTAGAAATGTTAAGTAGTAGTAGTAGTAGTATTCAATAATAATGCACACAGATTTTAGAAATACCTATTCCATGCCTATAGCCATGCCCCCTTTTCAACTGTGCAACTTGGAATTTATGCACACCGCATTACAGAATACATTTACCAAGTTGTGTGCGTAAATTGTAATTAATGCCAATTAGTGCTGATAATTGCTTGCTAATATCCAATTTATTTATTTATTACATTTGTATCCCACATTTTCCCACATAACAGTAGGCTCAATGTGGCTTACAGGTTCCGGAGAGGAGAGTACCAATTCCGGGAATATATACAGAGTGGAGAATAGAGTAACAGTAGGTGCAAGGAAGCTGATAAGGTTCCGGGAAAGAGAATACAACTCTGGGACGAATATATAGTAGCATATAGAGAGAAGTAATCCCAATGAGGCTGATAAGTCTCCGGGGATGGGACTGCAGCTTTTAGTGAGCAATACAGAGTAGGATAACGGTAGAAGAACACAATTATAACTGGAGTGGTAAAATTCGTACAGTTTGAAGTAATAGGATTATGTGGAAAGGGTATTGCTACTACTACTACTACTACTATTTAGCATTTCTATAGCGCTACAAAGCGTACGCAGCGCTGCACAAACATAGAAGAAAGACAGTCCCTGCTCAAAGAGCTTACAATCTAATGGACAAAAATAAAGCAAGCAAATCAATTAATGTGTAGAGGAAAGAGGAGAGGAGGGTAGGTGGGGGCGAGTGGTTACAAGTCAAAAGCAATATTAAAGAGGTGGGCTTTCAATCTAGATTTAAAGATGGTCAAGGATGGGGCAAGACATAGGGGCTCAGGAAGTCTATTCCAGGCGTAGGGTGCAGCGAGACAGAAGGGGCGAAGTCTGGAGTTGGCAGTAGTGGAGAAGGGAACAGATAAGAAGGATTTATCCATGGAGTGGAGTGCACGGGAAGGAGTGTAGGGAAGGACGAGTGTGGAGAGATACTGGGGAGCAGCAGAGTGAGTACATTTATAGGTTAGTAGAAGAAGTTTGAATAGGATGCAAAAACGGATAGGGAGCCAGTGAAGCGACTCGAGGAGAGGGGTAGTATGAGTAAAGCGACTCTGGCGGAAAACGAGATGGGCAGCAGAGTTTTGAACCGACTGGAGAGGGGAGAGGTGACTAAGTGGGAGGCCAGCAAGAAGCAGATTGCAGTAGTCCAAATGAGAGGTGACAAGGGTGTGGATGAGGTATTGTTCATTTCTTAGTTTGACAGATGTGATGCATTGTTCATGAATTAGTTCGGGTCTGCTGGGTAGACTTTCCGGAAGAGGTGAGTCTTGAGGTCTTTTCAGAATTTTAGATGGGTGTTCACAGTTCTAATGTTTCTAGGTAATGCATTCCAGAGCTGGGTGCAAATGTAGGAAAAGCTGGATGCATATGTTGATTTATATTTTAGTCCTTTACAGTTTGGGTAATGCAGGTTTAGAAACGGTCTTGATGATTTGATGATGTTTCTAGTTGGTAAGTCGATAAATTCGGTCATGTAGGTTGGGGCCAGACTATGGATTATTTTGTGGACCAGAGTGCAAATTTTGAAGGCTATTCATTCCTTGATTGGTAGCCAGTGCAGTATTTCGTGTAGGGGTTTAGCACTTTTGAATCTTGACTTTCCAAAAATTAGTCTAGCTGCCGTGTTCTGCGTGGTCTGGAGTTTCCTTAAGATCTGTTCTTTGTATCCCATATAAACGGCGTTACAGTAGTCAACATGTGATAGTACCATTGTTTGAATTATGTTATGCAAAGTTTCCCTTAGGAAGAATTGTTTGATCCGTTTGAGTTTCCACATTGCATGGAACATTTTCTTCATGGTGGCAGAGGCTTGGCTCTTCAGGGTTAGGTTGGTGTCAATAGTAATTTCAAGGATCTTCAGTTTGTCTGATATTGGAAGAGTATGTTCCAGGGTTTTTATGGATGAAGGGAGGTTTGTTTTGTGGTGAGAAGAGAGAATAAGGCAGTGAGTTTTTTCCTTGTTGCATTTGAGTTTGAATGCCGATGCCCAGGCATCCATTAAGCTTAAACTAGTCTTTATCGCAACAGTGATTTCTGTTGGATTAGAATTGAACGGTATGTAAATGGTGACATCATCTGCATACAGAAAAGGATTAAGATTTTGCTTGTATAGGGCATGAGCAAGGGGGATCATTATCAGATATGAAGAAAGACTAAGGAGGCTAGGGCTTTTCAGCTTGGAGAAGAGACGGCTGAGGGGAGACATGATAGAGGTATATAAAATAATGAATGGAGTGGAACAGGTGGATGTGAAGCGTCTGTTCACGCTTTCCAAAAATACTAGGACTAGGGGGCATGCGATGAAACTACAGTGTAGTAAATTTAAAACAAATCGGAGAAAAAGTTTCTTCACCCAACGCGTAATTAAACTCTGAAATTCGTTACTGGAGAACGTGGTGAAGGCGGTTAGCTTGGCAGAGTTTAAAAAGGGTTTGGACGGTTTCCTAAAGGACAAGTCCATAGACCGGCACTACATGAACTTGGAAAAATCCACAATTTCGGGAATAACATGTATAGAATGTTTGTACGTTTGGGAAGCTGCCAGGTGCCCTTGAACCGGATTGGCCGCTGTCGGGGACAGGATGCTGGGCTTGATGGGCCTTTGGTCTCTTCCCAGTATGGCATTACTTATGTACTTATGTAAATGTGGCTTGGGGGGGTGAGAATGACTGAGAGAGGATCAGAGGAGATCTAAAGCACTGTGGACTAGAAAATGAGGGATTCTAGTGAAGATAACATTAAGTTGATTAGTACATATTAATGAGATTCAATGCATATAACATTTTTATAAAAATGAATGCATGAAAAGCATAAAAAAAGTCTGAAAATGAAAAAAATCCCAAATGAACCAAAAATTAACTGAATATTTTTGCTCTGTATATTTCTCAGGTTTTTAGATGTATATTTTGTTGGTCTTTGTGTGGGGATAGGACTGGATGTAATTGGAATAGGGTATAATTGAGTGTAGTTGGTGATTCATTCATTAGAGGTATAGATAGCTGGGTAGCTGGTGGATGTGAGAATCGCTTAGTAATTTTCCTGCCTGGTATGAAGATAGTGGACCTCATTCATCACCTAGAAAGTAATGTGAAAAAGTCCCCCCCCCCCCCCATTTCCCCTAATGGAACCTGAGTAAACACATAACACAGTTTTCAAATTATTATACTATTTAGGTAAAAGGGGCCTGCAGTGGTGTTGGGGCATGTTTTTGACATGCATGGAGGCCCCCTTTTAATGTAGCAGGTAAAAGACTGAGGGCCCTGTTTACTAAGCCTTGCTAGAGGCGCGTTAGCATTTTTAGCATGCACTAACCATTAACGTGCGCTAACTGCGTAGGTGCCCACAATATTCCTATGGGCGCCTACACAGTTAGCGCGTGCTAATTTGTGTACACACTAAAAATGCTGCGCACCTTAGTAAACAGGGCCCTTAATGTCTGGTTGTACCAATTTTAGCAGCAATAATTGCAACCAAACAATATAATTTAATATCTGTCTTTCATATCACTGTCAATGAATCTTAGCACACTCTTCTTTGCAGAATTGCTTTAATTCAGATACATTTGTAGGTTTTCGTGTGCATGAACTACTCATTTCAGGTCCTGCCACAGCATCTCTATTGGGTTCACGTCAGGACTGACTAGGCCTATCCTTTAATTTTGTTTCTCATCTTTTCAGATATAGTCTTGCTTTTGTGTTTTGGATCATTGTCTTGCTGCAAAACTAAATTACGCTTTCAGCTTCAGCTCACAGACAGATGACCAGACATCCTCCTCTAGACTTTTCTGGTACAGTGCAGAAATCATGATTCTTGTAATGACAGGGGGATCATTTTACCAAGATGCGCTAACGGGGGGGCTGCGCTAGCTTCAGGGCATATTTTTGACATGTGATGAAGCCCCCTTTTACAACAGCAGAAAAAAGGCTGTCTGTTTTTCAAAGAAATGGCCATGCGGCAAGAAAACGACTTGTCATGTGGCCACGTCAGGGGGACCACTTACTACCACCTATTAAGGTGGTGGTAAGGGCTCCTGCACTAACCCAGCAGTATCCGAGCAGCATGCGGCACTGCCTGATTACCACCAGGTAAACACCACCGCTACATAAATAAAAAATATTTTTGTAGCACTGGAAGTGGTGCATGCTGGGGGTGGGAACCACCACCGGGCTGCTGTGGTAGCCTAGTGGTAGGTCCGGATTAACGCACAGTAAGCCCGCATTGGGCTTACCACCACTTTGTAAAAGACCCCCTTGGCCCCTAAAACAAGCATGTTGTCTGTGATCCAAGCGTATCTTTAAATGAGAAGGAATGACCAGCAGAGATTGTTGAGAGGAATGTGGTGAGCATGAAGGTTAACATATGTAATCAGTAAGTTAAACAGAAATTGAGGAAATCTTGAATGAATAGCCTAATGGGCAAATTTGAGTATCTTAAATGGAATGCAAGAAAAAAAAACATTAACCAACGCTCACTAACTGAGTAACTCTATCAACACTCTCAGCACCTTTCAAGAGTTTCACTGAGGTATTTTGTATTAATTGTAATCTCCTGATAATATATTATGCTAGATTCAGTAAATGGCACTCAAAAATCAGCACCAAAGAATCAGCACTGAAATGCTATTCTGCACTGACCACTCAAAGAAAGTGCCCATTATGAGTGCCGATTTTGCTGCGGAAACCAGGTGAAACTCCTGTCGCACATCCCCATTATTCTATAACATTCCATGCAAATTTTAGAAATGCCCCTAACCCACCCATGCACCTCCCATGACCCCGCCCCACCCCCTTTGTATTACACACTATGGAATTTGGGCACACATTGTAGAATAGTGCATAGCAAGATGTGCATTCAAATTCAAAATTGGTGCCAATTAGCACTCAATTGTTGGCACTAATTGGCTTGTTAGCTAATTTAGTTGGGTGCACAACTTGGATTGTGGACACCCAATTTTGGGTGCTATATACAGAACCCATGGGAGTAGGACCAAGGATTGGATAAGACATTTTTTAAGGAGCTCTGATCCAATAATGGGCATATCGTGCAAAACTGTGTCAGTGTAAATAGCATGTCCCGTCCAAGTCAAGCCAATATCATGCTCCCTTGAACTCTCTTCATGATGCACATTTTCAAGTGTTAACAGAGTCATTCTGAAATGTACACATATGAATGCTACAATTTACACAAGGATGTGTTTGTGAAATAATGGCCAACAGTCTAAAATCAAAGATGTACAGGTACTTTAAAGATAATGGTGAAATGTGTGTGTGTGTGTAGGAGGGGGTGTAAAAATAGTTTGTGGAATTCTGAAGAACATGCTAAAGGAAAACAAATGTTAGGTATTATGGGCTTTTTGATTTACTATTCTGTTCAGAGACAAATGGGCTGTCACTTCAGTGGCTTGAATCCCACTTTGCAGTCATAAATAAAGGTAGCAATGATAAAATGGAGTATTTCTTAAAATGTTCATAAAATAGATTTCTGCAGTATAAAGTCCATGTGAATATGTGATTATCATACCATCTTCAAAGTAAATGGAAAAAATGTTGTAAAGGAAAAGACTGCAAATGGACATTTCAGGCAATTCAGAGGAGTGGCCTAGTGGTTAGAGCACAGGTGTTGCAATCAGGAGGTAGCCGGTTCAAATCCCATTGCTGCTCCTTGTGATCTTGGGCAAGTCACTTAACCCTCTATTACCTCAGGTACAAACTTAGATTGTGAGCCCTCCTGGGATAGTGTACTTGAATGTAACTCACCTTTAGCTACTACTGAAAAAGGAGTGAGCAAAATAAAAAAGTATCATATCCTGCTATTAGATAGAATAAATTTGGGGTAAAATACCCTGTGCTTATGCTTTTCACATTAGTAAGGCAGAAATAAAAGGTTGAGACTGGATAGCATCCATGCATCCATTAGAAGAACTAAGGGGGGGGGTCGATGTTCCATGGGGGTTATCCCCCAGATTCTATATAGTGCGAGTTGAGTTGCGCACACAATTCAGATCGTACTCTGTATTGCGTGCACAGCTCAATTATCTTAACAAGCCCATCAGTCTGATAATTGCCAATGAACAAGCAATTATTGACAATAATTGGCTTTAATTAGAATTTACATGCCCAACTTGCTAAGTGTGTTCTATAAGTGAAGCAGCTAAATTCAAATGCGCACTGCTGAAAAGTTGGCATGGCCATGGGCATGGAATAGGTGGATCATGGTGATTTCTAAAAATTGTACGCACTGTTGTAGAATACATCCGCTCCATGCCGTACTTAGTCATTGGCATTTACACCAACTTTTACTTGGCATAAATTCCCGCAACTAGATTTAGTCATGTGGACAGGCCCTAGGCATATTCTATAAACTGCGCCTTACTTTAGGCACAGTTTATAGAATACGCCTAGGCATATTATTTTTGGTACCAATTTTTACGGTGCCATATTTTAAATCTAGCCCTATATATGTAGGAATCTATAGTACCTGGATAAGTTCTGCTTACACAGTCCATACCCAGATTTTCAGACTTATTATTCGGATAATAACACTGACAATTTGGACAGCCTGCCTTTTCAGATACTGATGCTGAATATCTTGGGGGCCCTTTAACTAAGCCATGTAAGCATCTATGTGTGCTCAATGTGTGCCAAAATAGAGCTACCACATGGCTACAGCATGGCTCTTGTAGTAATTTCATTTTTGGTGTGCGTCCAATACGCTTGGCCAAAAAATAATTTTTATTTTCTGTTGCGCGTATCGGACGCACGCCAAGTGAAATTTGGTGCATGTATGTCATTACGGCCTGATTACTGCATGAGACTTTACCGCTAGATTGTAAGCTCTTTGAGAAGGGACTGTCTTTCTTCTATGTTTGTGAAGCTGCGTACACCTTGTAGCGCTATAGAAATGCTAAATAGTAGTAGTAGTAGGTCAATGACTGGAGGTAAGGTCTCAGACCTAAAATGGACGCATGGCAATTTTCATTTTGCCGCATGTCGATTTTCGACAAAAATATTAAAAAGGTCTTTTTTACAGGTGCACTGAAAAATGATTCTGCGCGCGCCCAAAATCTGCACCTACAGTACCACAGGCCATTTTTCAGCACACCTTAGTAAAAGGATCCCTTGGTATATAAAAAAACATAGTGGCTTGCATTTAAGAACCCATTGACCATCGAAGATAGAATATCCAGAATGATCAGATTTTCCAAGCAGAACTTATTTCGATTTCATTAAAATATGAATTTCTCTTGTTGGTTTCAGTTGGAGAGAAACCTGGGACATGTCCTTCAGTCACAGATTTTGTATGTTTCAACAAGAAGTGCATCGAATCCCACCTTGTCTGTGACTACAAGCCAGATTGTGAGGACAGTTCAGATGAAAGTGACTGCAGTAAGTATCCCTCTATTATGTTTCAGTGTGTAATGCAGCTTCCACTCCAGTCTTAATCAGGAGGAGCACATGCTTTATGAGATTGGGAAGAAAACGTACATTTTTAAAAGAACAGGTGTATACAAAGTAGATTCACAAGAGTGCACCTACATTTACACAATTTAAGGTGAACTCAGAAAATGTTGCTCAAATTTGGCGCCAAGAAAAATCAGCACAGAACGTTATTTAATAACAGGTGTTCCAGGATCGGTGCCCTTTATAGAATAGTATGTAATGTCGGGATCTGCACTAAACTGTGGGCACAAGGAGTTACACCAACTGAAACCAAGTATAAATCTCAGCGTGCAAATTGGACATGGATCCAGACTATTTTATAACACCGTGCATTTCATAGGAATGCTCCTGACCCGCCCATGCCCCTTTCATGGCCATACCCCCTTTGCACATCCAACCAGATTTTCTGCACTGAAGTAGTTCTTTAAGTTCTGCGCCGTTAATAGAATTTTCCAGCATGAGCATGTAGACAATCTTGGGAGCTTAATTCAGATGGAACGGAGGCAGAGTTGTGATGCACAAATAAATTGTGTAAAATTTGCATATGCACGCATTCAGGGCAATTCTATAAATGGGTGCATGCAGTTAAGACATGCATAACTGCATGCACCCCTTTATAGAATTGCCCTGAATGCAATGCGTGCATATACTGTAAGGGCTACCTTAATTGTCATTTACGTCAGCTAGTGCGCTATACACTATTCTATAAGGTAGCATGTAAGTGCTATAGCACACAGGGGCGTAGCCAGACTTCGGTGGGAGGGGGGTCCAGAGCCTGAGGTGTGGGGGCACATTTAGCCCCCCCCCGGTGCCGCAGACCCTCCCGCCATTTTTGATCCCCCTCCCACTGCCGCCACCGCCACCAACTTTGACCCCCACCCTGGCGCCAACTCTTTCGACCCCCCCTTCCCGCCGCCAGCAACCCTCCCCCTCCACCGCCATCACCATCGGGTAACTTTGCTGGCGGGGGACCCCAACCCCTGCCAGCCGAAGTCCTCTTCTCGGGCGCGGCCACATTGCTGGCTGATATGCAAGGCTTCGTTCTGTTTCTGTGAGTCTGACGTCCTGCACGTTGCACGTGCAGGACGTCAGACTCACAGAAAAAGAAAGAAGCCTTGCAGATCAGCAACGCGACCGCACCCAAGAAGAGGACCTCGGCTGAAGGGGGTTGGGGTCCCCCACCAGCAAAGGTACCCAACGGCGGCGGCTGCGGGTTGGCGGTGGGAGGGGAGTTGAGAGGGTCGTTGGCAGGGGGCCCAGGGCCAAATCTAGGGGGCCCATGCCCCCACTTAACTACGCCCCTGATAGCGCATAACTGGAAGGAGTCATATACATGGCAGAGCATGAGCAGACCATGGGTGTATGGCCAAGCGACATGCACAACTTATAGAATAATATCAATTACCACGTTGCATGATGCACCAACTGAGGCCAGCCATTTACCTGGGGTAAGTGGTTCTGCCTAAAGTTTTGAATACCAAAGCAGCTTTATACTAGTGTTTTCTAATGGTTTAGGCATGCCCAAATGTTGTTATAGTATTTGCTAAGTATGCACCACCCTGGTACCTAAACTGAGACACCAAGAGGGGAATAATTGAATGGCGCTGGCGAAATAGATTGCCGGCGATCTATTGTGGCGGTGCCGCAAACAGCTGGCCGGAACCGTATTATCGAAAAAGATGGCCGGCCATCTTTTCTTTCGATAATATGGTTTAGCCCGGCCAAATGCCAGAGTTCGCCAGGTTTGAGATGTCCGCTTTTGTTTTTCAGCGATCATGGAAACTAAAAGCGGCCATCTCAACCCCGGCTAAATCCAAGGCATTTGGTCGTGAGAGGAGCCAGCATTTCTAGTGCACTGGTCCCCCTGACATGCCAGGACACCAACCGGGCACCCTAGGGGGCACTTCTAAAAATTAAAAAATATATATATACAAATACCTCCCAGGTGCACAGCTCCCTTACCTTGGGTGCTGAGCCCCCCCCCCCAAATCCCCCCAAAACCCACTCCCCACAACTCTACACCATTACCATAGCCCATATGGGTGAAGGGGGGCACCTACATTTGGGTAGAGTGGGTTTTTTTGGGGGGGGTTGGAGGGCTCAACACTTAACACCACAAGTGTAACAGGTAGGGGGGGATGGGCCTGGGTCCGCCTGCCTGAAGTCCACTGCAACCAACAAAAACTGTTCCAGGGACCTGCATATTGCTGTCAGGGAGCTGGGTATGACATTTGAGGCTGGCATACAGGCTGGCAAAAAAGGTTTTTATTTTTATTTTTTTAGTGTGGGAGGGAGTTGGTGACCACTGGGGGAGTATGGGGAGGTCATCCCCCATTCCCTCTGGTGGTCATCTGGTCAGTTGGGGCACCTTTTTGAGGCTTGGTGGTGACCAAGTAAAACCGGTGAAATACTCATTAACGCTGCGTTTCTTTTTTCCATTATGTGCTGAAGCCGGCCATCTGTTATCCACGCCCAAGCTCGCCCATGTCCCGCCTTCGCTACTCCACCGACATGCCCCCTTGAACTTTCGCCGACTCGACGATGGGAAAACGGCGATGGTGTCAAAAAACAGGGTTTCGATTATACCGATTTGGCCGCTTTTGAGAGATCGCCGGCGATCTCCCGATTTGTGTCGGAAGATCGCCGGCGATCTCTTTCGAAAATAAGCCTGTTCCGGGGCAGAGGGAGCATGGAAACGAACGAAGCTGACCGGCGCACGGCACCCCCCCCAGCGGCGTGCACCCGGGGCGGACCGCCCCCACCGCCCCTTGGTACGCCACTGGTTGATACCTTGCTTTACCTGGAGTACTATTCTTGGAATCTAGACAAAGCAAAAGAGAATAATAAGGTGTAGAAGTGTGCATACTGGTTAAAGCAGAAAATAAGGAAGCAGGGAGGAAACAATTCTAATCCCACTTCTCCTACCGATGCCTCTGGAGATCCTGAGCTAATCATGCAATCCTTCATTGCCCAGGTCATACCTTTAGGGTTTAGGGTTACCATTTGGTTTCATAAAAAGGGAGGACACATTGATCCAGTCCAAGTTTTGCTTCCATTGAAAACAATGGAAATAAAAGCCAGACTGGCTCAATATGTCCTCCTTTTTATGGAGCCATATGGTAACCCTACTTAGCGTTAAAATTGCTGAAGTGCACTGTCATGTTACTTTGTGCTACCACTGTTCACGCACATTATCAGTAAATAGACCCATTGGAAAAAATGGAACCTGCGGCAAATAATGTATGTTAGCATGCAGTACTCCATTAGCATCTTTTAGTAAATCTAGTCCTAGTTTGAAAGCCTTCTTGGATAGTTAACGTCTTACTTGAATTGTAACTTGTTTTGAGCATCAGTTGGGAAAAGCAAATATCTACATTCAAATCCAAAGAGATGATTTTAGTTCAACAAGAAGGGAAAGAGGATCTTAATGAAGGTAATAGAGAGAATTGAATATATTAATGATAGAAATAAGTTCTCCAACAAGGATTCAATGCCTCACATCCTAATCTGTGAGCTATGCAGATGTGTGTCTAGTTAAATCAGGCACTCTGAAGTACTTTTTATTTTCTTTCAAATGGTTGTTCCCCATTGTGAAGAAATAAGACAGGCAATTTCAATTTTCATGCACTACAGTCATTTATAACACAGAAATCTTATTAGCAACAGGCCAAGACTTTGATGACCCTTCTTTAAAAGCATTTGAATTATTGAAATCAAAGTGATTTTTTTCTGATGAAAAGAAGAGGTCCTCCTATATAAACAAAGTCAATTTGGGGATTATATGAAAATGTAAAAATACGTAAGAATTAGACTTGCAGGTAACTTCATTGACTCTGCAAATATTGACCATAAATATTTATTCTTTGCTTACTTTTGAATGAACTGGGAATATATTGGGACTGAATTTCTATTGTCAAGTAATCGGCTATGAATAGTGGAACAAGTTCTGAATTCATGTGGTCCGTGATCTGTCCATGACTGTACAAGACATTTTTTCCCCTTGAGATTCTGTAATCATTTTGGCTATAGCACTTGCTCTTACAGTTTTTAGATTATATACATTAATGAAAAGTTACCCTGTGCACACTTAACTCCCTAAAAAGTGTTTTCATAAATAAAAGAGAACTCTCCCCAGGCTTTCACCAGCTTCTCGGGAATTGGTGCGTTATAGCACACGAAGGGCAATTCTATAACAGGGCCTCTATCTGGAGCCTGTTCTATGAATGAAAGTAGGCACCTACTTTATGGAATATTAGTTGTAACAGGTAAAGTATATACACATAGAACTTTAGTGTGAGCACTTTCGTCAGTCATAGAGCTAGTGCAAATGCCTGTAGTTGGTAAAAAATGATAGAATACTATTATTTATGTGTATGTAAATGTGTGCCTTCCCAGACTGCCCATGTGTATATCCACCTCCAAACAATGCACTATCGCATTTAGGTGCCTGTTTGTAGAATAGTGTGCAACTAGAATATTGGCATTTCTATGCATGTGTGTACACACACACACACATGTTCACATTCTGGCCATTTACATGCATTCTTGGCACTAAAGGGTCCTTTTACCAAGTCGCGCAAAAGTGGGTTTTCTGTGTGGTGGTACAATGGCCACCTCACCATATTTTTTTAGTAATGGCCTCGTACTAATTTTCCCATTAGCACATGGCCATTACTGTGGGAGTCCTTACCACCACCTATTTAGGAGGCAGTAAGGGCTCCCATGCTAATCAGGTAACGTGCAGTAATGTGCCCAAAGTACCTGATTAGCGCAGGCATGCCTACTCTTCACCCATGGGCACACCTCATGCGCTGAAAAATAAAAAATATTTTCCAATTTGCAATTAGCGCACGCTGAGTGGAAAACTATCATGGAACACATCAGTGCATCCCGTGGTAGTATCCTTGTAGCATGCGATAGGCCCGCGTTAGGCCTACCACACTTTAGTAAAAGTGTCCCTAAATGTTCATGTCCTCTTTATAGAATTATCCCCTCGATGTTTGTGGTGCTTGTCCTTTTAATTCCCACTTCATGAATTCGAAACTGATTCCTTTTTAATAGGCTGGTGACAACTAAATTAATTGCTAGTGCATAGTCAGTTTTTATTTGTTTTTACCCTTTTCAGTTATTTAAATTTTTTCATTTGATATTTATTTTGACTTATTTTAAAACAGAAAATAAAAAAGCAAATAAAACTAAACTCAAATGAAATACATGTCTTATACTAGAACCTTCCCCCCATACTCCCCCAAGACCCCACTTACCCTATCCATAAAGTAAAATGGGGCAGGAGTGATTCCCAGTCACTTTTGCCCTGCTAGATCTCAATGACAAACCCATTGGAACTTCCTCTATGATCCCCTCCTTTCCCCTGGAAATCATTTATCCATTCTGTGGAATCAAGGTAGTCCAAAGGGGGCACATACAGTGCTGTTTAGAAAATGGAATCCAACAGGGCAAGAGTGACTGGGAATCTCCCCTGTAAACCAGAACCCAGCAAAACACCGAAGCTTCACATCTGACAATAAATCTTAATAGAGCTACTAGAAAATAGAATTTGCTATGGAATATCCAAGTTTAAATCATGACTAATCAGTAAAATCTCAGATTTAGAGATGTCCAAAAGTTTATTCCTCTCCATCAAATCAGAAATACCATCAAAACATTTTGCAAATGGGCAATAGAGGCAGAGAAAGGAAACGTTATTGGGAAGATGAATTGAATATCATCTGCATATATACAATAATGAACCCCAAAAGAGTGTAGCCTAGTGGAGGAGTGGCCTAGTGGTTAGGGTGGTGGACTTTGGTCCTGGAGAACTGAGGAACTCAGTTCAATTCCCACTTCAGGCACAAGCAGCTCCTTGTGACTCTGGGCAAGTCACTTAACCATTGCCCCATATAAGCCACATTGAGCCTGCCATGAGTGGGAAAGTGCAGGGTACAAATGTAACAAAAAAAAATAGCACAACAGCAAAGCTGACAAAGAGGAGTCCCAAGATCAATCATGGTGATATATAATACTTTATTGTGTTGAATAAAAGACTCTACAAATTTGTGTTTTGGCCAAAAAACCTTCATCACAAGTCTGATCTCACAACTTCATCTCATCATCAAACGATGCTACTGAAAAATGCACAAACACCTTTATGAAGATACAGCCATTTGAAAAGAACAAATTCATGTGGCGAAAGCGCTCAAGTTCCTCACAGAAAATACAATCCTGCAAATCACTGGTATCAACATCAATGTTTTGATTGTCTTAGTTAAGGTAAAGTCTCCCTCTGGCTCCTCTTCTTAAGTCTTTCATATACTGATCACCATCTGCATTGCCCATCTCAAGGTGAGCTCAAAGTTGGTGGATCTTATTAGTTGTATTTTTTGTTTGTGGTACCATGGTCTGCAAGCAGCTAGTGCCCTGCTGCTTGTAAAAGAATATTATTAATCTCCCACCTTCCCTAGATCATCTCCCACCTTCCCTAGATCTTGCTTTTTTTTTTCCATCTCAACTGTAGCTTAATAAATCTGAAAACTGCTGTCATAGATCCTTGTTATGGCGGGTGTTTCCTTTCAAAGCTGATGGTGGAGCTATCGATGCTTCTATGCTATTCTATTCCTTAGCAGCACTAGGCACTTAACAGTTCATCCCATCCCAATAACATATTTTCTTGTTATTGGTGTACTGGAAATTATCTGCTTTTTTTTTTAAGCTGTAAAGCAGCTTGATTACTTCCACAATGAAGGTGCAATATTATGGAACATTCTTTCATTAGAGATTAGAGAAATCAGTTCTGTAATTCAGTTTAGAAAACAATTGAAAACTTACCTTTTTTTTCAAAAGCTTTTGAGATCTGCTGAAAGTGTGATCTGCTTATTGTTATGTAATCATGTTTATTTTATGCTCTGATTATTGTCATGTTATTTTGTTTATTTTATATTATGTTACTTTATGTATGTTATGATGTTAAATAAATAAGGACCTGTAGTCTGATTGTTATTACATTTTAGCTAAATATTTAAAATGCAAAAGAATACATTTGATACCCCATGCCTAAATATATAGAGTGACGATGAGATACCAGTAGTTTCTACTGGATATGCTCTAGCAGACAGCTAGGCTATGCTTCTTAATTTCACTTGGATGCCAGCAGTTGGTGCAACAGAGCATTTCCAGTAGCAACTACATCCATGATGCAGGCATCTGCTGAAACATGGCCATATTGGGATTGTGTTCACTCAATAACATTTTATGTGCCATTCTAGTGTCTCACCATCATTTTCCTACATCTTGTTGACCACTAATCATCTACTTTCACCTCCCTTTTGGCATACTAACACACTTATTTTCAAAAGAAAAAGACGCCCATCTTTCGACACAAATCGGGAGATGGGCGTCCTTCTCGCAAGGTCGTCCAAATCGGCATAATCGAAAGCCGATTTTTTGACACCCTCGACTGCTTTCCGTCACAGGGATGACCAAAGTTCAAGGGCGCATGTCGGCAGTGTGGCAAAGGCAGGACTGGGGCGTGATTAGGAGATGGTCGTCCTTGGCCAATAATAGAAAAAAGAAGGGCGTCCCTCACGAGCACTTGACCGACTTTACTTGGTCCATTGTTTTCATGACCAAGTCCCAAAAAGGTGCCCGAACTGACCAGATGACCACGGGAGGGAATCGGTGATGACTTCCCCTTACTCCCCCAGTGGTCACTAACCCCCTCCCACCATAAAAAACAAGTTTAAAAATACTTTGCCAGCCTCTATGCCAGCCTCAAATGCCATACTCAGGTCCGTCGCAACAGTATACAGGTCCCTGGAGCAGTTGTAGTGGGTGCAGGGTACTTCAGGCAGGTGGAACTGGGGGGGGGGGGGGGTTGGGGGCTCAGCACCCAAGGTAAGGGAGCTATGCACCTGGGAGCAATTTGTGAAGTCCACTGCAGTGCCCCCTAGGGTGCCTGGTTGGTGTCCTGTCATGTGAGGGGGACCAGTGCACTACAAATGCTGGCTCCTCCCATGACCAAAGGGCTTGGATTTGGACATTTTTAAGATAGACGTCTTTGGTTTCCATTATCGCCGAGAAACAGAGGAAGATCATCTCTAAGGTCGACCTAAATGTCAAGATTTGGGCGTCCCCCACTGTATTATTGAAACAAAAGATGGACGTCCATCTTGTTTCGATAATACGCGTTGACCCCGCCCTTTTGCGGCACCATCCTTAGAGTTGGGCGCCCTTAGTGATGGTCGTCCCCGTTCAAAAATGCCCCTCCACTTGTATAGATTACAAGATTCAAGAAGCTAAGTGTTGACTAATGCACTAGCAGTAGTGTACATAACTGCAATTCTATAACTACTCTCCAAATAGTTTAAGAACATTAGAATAGCCGTACTGGGTCAGACCAATGGTCCACCTAGCCCAGTATCCTACTTCCAGCCAATTTATGTCACACGTACCTGACAGAATCCCAATTAGTAGCAAGATTCATGCTACTGATCCCAGAGATAAGCAGTGGTTTTCCCCATGTCCATCTCAATAGCAGACTATGGACTTTTCCTCTAGGAACTTGTCCAAACCTTTTTTAAACTCAGATACACTAACAGCTGATACCACATCCTCTGGCAACGAGTTCCAGAGATTAACTATTCATTGAGTGAAAATATTTCCTCCTGTTTGTTTTAAAAGTAGTACCAAGTGCCCCTAGTCTTTATACATTTTGAAAAATTAAAAAAAATCAATTTATGTTTACTCATTCTACACCACTAAGTATTTTGTAGACCTCAATTATATCCCCCACAGCTGTCTCTTTTCAAAGTTGAGGAGCCCTAACCTCTTAAGCTTTTCCTCGTAAGGAAGGAGTTCCATCCCCTTAATCATTTTGGTCACCCTTCTTTGAACCTTTTCAAATTCTGCTATATCTTTTTTAAGATACAGCAACCACATTTGCACGCAATACTGAAGTTTAGGGGGGGCATTTGTAGGAGGGGCATGGGCATATCTTAGGTAGGGTCTGAGATTTATGTGGGCTACTTATGGAATAATGTATTTTACGCATGTAAATGCCACATATAGTTGCACCTATTTACCCTAGCCATATACCTGGCTCACAGTCTAAATGTTGGTGCTCTGTTATATCACTGCTTTCCAAGTGACCACTCATAAAAATGGGGTATACTAGTTTCTAGTTGTCTTTGTCCTCAGCTGCAAAAACCTGAAAACATCGTGTCATACCTTTTTGTATTACTAAATAAGTATAACAGCATGAAATACTATAATCACAAGGATTATTTTTAAAGCTATTAAAATGGGAAAACATGGTCATGGTTAATTATCACATATATAATTAGATGACAAGTGCAGGCGAGAAATCTATTACGGTTTTGCCAGCATGCCCTTCAAAAAATGATCTTCTGATATCAGACGGCAGCTTGTTTAGAAGCATGCTATCTCAATCTATAATTTCCATCCAGAAAAAAGCCAGTGATTTGAGACATTCTTTTTTTCCAAAATCCCTTAAGTTTGCAAGAATGCCCACAATTATTTATATATATATTTCTACTTATTCCTAGCCAGTATAAAACCTATTTAGCTTTGATGTAAAACTTCTCCCTCCCCGCACCACCACCATATACATACTGAGCATTTGCTATTAGCGAATATTCATGGAAAGTGGCTCTTAAACGCACACATTAAGTGCATCATGTGTAAAATATCATAGTTTAATTACCTGTATACATGGTAATCCCAGTTTAATCGGTATAATGCAATAGAGAAAAGATGATGCCAAACAGAACATGCTGCTGAATGACTATGCCTAGTTGTTTTGCCTTATTTTTTATTTTTTTTTGGGGGGTGGTCATTTAGCAACAGTGCATTCCATATTAACATATGTTATTTGCCAGGAAGCTCACTGCATTAAAAGAGATGGGGGGTGGGGGGGGGGGGTGCGGGGGTGGAGATTGTGTTGATGTTGGCTCTCATGACAAGCCATCATCCTAGAAGGGAGATATATGAGGAGGACACAACTTCAGTTGATGAAGAGCACTCTACCAAAACCCTCATCCACACCCTTGTCACCTCTCGTTTAGACTACTGCAATCTGCTTCTTGCTGGCCTCCCACTTAGTCACCTCTCCCCTCTCCAGTCAGTTCAAAACTCTGCTGCCCGTCTTGTCTTCCGCCAGGGTCGCTTTACTCATACTACCTCTCTCCTCAAGACCCTTCACTGGCTCCCTATCCGTTTTCACATCCTGTTCAAACTTCTACTAACCTATAAATGTACTCACTCTGCTGCTCCCCAATATCTCTCCACACTCGTCCTTCCCTACACCCCTTCCCGTGCACTCCGCTCCATGGATAAATCCTTCTTATCTGTTCCCTTCTCCACTACTGCCAACTCCAGACTTCGCGCCTTCTGTCTCGCTGCACCCTACGCCTGGAATAAACTTCCTGAGCCCCTACGTCTTGCCCCATCCTTGGCCACCTTTAAATCTAGACTGAAAGCCCACCTCTTTAACATTGCTTTTGACTCTTAACCACTTGTAACCACTCGCCTCCACCTACCCTCCTCTCTTCCTTCCCGTTCACATTAATTGATTTGATTTGCTTACTTTACATTTACCCATGTACCCAGATCACACATGCAAATCCCATCCCAAAAGCACTAAGCATCAACCATAAACTGCAGTTTCTTCAGTCTCTGTATATAATCAAAACACAGGGCTCAGTAAAGATCAATCACTTAGCCATAAATAATAATGTCATACGGAACCCAGTTTTCAGCAGTAGGTGTCACTGCTCACAGTGTCCAGCAAGCTCATAAACGAAGAGGAAAAATCCTCGCTGCAAACAACGTGAAATCACTGTTCTTGTCCATGTGGTAAAAAACACACACAGAGGAACACGTGGGGATTGCAAAGTCACAAGAATCTTCTGTGGTTCAGCAAACAGTCAAACCTTTAATTAAAGGCAGCCATAAAACGTTTCAGGCAACGTTGGTATACTCCGAAGTTCCCCAATGCGAGACCACATTTCGTAGATCTTCCTCAGGGGGAACCACCCCTCATAGCCTATAACATATCAACAAAAAAATCCAAACTCAATCACATAAATAACAATCAATCTTCATATAAATACAACTCTCATGAATCATACATTTTAACAGCAACTGGTGAGTAGAATTTTGGTGCCTAAATTTACAGAATTTTGTGCTAAATGCCTCAGCAGATAATGAGGGTAGATCAACACTATCTGATGAGGCATTTACAGTGGACTCATAGCTATTACAGCAGACCTACCTGATCTCCCGAGCAGCATCCCAACCCTCCAATCTCTTTCAACATGCCAGTCCCAGAATTCAGCTGTCCCAACACATACTCCCCTCTGAATATCAGCCCCTATCAGCATAGTGCCCCTCTGGATACCAGTTCCCACAGTATATATCCACTTCCTACAGCATTTAGTCCCCCATTCAGATCGATGTCTGCCTAGCAGTGAGATGTGAACCCTGAGCAGTGCACAAATTGAAGAAGGTATCAGTCCTCTGACGAAGCCTGTCATATGGTGAAACGGGTTCCCATCAGGAGTTCTTTAGAAGCTAAGGGGTCCTTTTACTAAGGTGCACTGAAAAGTGTCCTATGCGCAGGTTCATTTTTCAGTGCATCTGCAAAAAAAAATCTTTTTTTAGCCGAAAATGGACATGAAGCAAATGAAAATTGGCACCACTGCATGCACATTTTTCTCATGAAAATTCATTGTGGATATCCTGAAAATCTGACTGCTGGGGTGCTTCCAGGGTCAGGTATGGGAACCATTGCCATATATATCTCTGAGACTCCTCCTTTTTTTCATGCATAGTTTATGCTCTTCTGTTAGCCAGCAAGTGTCTCTATCAGAGGAGGACTCTGCTCTACAAGAACATGGTGAATGCTACCATAAAGTTTTAATATATGCTGGAGGGCAGCTACATAGAGAAGGCCAAATATAAAAAGTTTCTCCTTAGTTTCTCAGTTTCTTGTATTTGGCTGATGTTATTACTATTTTACTAATAGATCTAGCCCCAGAAACTACCAAGACCCTTGGATCCAAACTTAGGCTTGGTTTCTGCTATAAACATAGACTGCCCAATATTCAAAGTCGACTCAGGCTGTATATCAGCTGGGATCCGCATGAGCTCCGGCAACAAGCCCCAGTGAAATTTGAACCAGATATCCAATGCTGGTACCTGCATATGGCATGGCACTGAATATCTGGGGCTAATTTAGCCAGCCATAGTCAGCGTTTAAAAAAAATACCCACTGACTGCCACCACTGAATATCACCCAGAGTGTTAACAAGTTGCCCAGATCCAGGAAGGAAACTTTTTGTCCAGTCTTAGTTTTGAGCATATATCTTACATAGGACCAGATTCAGTAAATGATGTCCAAACTTGGGACTGAAACAAAAATCAGTGCCCAGTGCTGTTCTGTAAAGGGCACTCTGTGTTGATCACCCTTAACAGAATTGCGCGCAGTGCCAATTCCTGCACCCAAATTTGGATGCCAGGATTTATGCCTGCTGAAACCAGGTGTTATTCCTGGTGCCCAATTTGGGCGCATATCTGCAGTATTCTATAACACTGCATGCAAATTTTGGGAATGCCCCGACCTACCTATGCCTCTTTCATAGCCACACCCCCTTTTGGGTTATACACTATGGGATTTGAGCATGCAGATTTATAGAATAGCATGTAACAAAGAGTGTGCGCAAATCCAAATTGGTACCAATTAACATCAATAGTTGTTTGTTAGCACTCAAGTATTTTGACCTTAATTGGCTTGTTACCCAATTTAGTTGTGCATGCACCTCAGGATCACATGCAAATTTCAATGCCCTTTTTAGAATCTGGAGGACAGTGTGTCAATTATAGACCCTGATTCTGTATATTGGCACACTGAAATCCTACCCACTATATCAAATACAGTTCAAGATATCTTAGGACCAATATCAATTTAGGGTGAAAGAAAGCCTCACTGCTAAATGCTCCCCACAGAATAACAAAGACTCACAATGGGGGCTACAGCGCATCTATCATTGGTTTTCCAAAACATCTCCCTATTTTTCTAAATCAATGAGAAAGTGTACAAAAAAAGCACAATGACTGAAAAAACTCCACTCCCCCTTCTTTATAATCCAGAGAATGCCTACCTGTAATCATCCAAAAGGATTGCTTTTTTTCACTTTAGAGCTCATCAGGGGTTAATCACTGGGGAACTATTTGCTGTAAAATAGTGTCAATGAGTGGCACCTCTAAATACTCTGCATCTCTTCAAATGCTCCAATCCACGAATACTTATGTCAGCAGAGCTCATACATCATTTCAATGTCAGTAGAACACTTGCCATTCAATTATTTCATCTGCAAGTTAAAAACCCATTGCTGTTCCCTCTGCCATAGTTGTTTTTATCATTACCTCCTCTTACCTTTAGTGGATGCAATCCAGCACCTGACAACAAAAGTCTTCAAAGCATTGACCAGTAATCAATCAGTGTTGTACCACTGGGGCTTCCATCTTCCCATGAGTAATGCAGTATCTATGTTCTATCAGTCGTGTTCTCAGTTGGCGTGAAGTTTGACCGATGTACAATTTACTGTACAGACATTAAATTAAATATATCACCTGAGTAGAAGCATATTGGGCTCATTTTTGAAAGAGAAGGACACCCATCTTTCAACATAAATCAGAAGATGGGTGTCCTTCTCACAGGGTTGTCCAAATCGGTATAATCGAAAGCCGATTTTGGACGTCCCCAACTGCTTTCCATCGCAGGGACAGCCAAAGTTCAAGGGGGCATATTGGAGGCACAGTGAAGGCGGGACTAGGACGTCCTTGACCCAAAATCGAAAGAAACAAAAACGTCCCTGACGAACACTTGGACGACTTTACCTGGTCGTGTTTTTCTTACGACCAAGGCACAACAAGGTGCCTGAAATGACCAGATGACCACCGAAGAGATTCAGGGATGACCTCCCCTTACTGTCCCAGTGGTCACTAACCCCCTCCCACCCTCAAAAAACATCTTTAAAGAGACAAGATGGTGTCTTGAGGAGAACGCAGCAAGGCGCCTCTTCATCCGTTTTCCTCTAACTTGAAACTTTTTACCTGAGTAAATGCTGAAGAGGAGGGATAAACAGCATGTTGGTCCTGCTACGCCTATGAAACCAGTGGGGCCGATGGATCGCTTTGCACTGTCTGGAAGCTTTTCGGGGCTGGATGCCTCGCTGCTGGAGGGAGCGGTGGGAGGTATCCCGCACCCCCAGCTTGAGGCTGAGATCTCACTCAGCCCTGACAAACAGAACCCTCTGACAATGACAGCGGTGAAGCTGCAACAGGGGTGGGAAACCCCTTGTGTTACAGACCAAGGAGTGCTTCCTCCAGCAGGGCCTGATTGCAGCGTGGATCCGTCGGATGTCATCAGTGGAGGCAAGGTATCGGGGACAGCTAATGTGTTGGCAGTCTCCAGAGCAGTAGAGGAGAAGCAGCTATCGGGTCAAATGCCAGCTGAATTCACATCACTTAGTAAGTCTTTCTTGCCTGCTAAACTAAGCATTATTACCTTGGATTCAATTTGGGAAGCTCTTATGAGCTTAGAAACTTCTTTTTCACAGAAACTGTTACTGGTGACCCAAACTACTAAATTGCCATTGGAAAAAATTTTAATCTTGGAAACAAGAACACTAAACATTGAGAAAACAATAGAAATGAATAATGACAATATAAAATCTCTTCAACAAACTGAGTTCAACTTGATAAAGGAAAATATGCTACTACACTATAAAACAGAAAATTTAGAAAATCAACTAAGAGCTAAAACTCTAAGGTTGATTAATTTTCCTAAAATTACATCTATTGCCCCTTTAATAACTTTCAAGAAATATTTATCATAAGTACTGAAGATCCCTGAACAGGCTTATCATCCAGTATCTAAGATATATTACTTGCCACCATTTAAAAGGATAAAGAAAATATCAATCAAGTTGAACAAGGAGTAGATGTTTCATTTGACATATTGAATCTTACACAAACAATTCAAGACGAGATTTATTTATTTATTTATTTGTTGCATTTGTATCCCACGTTTTCCCACCTCTTTGCAGGCTCAATGTGGCTTACAATACATCATGAGTAACAGAAATACATGAAAAAGTATACATGTAATGATAACTGTAGGATTTTGGGTGGTATGATAATGATAGAACATAACAGTGTTTCAACAAGTTAAACATATTAAGAAATATATAAGAATTGTATAGGAAAGTATACATTAGTAGTAGTTACAAGATCTTGGGTATCATAATGGTAAAAAACATGGTGATGTTTTGGCAGTATGATATAGTAGAGGTACTACACCAGCAACTTTAATTGTAACATTTGTTTTGGAACTGGACCGTAATTGTATCCTGAAACAATTTTTTTCGTCACAGGGATGAACTCTTTATGAACAATAAGATTAGAATATTTCCTGACATTGCAAGAGCAACTCAAAAGAGACGTCAATTATTTTTAAAACTTTGACCCCGGGTCCTACAATTGGGTGGTTTATTTTGGCTTAACTTTCCCTGTAAATGTGTATTGAAAGTTAATTCAGTTAAATAAATCTTTTATGACCCTACTCATTTGAGTTCTTTTTTAGATTCGAGGGTTGCTATAACTCCTAATCTACAGCCAGTAGTATTATCATCATTGACTCCGTAATTGTTATCGACAGGGCACTTTAAGTTCTCTTCTTTATTTACCTGCTAATTTTAATTAGTGGAATATTTTTCATGAAATTGTACCTTGTTTTCTTTCCTAAATTGTGGACTAGAGAATGGAGGGGGGAAAAGTTTTTCTTTGTTTCTTTAAAAATATGTCATGCCAGCCTCAGATGTCATACTCAGGTCCATCACAACGGTCAGATGTCATACTTAGGTCCATCACAACGGTATGCAGGTCCCTGGAGCAGTTTTAGTAGGTGCAGGGCACTTCAGGCAGGTGGACCCAGGCCCACCCCTCCCCACCTGTTACGTTTGTGGAGGAAAAAACGAGCCCTTCAAAACCCACCACAAACCCACTGTACCCACATCTAGGTGCCCCCTTCACCTGTAAGGGCTATGGTAGTGGTGTACAGTTGTGGGTAGTGGGTTTTAGGGGGGTTTGGGGGGCTCAGCACACAAGGTAAGGGAGCTATGTTGCTGGGAGCAATTTATGAAGTCCACTGCAGTGCCCCCTAGGGTGCCCGGTTGGTCTCCTGGCATGTCAGGGGGACCAGTGCACTACAAATGCTGGCTCCTCCCATGACCAAATGGCTAGCATTTGGTCGTTTCTGAGATGGACGTCCTTGGTTTCCATTATCGCCGAAAATCAGAAACAACCAAGTCTAGGGTCAACCAGGGAGGGTCCTCTTCTCTGCCCCAGTTCAAAATGAAAGAGTGGGAGGCACCAATACATGGTCCAAGATTAAATAATCTTTTTTATTCCTTAAACACAGTGGGAGTATTCTCAATACAATATCTGCACGCAGTAAACAGGATGCACTTGACCAAAAAGTTTCAACACAAGCCGTGTTTCAGCAACTATGTCTTCTTCAGGGGACCTCAAAAAAATCATAATAATTTTGCAACAATCAATGAGAATAATATATGAGAAGGGAATAGTTAAAAAAGGAAAATTCTCATTGGAAGGTCAGAGCAGTCCGGGATACTCTTCAAAGGCTGGTGGCCTTGTAGGCTGTGGTCCCAGTGCTAAGCACGGAATGGGGCCTGAGTTGTTTTTCCAGCCTTTATCTGGTTGTTCTCTAAAGGATCAGACCTTGAAAGCAGTGCTTCTCGTGGCTTAGCTTCAGGACAGGACATTCCCATATTACAGGCTCTTTTATGCAGGGAGTCTTTTCTACAGTTTTGTTTAGGACAAGGTGGAACTCCAAATGATTCCTTCCTTCCTCCCTAAGGTTGCGTCATCTTTTCATGTGAATCAATCAGTGTCTCTGCCAGTGCTATGTGACCAGTCTAGGTCGGATAAGTAGAGGTGTCTGTATCATCTGGACATCCATAGGATTTTCCATAAGTATCTGCGTGTTACAGAGGACTTTCGGTGCTCTGATCACCTGTTTGTCTTGATAGGTGGCTGAAGGAGAGGCAAGTTTGTAGGCGACTATTGCACGTTGGATTAAGGCAACTACGGACTACGGACTTTTCCTCCAGAAACGTTGCCAAAACTTTTTAAAATCCATATATGCTAACAACTTACTACATCTTCCAGCAGTGAGTTCCATAGCTTAACTATTTGTTGAGTGAAAAATATTTCCTCCTATTTTTTTCAAAAGTGTTTCCATGTATCTTCATTGAGTGTCCCTTACTCTTTTGTTCTTTTTGAAAGACGAAAAAATTGATTTACTTCTGCTCATTCTACACCACTTAGGATTTTGTAGACCTCAGTCATATCTCCACTGAACTGCCTCCTTTCCAAGCTGAAGAGCCCTAAACTCTTTAGCCTTTCCTCATATGAGAGGAGTTTCATTTCCTTTATCATTTTGGTTGCTCTTCTTTGAATATTTTCTAATTCTGTTATATCTTTTTTGAGGTACTGTGACCAGAACTGAATGCAGTACTCAAGGTGAGGTTGCACCATGGAACGATACAGAAGCATTATAGTATTCCCAGTCTTATTTACCATCCTTTTCCTAATAATTACTAGAATCCTGTTTTCCTTGACCTGGATTCATCTCTGTGGCAAGGTGTTGGTTGTTTGGTGCTTGTGCTCTGTGTCTTGGCTCTTAAGGAAAAAACAAACAAACTAATTACTGAATGTATATATGTACACAAGTGTTAAGTTTCTTTTGTAACTTTAGTGTCCAGATCAGCCTTGTCCGGGCTCTGCTATGGGTTATTCCAACTCTAGGTGGCAGCAGCTCAGAAACACTTAGTCATGAGATAAAGGCAGTGAAAATGAGATGGGTTGGTTGTGTGGTATTTTCTCTTTTCTTTCCTTTTCTAACGGAAATCTGCTTGGCTAGGCATAGACTGGCTTCCTGGCGATTGCACAGCCCACTTACAGGCTTACTTAAAGCTCAGTTGTTCTCAGTCTTCACCTGCTGAAAGGAATGCATAACCCATCTGTGCTGGTCTAGAGGAACTATAGGAAAACAAATTAGCAGGTAAGACCTAATTTCTCCTTAAGATAGAATTTCTACAAAAAAAAAAATCAAACATCTTGCAGACACAAAGCAAGGATATACTTTTAATATTGAACAATGTATCCTTATAATACCTGACATGGCATTTGAAGCCTGAGTGTATTGTAATGCGCATATAATCATCTCCTCCTTCTCCCTGTAGCGAGACCTTGATTCTACCCAGAAATTCAGGACTGGCCTAAAATCTCCCTCCTGGAACTGGATAATATCATAGCTCTGCACACAGCAGTTATAGTTAGGCTGTTAATACTTTGTTCTCTGTGCCCATTCTCTGCAGGAGAAAAGATGATCAAATAACACAGAGGGGATCAAAAATGAATGGCAGCTTGAACAGCCAGAGAAAAGATAAATGGAAGAAAAAAAAAGAGAGAGAAAGCCTTTGCAGCTTTCAAGTATTTTTTCACGTGTTCTTTATAAAGTCCAATGTGTACTTTCAGGCAAGGGAACATTCATGCCAGCTGCAGCAGATAAGCTCCAATTAGAATTTTGGGAAGAATTCCAAAGCCACGTTTGGCTTACAGCAGAGACACCAATTTATTAAAATTGCAAGAAAAAAGAAAAGCTTGAAGGGGATCAAAATGGAATTCAGCAATCACATCATTTCTAGATGTTGCATGATGTTACCCTACCTGCCAAAAAAGGGGGAGGGGAAGAAAATGTCTTTTTCCTAGAAATGTTTTTAAAGTGGGGATTTTGAGAGACAGTGGGGCATATTTCCAAACTATTTAGACTTACAAAGTTACGTGATAAGCTATGGAACCTTTGAGCCCCGGTGGAAAATGGGAAATGCTCTAGGCCATATAAATGATCATCATCATTTTGCACAATTTTCTAACAAAAGAGCTCAAAACAAGTTATATGAAGTGTTTGCACCATTATAACCTACTGCAACACATATGAAAATTGATATTGTAACAGGGTCAGAACTGAAACAGGCACAGATAGTAGAAGTAAGAAAAATATGGGAGCATTAAAGAGTTTGGTACAATAGAAAGGGTGTGACATGGTGACAATTAAAGTGCTATAATGAGCTGAGGATTGAAAGGCTTATATGTGCAAAAAGCAATCCTGCTGCATTTGGAAATTATTCAATGTAAGTAGTCCTTCTGATGGCAATAAGGTGAGGTGTGAGATGATGACCAAGGAAAATTTATAGCAATAAAAGAGGGTTTCTCCAAAAATTTCCAAAAGTGCACACAGCAAATATATTCCAAATATTGTTTATTCAAATTCTTCAAGAAATATAAAAAATATCAGAAATTATATCCAAAAATATGTCCAAAAATATATAATGGAGCTCACAAAACAGATCCAAAATTATGATGAATCTTCAATGTGCCTGTTTTAAGCCATAGTAATTAACATGCCAAACTTCACTTCATAATGAATCTTTTCCAACAGGACCCGTTTTGCCAGCTTATATGGCTTCAACAGGGTCAAATATTTATTTATTTATTTGTTACATTTGTATCCCACATTTTCCCACATATTTGCAGGCTCAATGTGGCTTACATAATACCGTAGGCATACGCCAAGCCGGTAAATAATAAATACAAAGTGGTATTATGGTAGAATAAGATACATGTGTTACAGACACATTTGGGAATCGTAGAGAGGTGGAGTTGCGTCGAGTCCATTACTAGCTTTAGTTAGTTGTGTAGCAGGGTTCAGGCTTTTAGGTTATGAAAGTAAAGTATGCTTTTTTGAATCGGTAGGTTTTTAGTGATTTCCTGAAATTTAGATGGTCATATGTTGTTTTCACGGCTTTTGGAAGTGCATTCCACAGTTGTGTGCTTATGTAGGAGAAGCTGCTTGCATAAGTCGATTTGTATTTGAGTCTTTTGCAGCTTGGGTAGTGAAGATTTAGGTATGTTTTTGTTGATCTGATTGTGTTTCTGGTTGTCAGGTCTATGAGCTCTGTCATATATCCTGGGGCTTCGCCAGGATAAAGGATCCTATATTACATGCATCAAATTTAGAAAACTTGTGCATGGCTCGGAGACCATTTCACATGTCCAAAATGGTGCTGTCTGGAAAATGTTGGGAGAAAACAAGAAACATTGCAAGGGTAATTTCTGCTGCATATCCAACTGTTCAAAGAGCAGATTTGGAGCAAGCCTGGTGGTAAGTGGCAAGGAGTGTCATAGGAAGGTAGTTACGTTGATTGTATGAGAGTACCCCTGAGGCAGCAACTGGTAAAACATGGCGTTTGTAGGGATTGCTGTTGCTAACTTTATGCCAGAGGCACTGCCAGTTGCTGGCATGCTTATCCATTTGGACCCCTGATGCAGGCAATTTATACAGAAACACAGTGGTGTACTGAAGGCGGGGCAGTGGGGGCGGTTTGCCCCGGGTGCACGCTGCAGGAAGGGGTGCAGGGAGCAGCTGCACAGCTGTTGGCTCCACTGGTTCCCTGCTCCCTCTGCTGTTACTTCCTGTTCCGGGACAGAAGGAGCAGGGAACCAGCGGAGCCGACAGCCACGCGGCTGCTCCCAGCACCCCAGCAGGTGGGAAGAATGCACCCGGGGGGGGGGGGGGGGCTTGGAGGTGGCAATAAGGGCTCCTGTATTAACCTGGCAGTAACCAGGCAGCACTACTGCTTTCGACTCCTAACCATGACTCTCTTACTCAACACCCTCACTTAACACCTCTACCACTGCAATTTCCCCACCCCTAGCTGTCTGTTCATCTGTCCAACTTAGGTTGTAAGCTCTGTTGAGCAGGGACTGTCTTTTCATGTTAATATGTACAGTGCTGCGTAAGTCTAGTAGCACTATAGAAATGTTTAATAGTAGTAGTAGTAGCACGTGGCATTGCCTGATTACCACCACGCAAGCCATTTCTGGGGGGTTTCTTTTTCCCCCCAAAATGACGCGTACTTGGGGCGGGACTACCACCGGCAGCCACATTGGGCCGGCGGTAGTCCCGAAAGAACGTGTGTTAAGCCCACGTTGGGTTTACCGCCACTCTGTAAAAGGGCCCCATAGTAATCTATGCAACTTTGTAAGTCAATGTGCTTTAAAAATGAGCTTCATATTAACATGGTAAATGACAGCAAATAAAGACCTGAATGGTCCATCCAGTCTGCCCAGTCATACTCATTATCAATTCATGATTAAACCAACAATGAATGTGATATAAAATACTTGGTCATTATCTTTCTTTGGCATTTCTGGGCATAGACCATAGAAGTCCGCCGGCACTGTCCTTACATTCCAACTACTGGAGTTGCTGTCAAAGCCCTCTCCAGCCCATTCTAAACCAGATTGCCATATGCGGGACACAGACTGTACAAGTCTCCCCAGTCCCAGCCTTAGTTCTAAATGGCCGGAGTTGACACCTAAGCGCCACTTGACACATCAACGTACATGCAGTCATTTAAGTTTTGTTTTGTTATAATATCCATTTTCTAATTAGAGAGCCTCTGTTCATCCCACGCCTTTTTGAATTCTGTCATCATTTTTGTTTCTACCACCTCCCTCAGGTGGGCATTCCAGTGATCGACTATCCTCTCCATGAAAAAGAATTTCCTGATATTACTCCTAAGTCTACCACCCCACAACTTCAATTCATATCCTCCAGTCTTACCTTTTCGCCTTCTCTGGAAAAGATTGGTTTCTATGTCAATAACTTTCAAATATGTAAACACCTGTATTATTTCTCCTCTGTCCCTTCTTTCCTCTTGGGTATACATATTAAGGTCTTCCAGTCTCAAACAACTTTTGACGCAAGCCCCATACCATTTTTGTCACATTCCTCTGGACCACTTTAAGTCGTTTTGTATCCTTAGCAAGATATAGACTCCAAACCTGAATGCAACAATCCAAGTGGGGCTTCACCAATGACTTGTACAGGGGCTTCAACACCTCCTTTCTTCAGCTGGTTATGCCTCTTTCTATGCAGCCTAGCATGCTTTTGGCCACCACCTTGTCACACTGTTTCTTCACCTTCAGATCCTTGGATAATATCATTCTAAGGTCCGTCTCCCTGTCTGTGCATATCAGCCTCTCACCTCCTAGCACATATGGCTTCTTTGGATTTCTACTCCCCAAATGCATCGTTGTGCACTTCTTTGCATTAACTTTTATCTGCCAAATATTAGGCAATTCTTCTAACTTTTACAGATCTTTTTTTCATGTCTTCAACTCTTTTGTTTTGAACTCCTTTGAGAGGAGAAGTTTCATGATCTGTAGTTGTAATGAGTCATCTTATGCGGTATTAGTTATGTTGCTGTATGAAGCCATTAAAGTTCCAAGGTCTTTCCCTTTCTTTTGAGTTTGCCTTTAAGTCATAATTTTTAAGCAAATATAGTATGAGTTAATTTTATGCATATCATGCCAGTAATGAACTTCACTCCTAAGACAGAGTATGTGGAGTACGATCTCACTCCAATTTACAGCTAATGATTGTCATAATAATCATTCTCTCTCTGGTGTTTGGGAGTCATTGTGCCATTAGTGTTGGAGTGTGCAACACTGGGATAAAGAATACACAGAGCAGGACTTCATATAAGCTGAGGTAAGTTGGCGCATCACAGCATTTCAGTTTTAAATCAGCCTGTCTCCTAAGGGGAAATAATTCTATGAGGCATATTTTCAAAGCACTTTGGGAGGCTAAGTTCCATAGGTTTCTATGGAACTTTGGGAGGCTAAGTGCTTTGAAAATGAGCCTCTCTATCTACCAAAAGGAATTCACACGATCTGCATGATTTTGAGTTAGTCCCGGGGCCTTGGTCATGTAAAATGGTTTTCTCACAATTACAGCATGAAGGAAATGTTTCATAGGTCAGCCTTTTTGGCTTTCTTTCTGACTTTCTTTTTTCTATTACTGACTTTATATGCAAGACAAGTCATACTTTCTGTAATCAAGCTGCAGTGCAAATATGCAAACAAAACACTGATTTGAAAAAAGCAAACACAACATTAGGTAGCACATTTAAAAAAAAGGAGAATATATATATAAGAAATTCCATGTAATTGTGAGTTAACTAAAAAAAAAAATATATATATATATATATATATATATATATATATATATATATTGTATATATATATATATATATTTTTTTTTTTTTAGTTAACTCACAATTACATGGAATTTCTTACCAGAAGATATGGTCAAGGTTGTTAACTGACTTCACAAAGCATGTATACAAGTTCCTGGAGAAAAAAGTCTGTAATTCATTATTAGCCACATAGTCTTGAGAAAGCCATTGCTTATCCATGAGAGTGGTAACAAAAGGGTGGATTTGCTTTTTGGGATCCTACCACGAACGTACCTAAATCTGCACTACCCAAGCTGCAAAGGACTCAAATACAAATCAACTTATGTGTCCAGTTTTTCCTACATAAGCACACAACTGTGGAACGCATTACTAAAAGCCTTGAAAACTATCAACGACCACCTAAACTTCTGGAAGGCATACCCTACCGATCCAACAAAAATGCCTGATCTCTGCAACACACCAAAACTAAAGAACGTAATGGACATAACACAACTCTTCCATTGTACGATTCCCTAGTGTGGCTGTGCCACATGAACTTTATCTTACCACAACATCACTTTGTATTTGTTTACACCAGAGTCTGTAACACCTCTCCGGTACTATGTAAGCCACATTGAGCCTACAACTAGTTGGGGAAATGTGGGATATAAATAAAACAAATAAATAAAATAAATAAAGTACTTGACCTTGATTGGCCACATACCTACTGTCCCTGAATGTAACTCTCCTTGAGCTGCTACTGAAAAGGCATTCGCTAAATCCAGAATCCCTTCCCTCCTCTTGTTCCTTGTTGAATAAAAGGATGTTGAACTTGATTGACCTGTGGTCTGACCTAGTTGACACGTCTTAAGTTCTGATGCCTGGTAGGTGTCAATAGATTTAGGGGTCCTTTTACTAAGGTGTGCCAAAAAGTGGTCTGCGCTGGTGTAGGTGCGTGTATTGGACATGTGCAGGTCCATTTTTCAGCGCACCTGCAAAAAAAGGCCTCTTTTTTAAAGCCGAAAATGGACATGTGGCAAAGTAAAAATTGGCGCACGTCCATTTTGGGCCTGAGACCTTACCGTCACCCATTTATCTAGCGGTAAAGTCTCATGCGGCAACAGTGTGGTAATTGTCTATGCATGTAGAATGACAATTACTGCCAGGTTTCCGCCATGCACAGGAAAATAAATAAAAATTATTTTCCAGTGCATGTAGCGGATGCGCATAAAAAACAAAATTACCACCTGGACCACATGGTAGCCAGGCGGTAACTCCAAATTGATACATGTTGGGCATGCGTAGGCGCCTACGCGGCTTAGTAAAAGGACCCCTTACTGTCTTTCAGACTGCTGTGTTATATAAGTGACCTTTAAATGAATTTCTGTTGTTTAACTGTATTGTTTAGAGAATAATCAAACCAACTCTATAAAATCTATAATTGAGTGCCAGGGCAGTTAAGTAAAAGAGGTGTGAAGAGGTGCTGGGGATGTAGCTAAAAATTAAATAATGAGTACCAATATTTAGCACTATCTCCTGGATTCTATATATGGTGACTAAAGTTGTGCATGAAAATCAGCGTGCATAGCCAATTTGCACATGCAACTTAATTGATTAATGAGCCAATCAGCACCAATACTTGGCTGTTAACAACCAATTATTGGCGTTAATTGGGATTTACGTGTACATTATATTCTATAACGCTGTGTGCGGAACTCCTTCGGTGTGTAATTTCAAGGGACATGGATGGGGTATTTTTGGGGGCATTCCAGGGCATTCCCAGTTATTGAACATTGTTACAGAATAGACTCAATTGGTGCCTAAAGTTAGGCATCATTTATGTGCTTAGCACTATTTTATTGTTAGTATGGGATCTTTACTAGAATAGTGTTCAGCGCTTACATTTTACAGCACCGATTTGTGGCACCATTTATAGAATCTAGTTCTATCCGGTTAACTTTAAGCAGTTGGGTAAGATAAAAAGATACCTCTCCTGAAGTTAACTGGTTAATGGTTTTGGGGTAGTGTTTGACTGGGCATTTTCAAACAGCTACACCTAGCAGGATATCTTTTTGAAATCTCCTTGAGGGATGACTCATCTGGATACCTTTAATCTGGATATCCATTGGCTGAATATTGACCTCTACTTATGTAACACGGCACACACACACACACACACACACGTTTTGCTTTTGAAAAGGAGTCACATAGGATTCAGTATCCAGATAGAAGTATTTAGCCCTGCCTGGATGGACAGCTTTCAAGGGCTCTGTGATCACCTGGCTATCCTCAATCCCCAGTATTTTAAAATGTGGAGATCAGCATGGCACTTTATGTGGCAAACAGCCCTTTCTTTTCTAAGAGTGTTATCCAAAGAGACTCTGATAGGGCTGTCTGCAGTTAAAAGAAATCAGTTTCTGTTATGCTGCCTTCTCCTTATCAAGTGAACTGGCAGCAGCTGACCTCAGTCAGTTGTAGATTGCAAGATGGAAAATCTGATCTGCCAGGTTGCAGATACTGGTTGTAGAATCAAGACTTCACTGCAGCTGTAATTTAGAACATCAGTTCTATCCTTCCTGTTACACTAACAAAAACAATTTGCAAAAGAAAAACAAGTTGGCAGTAACCTTTTAGACTAATGAACATTTGAGATGTAAGATTTTCTTTTGGGGCTTTAATAAAAATAGCAGTGTGATGGAAAACGTAGAATTAAAGGTCAATGAAACAACCTTTAGGTGATAAAAAGTATCAGCTGTAACATTTTTAATGACCTTTATTTCTACCTAAAACGTAAAGGTCAATCGAGTGATATTGAGGTTTACTTTGACAATCAACATGGGAAATCTTTTCAGCCCAGACAAGTAAAAGACTGGCAGATCACTAAGCAATCACACTGTTTATACAAGGCTGTCTTCATCCTCTCCTACCGCCCCCATCAACAGTCCCCTTTCTCTTGATTCTTTAAACAATCTGGTCAAAGTTTGCTATTTACAGATCAAAGTCTTCTAGATTTTTTTTTAAATCACGATCCAATGAAACCCGTGGATCAAAATGGGTTTGAATTAAATTTGCTACCTGAATTTTCCTTGGATCTCATATTCAAATATTGTCTATGTATACTACCAGTCTATAGCAATATTTTTCATCCCAGCATTAAGCCTCCATTGGGTGGAAATCTATTTCAAAAATATTTAATATGAATATCTTAAAAATCAGATTGACTATGAGGTACTTCAGACTTGAAAAATAGAGCTCTATAGGGCATTTAGGAGACCTAGAAAGAAGATCTATATGAAATAAAAATTAAAACAAAATAAAAATAATAATAAAGAAAAGAAGACAATATTTGTTTGCAATCTAGAAAATATTGATGCTTATGTATTGGAATATTTAACCAATTAGAAACAAGTGTTCACCCCCAAAAATATGGAAAACAAATGTAGATGACCATATCCAAATTAAGTGTGAAGAAAGAATGTCTTTCCTTATGATGCTTCCAAAATTTAGCACTTCAAAAACATTTATTCTTCCTACATTGTGCAAACCTACGTCCCTCACCATTTTTCATCAGAGTTTGACTTTTATTCCTATGTGATGCACATGAAGAAATCATTCTTCTCTTTTACTATTCATGAAGGACCATTTTAGATAGAATATAGAAACGTGTTCAGTTCTGATGGTATTTTATGAAATGGTCTGTCAGTGTAGAACCTTTCCTAAAATACATACAGGACAGCATGTGCATGTGGTAGCTAAGGGGTGAATTCTTTATATGGGGCTGAAATTATCGGCATTGACAAAAGTACTTTTCTATGAGCAGCGCTACTATTTGGGTTTCTGCCAGGTACTTGTGACCTGGATTGGCCACTGTTGGAAGCAGAATACTAGGCTAGATGGACCACTGGTCTGACCCAGTATGGCTATTCTTATGTTCTTAAAGTTTGAAGCAGTTTACAGAATAGCGCTTGTAGCTGGAAATTGTTCCTAACTTTAGGCACAGTCATTTGCACCAACTTATTCTATAACAACATTCATAAATGCTAGAAACTCTCCCATTCCACCCATGATCCTCCCATTTCTGCACACCCTTTTTTTACTCACATGTAAAATTTAGGCACAGATCTTACTCCTAAATTTATACAGTATATTTACAACTGCAGGAATTCTACACAACTGTGGAGCACAGAATTTGCACAGAATTCCACATGCTTGTGTACAATCTGCACTCTAACTGGCCTCCCGCCGCCTGCTGTAACTGTCACCCCCCAAGCAGTGATTGCCCTGCTACTCCCCACCCCCGAGCCTACCTGAGTATGCTTTGTGTATGGATGGGGGAGGGAGGCTGTAAAAAAGGTATGTGGGTGGAGGGAGGGAGGGAAGGAGGCAAGGGGGCTGTAAAGATGGATGCTATGTGTGGGAGCAGGGAGGGGGCTGGAAAAAATATGGATGCTAGAAAAATATAGATGGTATCTATGTGCAGGGAGAGACTGTAATTTTGGTGCATAGAATTTTGAATTATTTTGCCCTGAATTTTGATTTTTTTGATGCAGAATTCCAGCAGGAGTGTATATTCTAATTAAATCTAATTAGTGCTAATAATTGCTTGTTAAAAAGGCAATTATTGGTGCTAATTAGCTCATTATTTAATTAAATTGCATGTGCAAATTGGGAATGTGTCAAAATTTGCACATGCAAGTTTTGATGACTTTTATAGTATTAGGTTTAAATATGGCAGAAGCCTTCATTTTGCCATTGCAAATGCAGAAAATATTAAGAGGCAACTTAAATGTGTAAATACCGACACTTGTTTCTGTAAAAGGGTATTTCTGACCTGCACATGTAAATACTTATGTCTACCATTTTGGAAACCTATTCATTTAAATGCATCTAATTAAGTACAGAGACTACAATCTTTCTGCACTTACAATTTTGTGGGGGAAAAATAATGGCAGATTCAGGAGGAGACCTCCCTGAGTCCCTCCTATAAATGGCTGCCCAAAACAAGAATTTTAAAAAAATCTATACATGTCGGGAGCAACTGTAAATTCTGACATGCATTTCCTTCCTGAAATGGGAAATAAATATGTAGATTTTGAATCCATTCAAGCCCCATTCCCTTTCCATCCGTACATAGTACTGTATAGATTTACACATGTAAATACTGACTTTCTAAAACTGAGTTTTCCTTGAGTATCTGAGATACATGTATAAAATGCCATATAAATCATAACTAGAGCTTCTAAAATCAACACCTTATCATAGCATCTGAAGCTTTTATAAGTAGAATTTCTGAAATTTACATGTTGATATTTTTTTTGTACATGGGGCTAATTTTTTTCTCCTCTCCGTCCCTAGGTCAATACACAGATGTCACTGGAAGCTGTAACTTTGAAACACCAGGGCAAAATTGGACTACTACCTGTGGGCTCACACAAGATTCTGATGACAGCTTTGATTGGACTATAGGCAGTAATGTCGTCATAGGACAAAGTGGCAATATAACAGATCACACACCAGGTAAAACAATGTTTCTCAGTTATGCAAAGCAATTTAAGTTAGAGTGAATGAGCACGCTAATGGTCATTGTACAGAACTAACAGTCAAGTAAACTCCTGGGATTATCACCAGATTCTAACACCAACTCATGTGGGACCTTTCTGTTTCTGCTTATTTTCTAGGCTCATTTTATTCAGGCCAATATTCAAAGGGACTTATACATTTTAGTGATACCTGTTAAACTTATCAGAAGAAAAGTTCTCAATATGGGCTACTGTTAAGATGTCCCATTTTATGCAGTGAGACCTAGTTATTGATAACTGGGGTTAACAGTAAAATAACACCTCTTAATGGTAGCACACGTGTAAATGATCAGAATGCTGGCATGGATATGCATATACACACACATAGCTGGTGTCTAAATACAATGTGAAAGTGAGTGTGCACAAGGGGGGAACCATATGAAAGTAGAGGATGACACAATGATGAATACACCAGGGAGGTGAAACAAGATACTTTTTTGAAGCACCAGAGAGGAAGGCCTGACACAGTCCATGTTTCAGCGGTCGCAGCCCACTGTCTCAGGGGTCACAATCAAAACATTCAGGGCACTCAAACTGATGAATATAATATCTGGTGTAATGGCAAAACACAATAGAGCAGCAGTATCTACAGCATTGTGGTATCAGTACAAGGAACCATGAGACACTCATGTCATTGTGTCATCCTCTTTCTTTTGGTTCCTTTTGGATTTCCTTAGAGGGTGTCTTCCTGCTTCTGCTGTGGACATTTCTTGGAGTCTGGATGGGACACAGTTATGCATGTAAATTATAGAATGCTATAATTTATGCACATGCATTGGCAATTTAGGCACAAACATTTACACTAAATAATTAGCCTAAAATGTAGATGCTATTTGCCCTGCTACACTAGTATTCTATAAAACAAATTAAGCACATGGAACGCTTGGTAGATATCATTAGATTTGCTGTCTTTCAAATTGTAGTGTTATTTTTTAAATGTGCTGCTTGGAGAATAATCAAGATCAACTCTGTTAAGTCTATAAATGAGTGCTGGGGCAGTTAAGTAAAAGAGGTGTGAGGAGGTGCTGAGGATGCGGCTAAAAACTAAACAAAGAGTACCAATATTGACCACTATCTGGTTAACTTTAAGCAGTTGGGTAGGGTAAAAAGATACCACTCCTCAAGTTAACTGCTTAACGTTTTTGGGGTAGTTTCGACTGGGTATTTTCAAAGAACTATACCTAACAGGATATCTTTTGAAATCTCCTTCAGGGATGACCCAACTGGATATCTTTAATTGAATATCCATTGGCTGAACATTGACCTCTACATATATAACATGACACACACACAACGTTTTGCATTTGGAAAGGGTCATACAGGATTCCGCATCCAGATAGCATTCTTTAGCTCTGTCCAGAGGAAGAGCTTTCAAGGGCTCTGTGATCAGCTCATAAATAGGCCCCTCCTTAGCACCTAAGAAGAGGAGCACTGTTATGGGATTATCACCGTAATGCTGAAGCAGATCAAAAGCATTTCTCCTAGCTCTACCTGTAGCAGCAATATTCATCTGCTTTCCATATAGCTAAGCAGTTCAATTTAGGACAGAAAAAAAAGCTAACAAACTGCTAAGGGGCAATTTTATAAATGGATGCTTACAGTTATTGCTAGTTCATGGCTTGTTTGCAAACAGATCAATTTCTGGGCCCAAATTTGGGTGCTGTATATAGAATCTAGGTGATAACTTATGGCTCTACCTGTGCTGTGCCCTAAATCTGCCCCGAAGATGCCTACTACAGAGTTTTATAAAAGAATATGTGTTTTTCTATTCATGCATTCTGATACACACATGGTAATATATAAGCTACTTTTTATATATGTGTACTGTCATATAAATATGAAATACCTTTATAAAATTACCCCTATAGGGGTAGTTCTATATGGAGTCGCCTAGATTTATGCTGATATCAAGTTATTTATGCAGGTATGTTGACACATACACACGCACAGGACCATTTTCCAGCTACATGGTATTCTGTAAGTACATGCCAATATTTGATGGTGCGTACTTTGCAGGTGGATATTCACATGGATGGAATTTGGGTGAAGCTGAGCCCACATAAAAAACTATAATGTATGCGCATTCTTTAATAATCTCGATGCCAACACTAACACCAGCTGTATGGCTGCTGTAAGTGATTGCAGCTAAAATATTGCTGTGTTTTCAACCTATTTCACTAGTATCCTGTAAAGAAAACCGGGCGCCTGCTTTTCCTTATAGAATGCATTTCAAAAAGGTGCATTTTTGGCACCTAAAAACAGAATTTTAAGTGGGTAATTCTATAAAGTGGACACTAACCGGCCGATATTGAGTGCTATTTAACCAGCCATCTAACTGCTAATATTCAAGCACTGGTCGTCTAAGTTTAGCAGTAATCAGACCTCTTATATAGCAGTCCTACCTTTGGCTACTATAAACATAACTGGCCGGCACTGAATATTCACACAGCCAGTTAATATGTAGCCAGAAAAAAAAAAACAGATATTCAATGCTGATCACCAAACATGTCCCAGCATTGAATATCCGGGGCCAGCATAGACTTCGGCACTTATACGGGCTGCCTCCCGAGGTCTGAATATCGAGCCTTAACATTTACATACCTGTTATGCACATAAATGTTTAGAATACCAGTATATGCATACTTACAGGGGTAATTCTCAAAAGATCATTTGCTGTTATAGAATATTGGTATAAGCCTGCATTTATGTACCTAACTGTAGGCACCAACACACCAGCCAAATGCCTGGTACAAATGCTCATGCCAAACTGTAGGCAGTTGAGCATTTAACTGCAAGTATTCTATAACCCAGTGTTTCCCAAGTCCAGTCCTGGAGTACCCCTTGCCAGTCAGGTTTTCAGGATATCCACAATGAATATGCATGAATTTTATTTGCATACACTGCCTCCATTTTATGCAAATCTCTTTCATGCACATTCATTGTGGATATCCTGAAAACCTGACTGGCAAGGCGTACTCCAGGACTGGACTTGAAAAACATTGCTATAACCCATGTGCATACCCTAGATCCGCCTATGCCCTTCCCAGATCCATGCCCTCCTTGCAGTTGCCTGCTCTGGAATTTTCACGCGTGGGTTATAGAATATTGATTAGTGGCAGGAACAGACATCACTGCTGATTACTGCCAATTACAACTAATAATGGGTTGTTAATGCCAATTAGCAGCCTACTAGGTAATTAAATTATGTGTGTATAACTGAACTTATTCTATAAATGGAACGCAAGATAGCTAGGGAGTCCAAAGTACACCCAACAAAGCGAAAAAACAAAAGCACAAGGAGCCTTCGAGGGTGGGAGTGTCAACAGTATTTATTAGTCAGACCCGACACTGTCCGTGTTTCCTGCGAAACCACCTGTGTCAGGGGTCTATCAGCATAGACGTTGTTCAGTAATGTCAAATCAGTCAATATTTCTGGGATAAAAGTCTCAAAAACATTGAAAAGACACTAAAAAATGTGATAGCGACAAAAATCTTTAAGCAGTGCCCCTCATGAGAGAAACCTGTGGGACTGATTTCACGTTATTGAACAACGTCTATATTGATAGACCCCTGATGCAGGTGGTTTGGCAAAACATGGAACATGTCAGGTCCCACCATTGAAGGCTCCTTGTACTTTTGTTTTGTTCGCTCCTATTCTATAAATTGCATGCACATTTTAGAATTAGCTGATACTTGCTAAAGTTTTTATATCGAATTGTACAGTGAGTTTACCATAACATGGTTTGCACGCTCATTGGTATTCAAGATGTCACTCTCTTGACCCCTGAGGTAGGAGCTTTGAGCACCAAAACATGGCCCATGTTGGGTCTCCTTCCATTAAAAGTTGTGCGTTATTCCAACCTTGGAGGCCCTTTTGTGCTTTTTTGTGTTGCCTGTTGGACTTGTGTATTTTTGGACCCTCTCTTCTGCTGCATGAAATTATTTAGACCCTTATTCAAGCTGTGATGAGTAAACTTCCAATTATAAAAGAAAATTTCCTGCATTATATACAACGATATGTTTCTAGAGGCCTCCCGGGCCTCTCAAAGGCCCCTTTTTCAATTATTTTATGTAAATAAAAAAGAAGAAACAGAGCTGATGAAAGCACTTTGATAAGAAATCCCAGCTATCCTTTCATAAGGAATTAGTAGTAGTACAAGACTGTATAAATAGTCACAGATATGATAGCAATCTGTAGTGATGGAAACACTGTCCTGGTCTGGATATTGCCAAGAATACTGCAAGGAAAATTGTAATGCAAGATTGCATACGGATTGTATAAAACTCAGCCCACAATAAATGATATGTTTTGGTCTGTTCCGATAAGATCAGTGTTGTCTAGTTTGCAAGCAGCCAAGTAATGAGGGTCACAAAGCATGTCATGGAGTCTATTTGCAATAAAAAGAAGCATATGCCACAATTTCATGGAGTTAATTGGAAAATGTTTTTCAAAGCTTTGGTGAGTTCAAGGTACATATAAATGATGAGCATCACAAAAGCCTATGCAGCTCAGGCAAGATAAAGAAATACACCTGTTTGTCATTTACATTGGTGAGGTGCCAATCATGCCTGGGTGGAAATACAATTATATGGTACATAGAAACAGAGAAAAATGTAGGCAGATAAATAAAGACCATATGGTCTATCCAATCTGACCATCCATGCCATCTACTCTCCCTATCACTCTCTTAGAGATCCTTTGTACTTGACCCAAGCTCTCTTGAATTCAGATTCTGTTTTCATCTCAACCACTTCCACTGGAAGACCATTCCACGAATTCACCACCAACTTTCTGTGAAGAATTATTTCCTCAGGTTAATCATACTTGTCATAATAGCAAAGTACTCAAAGAAAATAAAACAAAAAAACATTTCTGGTAGATAGAGATGGGATGATTTAGAATAACTGATTTGGAGCATACAATCTATGAACCCTCTGAACTACAATAGTGCAAAAGATGAAACGCTATGTAAATACAGGTATAGCTTATTTTTTCCTGATACCTTATTTTCACAAACTGAAACTCCACCTTGGATATCTTCACAGCTCAGGACAGTATGATTGAGATCAGGAGGGTAGGGACATTGGGAAACTGTACCCAATAACACTCCTGTGATAGCGTGAGTGAGGGTTCAGTGCTGAGCCTTCACAAAACAGCAAAGTATGGAATGTAAACAAGAATTCTTTATTTCTTAAACCAAAATATACTGAAGTCTGTTTACATAGTAACAGAGTAAACATAGTAACATAGTAAATGATGGCAGATAAAGACCTGTATGATCCATCCAGTCTGCCCAACAAGATAAACTCATTTTACATGATATGTGATACTTTATATGTACACCCGAGTTTCATTTGTCCTTGCTTTTCTCAGGGCACAGACCATAGAAGTCTGCCCAGCACTGTTCCTGTACTAAGTTTTGAAGCTAACGTTGAAGCCCCTTAAAATTTACACTCCAGCCCATCCCTATCTATTCAGTCACGATCAGGATGTAGACCGTAGAAGTCTGCCCAGCTCCTGTTTTGTTTCCAGGCGTCGCCACCCAATCTCCGCTAAGATTCCATGGAACCATTCCTTCTAAACAGGATTCCTTTGTGTTTATCCCACACATGTTTGAATTCCATTACCGTTTTCATCTCCACCACCTCCCGCAGGAGGGCATTCCACATATTCACCATCCTTTCCGTGAAAAAAATATTTCCTGACATTAGTCCTGAGTCTGCCCCCCTTCAACCTCAATTCATGTCCTCTAGTTCTACTGTCTTCCCGTCTCCGGAAAAGGTTCATTTGCGGATTAATACCTTTCACATAAGGTTGCTTGTAAGGTCTGATCCCAACACATGATGCAACAGTTTAAAGAGAGCTTTACTCTACCCTATCCTGGCCATACAGGTTAAAAACTATCAGGAAAAGACCTCCTACTTCGACAGTCTGAGTGTGTTGGTTTCGTGATATTGGGTTGGTATCAACAGTTTCCAACGTTGGGAATGTATATTTGGTAGGACTTTTCAAATACTTACTGATTGTAACCTGGAGGTTATTGCTGAGGCATTAAAGGGTGGTCTGGCCTAATTAGAGAAGACATTCTTTGAGTTTTTGTTTCCATCTCCCCTGCTGGTTTGTGATGTTCTCATATGTTAGCAAGGAATTAGGGGTGGTCCAGCTTCTTTAATGGTCATCAACAGTGTATGTGGTGCAACCATATTTTCTATCAAATGGGTTGAATAAATGGCTGGGTGATTAAGTTCATGCAGGGTGTATATGGGAATCATTATACAGGTGAGATCTATCTAATGAAGTAGAAGAGCTAGCTGTGTTGGGGCTAGGCCCCTTGATATGGCTGTGCCTCTCACTCATTGACTAGAATGCTTGTGGATGCATAGATGATGTTATGTATGATGGCCACCAAAAAGTGTTAATATTGAATGATGTATGGGATATGGGTTGGAGATGCAATGGTATTCTTTGGTGGATCACTCCTGAAACAAGAATATTGTAACATGGACCATACAAGTAGAGAATGACACAGGGATAAAATTTGTCCCCGTCTCCACCCCGTCTCCTTGGGTTCTTTCTCCTTCACCACCCCGTCCCTGCAGGCCCCATCTCCATCCCCACCACATCCTTGCAGGTTCTGTCCCCATCCCTACCCTGTGGGCTCTGTTCTCATCTGTAGAAGCCTCGAACACTTATGATTTTATATTTAAATCTTTTTATTAAAGTGTAAAAAGAAACAATATGCTGTGCGACTGTTGTGTATAAATTACAAATAGAAAACAATAATAACAATGAGTTATAAACCCTCCCACCACCAACAACTTCTGCCTTTCCAACCCCAACAATAGCTGACTTCTACTACCCCAAGGAATCCTAATCCACCCTGTTAAAATGTCTAGGGGTACAAAATACAACCTGTTCTGTATGCTCTACAGGGGAGAAATATGTCCTATGAAGCACTGTTATGATTCTTTAATCTGTGGATGAATTAGAAGTTATCAACAATCTCAGGACTGAGTCTAGCATCAATCAAACATAAATAACAGCCTAGTTCATTAACAAGTTTCAAAATAGAAAGTGATACAGGGACAAAGTTTGACCCCGTCCTCACAGATTCTGTCCCCATCCCCGCCCTGTCCCTGTGGAATTTGTCCCCATCCCCACCCCATCCCCGCAGGATCTGTCCCCACCCCGTCCCTGTAGGTTCTGTCCCCACCCCATTCTCAACACACAAGCCTGTGATATTTTACTGTTATCTCAAGATGGGCTTTTGTGCCTATGTATGAATGTCAGGGATTGCATCATTTATGCTTCTTTTTTCTCCTATATTTGTATCTTTATTTTGTGATTTAAGACTTCAGAATGCAGCTAGGGCTGAACCACATGTCTGTATCAATGTCTCCCTTCTCAGAATGTCTATCAATAGTGTAAGCTTCCTAGGCTGAGAAATATGGTGATTGGATATAGGTTGTTGACCTGTTGCCGCTCTATTTACTAGCTGTGCATATTTGTGGATATGGTAACAGATAATCTTTGGTCATATTGTTCTATGTCATAGTTTTGCAGGTACTCATACTGTTGATATGGTGTGTCTTCCTCCCTCTCCAACTGACTTTTTCTATTGCCCAGGGCTATATATGCAGTTGATTCAGTTAAATCCTGCTGAGCTAGGATAAGCAGTATAAAATCTGTTTTACTGTTCTGGGATCTTGCCAGGTACTTGTGACCTGGATTGGCCACTGTTGGAAACAGGATACTGGACTTGATGGACCTTCGGTCTGTCCTAGTACGGCAATGTTTATGTTCTTATTGATGGCTACTGATATTCAACAGCACTTAACTGGGTAGTGCCATTGAATGTATGCTCTAACTAGCCATTGCGAAACTGGTTGGGTTAAGGGTGGTCAGAGGGGCGGAGTTTGGGCAATAGTAAGTCTGCTAACTTGCTAAGTTAACTGGGCACTGGTCTGAATATTGGCCAGTGCCTGATTAACGTCTAGGTTGCTGCATTAACTTGGATATTCAGTACTGGAGGCTGGACATACCCTATCATTGAATATCTGGGGTTAATTCAGCCCATGGCTGTGAACAGCTTACAAGCTGCTTTCCACCACAGGCTAAATAATGGGCTCCCTGTGTTTTCCTCCATTGTTTCTCAACTCTTGGATTCTAGTGGCAGGTGGGTGATCCTGATGATTAAGATGGGGGAGTCTATAGTGACTTGTTATGTACTGTAATGTAATGTACAGAAGATGACCCTGGCTTTTTTCAGGCCTTGGCCAATGCAACTACACAAACGACTAGTGATTTACACTGCAGGAATGTTAACTTCTCCTTAAATCTAGTCATGGATAGGCAGGTCCCCTAGTAGTATGAGGCCACCAAAGTCTTGGGTAAATTTATAGTTCTTTATGCAAACTACATTTCTACTAGACCCCTGGCGTTTGCAGCCCCTGATGGCCAAGCTCCTAAATGTTGGCATTAAAGTAAGTGCCTACATGTGTCCCCTATTTTCAACCAAAGTTTTCATTTCAAAACTCACATATGTTTAGGTGCTTAAAAAGTATGCTGCTCCATTTAAGGTTCCCATTTATTTTCTTAATGTAGTTGTATAGGAGGGAATTCAGTAAATGGTACTCAAAATTCCACACCCCCAAAAAATCATCACTAAGAGTGATTCTGTGCTAAAAGCGGGTGTAAATGCCAATGCTTAACTTAGGCATAGAACGACCTAATTCTATAATTCTGTCTCAACTTTTGGGAACACCTCTGACATGCCCATGGCCACACCCCCTTTTCAGAGATACGCTATAGAAGTTGCATCTGGATCTTTATAGAATAGCACATAGCAAGATGCATTCACAATTGCCAATCAAAGCCAATAATTGGTTGTTAGCACCCAATTTTGGCTTGTTAAGGACTCGTTAATCAATTCAGTTGTATGTACATCTTGGATGAATGCCCAAAATTTGCAGCACAACTTTAAGTGCAATAGATAGAATCCAGGAGATAGTACTAAAAATCAGTGCTACATCCAGTTCTGTTGCAACTGATTTTTGGAGTTTAGTGAAATTATGAGCATAAATTTGGAGACTCGGCCTAACAATATTTCAAACTGGAATGGAACTGTAAGTTGATTAATGTTTAATCCAGAATTTTCAGGCCTGGGAAGAGAACAGACTTCTATGTATCTTCGTTTGAAAATGCTACTAAAAGGATTGTGCTTTACTTATACTTATATGTTTCTGTAGAGGCTCTGTCTTCCACCCTGCTCACTTTATCACACAGGCCAATTTAGGAGCATAACCCTTTGAGGGGTCCTTTAACTAAACTGTGGCAAAAGTGAGCTTAGCATGCTCTTGTGTGGCTTTTTCCTGCACTCTAATGCCAATTTTACCACAACTATAAAATGGACAATTTTCTATTTTTTTTATAAAAATGACCATGTGCTGATGTTGCAACTGGCACGCAACCATGATATGAAATTACCCCATGAGCACTTACCGCTGCCCATTTTGTAGACAGTAATGGCTCAAGTGGTAAACCTGTGCTAACTAGTTAGCAAGTGGTAATGTGGCTGAGCTACACGAATGTCCACTTCCCACCCTCTGATGCGACCCCTCAAAAAAAGTAAAAATATTTTGTAACGCAATTACTAGCACGTGCAGATTTGGCCTGAGGTGTCCTGCAGCACACCATTTTAAGCTGTGTCAGGCATACATTAGTACCAACTGCAGCTTAGTAAAAGGGCCGCTGAATATGTCCCACCTCACATTTTTCCAACAGGCAGGACTGAGTCAGCGCAGAAATTGATGACATCATTGAACATCATTGGGATGGAATGGCTCTCCAAGAGCTCAGAACTAGGTGAAATGTTCTAGGCCTACACAATAAGGATGTGAATTTGTTAGTGCATATTTGGTTCATTAACACACCTTAAAAGATTTAGGACCCTGTTTACAAAGGCATGCTAAAAATTAGCACACACTAACTGTGTAGACACCCATAGGAATATTATGGGCATCTACATGGCTAGCGCACTCTAATTTTTAGTGTGTCTTTGTAAACAGGGCCCTTAGTGCGCACTAAACTGATTTAGCATGCACTAACCTATGAATTAATATGCATTAAGTTGGTTAGTGCATTTAAAAAGACTATAGCATGCATTAAAATTTTGTATTGCAATGAATTGTGAAACGTAGAAAAAAAACTATTTTTTTGCCTGAACACATGCATAATTTGCTACCCTTCCTGAGCACAGCAATTGGTCTCTTCTGTACTCTCAGTTTTGTTTTTTCCTTTCTGCCAAACAGATGGAAAAGCAAAGCTCTCCAACTTCTATTGTTTCCTTTCTTTCCCCCACTTTGCCAAATAGACACAAAAGTAAGCTTTCCTGGTATACTTTTTACACGGTTGCCTTTCATTGTTAACGCCTTAAAAAAATGTTGAGGTAAATATTCAAAATGATTGAACCAGCCAGAAGTAGCTCCTGCATGGTTAAATTGCTTGTTCAAGACTAACTGTTCATTTTCAGCAACAGTTAATCAGTTAGTGCATAACTCAAAACTGGCTATTTTGCAGGCGTTCAGAGCATTTAACTAGCCAAGATCACTGCATTAATAGGACTTCATAAAAGTCGGTCCTATCTTTATGCAATGCCTCATAGACAATTAAGTGAAAATTGCACTAAAACAGCTATGTTTTTCGCCAGACCCAGAAACCCAGATATTCGATGTCGGAGCCCAGATACAGCCCAGCATTGAATTTCCGGGCATAATGCGGCAGCAGGCAGCAAAACACTGAGTGCCACCAGCTGAATATTGGCCTCATTGTGTGGGATTTTTTTAAAACTCTTTTCTGGTTTCTGCTGCTATATCTCAACTGAAGTCAAGGTCTAACCTTGCTTGTAGTGTGGAAGAAAGATGCAGACTTTCCAGAACTGCATGTGTCCATTTAATCTGCCTCAGCTCTGACCATAAGCATTACGGATGTTATGTCTGCACTAGCCCAGAAAGATTGCTTTAATCAGCTTCAAATCTATCATGAGGCAGAAAACATACTCCGGCTAGCTTGAAAGGAAGCAAAAAAAAAGTGCTGCATCTGCACAGAGATTGGCTGAATCAGTGCATTCCAATAGATCCATCCTCCTCAGCTTCCATCCACCTCCCTGAATAGTCTCTTCAAAAGTCTAGCCAAAAAACAAAGCACTAGAAGTCAGTTAAAGTGTCAAAAATCTCCTTGGAGGTTGCTGGGCCTAAAGCATAGTCCTCTTCAAAATGTTTGCACAGTATAAGATAAGTGCAAGCATATCAGCAGTGAAGAATGTTAAGGTATGCCCTCTAAGTGCTATCCTTTCTAGCACAGTCTACTCTATCAAAAAGTACAGCACAAGAAGAACAAGGATACATCCTGACCTCTGTCAGTCAAGTAGTTTTAACACAGCCACAGTACAAATCATCTGCTGATTGATTTAGCACAGGAGCTGTTTTGTACCAATTACGAGGTTGCAGAACAGGACTCCTCTGTATCCGCAGTTCCACCTCAGGCCTCTTCTCAACAATAGCTTGTTAGACATCCTCCAATGCCTTCATTTCCGGTTCTAGTGACAGAAGTAGATGAATCATCTCCATTTGTTTCACTACCCCCTCCGGAACAGCCTTATTTGTTTCTGCACAACATATTCAATTAATTTCATAAGGGGTACTGCAAAGACTTGCCAAATATTCAGTATCAAAAACTCTGCACAAACTACCATGTCTAGCTGCCTTGCCCTACAAGCCTACCCATGTACATGCTGCCAATTATGTAATAAAGATCACAATTTTAATTTGGCTTGATACAGAAAGTTGAAATTAACAAAGGAGAATTAAGGAGAATGACTCCCTTAATCCCTCATGTATGGTCCTGGCTGAAACCTATTAATGCCTTTGAGCTGGTGTAAGGCTCAGTGTGGAAATTATTCCTCATATTTGTGTATTCCCTTTGTAAAATAGGGACTACAAGTATAGATTTTAGTACCACCCAAGATATACCCAAGCAGTACCCCCTGAAATCTCTGCAGTTTCAAACTAGTGGCTTTCTGAAATCAGTATTTAAATGGTACTATTTACATGTGGATATGATTCTAAACTAACAGCTTTAATCCTGCAAGTTTCAGGCTTTTGCTACTGTCATGGCCAAAGCCTTTTTTTTTTTTTTTTTTTACAGATGTTAACACATATGGCTGCTGTTATGCATGTGTTTCCACTGACCAGCCTAAGAATGAGAAGGCCTTATTGCAATCTCAAATTGCAAAGGAATTAGCATACCCAGTCTCTTTCTTCTACATTTCATCATTGAGTTTTGCTGTAAATTATGCAAAAGTGGTGCATGTCTGAACACAGCATGACTCCTGGCAACCATTTTACGTCACTGGAGTATCACTTGGTATTAATAAAAAGATAATTCCAACATTTGACGAGATGCTTATTTAGAACCCCACCTTGCTCAGGGGACATATTCACATCAATCTTATGGAGCTCCAAGTGGTACTTTACTACCTTTGAGTATTTGTCTATCATTTGTTTTAATCAGACAACAAAGTTACCATATTTTATATCAATAAGCATGCAGGAATCATATTCCTCCACCTGTGCAGGGAAGCAACAAGGATTTAAGACTTTGCCATTATCTATTAAGAACATAAGATTAGCCATTTGGGTCAGACCGATAGTACATCAAGCCCAGTATCCTGTTTCCAACAGTCAGGGCCGGTCTTAGCAAGTGTGGGGCCCTGTGCAGACCCATCCTAGCTCTGCCCCTCCCTAGCCCCATCCACCCTAGCTCCACCCCACCCTAGCTCCGCCCCCACCCTAGCTCCACCCCATTGATAAGATTATTCAATTTTTAGAAAAATTTGTATTTATGAAATTTCAAATAAAGACAAATGAAGCAAAACTTGTAAAGAAAAACTGATTGAAATAAGCACAGTGCTATCATGATCCCCCCCCCCCCCCCCGACATTATTCAGTTCAAGTCCACTACAATTAGGAGTTCCAATTCTCATAACAAAGGAGAATAAAGGAAAAATATTAATTAAGAAAAGACCCAGTACATTCAAATTCTGCTATTACTGTAACCCATCAAACCAGAGAGGCAACACAGAGATCCCCAAGTAGCCCAAAAAGATGTCAAGTAAGTGCATAGGTTCCCATTAAAGACAAAACCACAACACATTTACAGTAGCATATTCCAATCACATTACAAATCAACAAATAAAAATAAAGGAAAAAATGGAAATAAGGCAATATCTTTTTATTGGACTAACATAATACATTTTTCAACTAGCTTTCAGAGGCCAAAACTTCCTTCCTCAGATCAGGACAATATACTGCTGTTATGGTATACTGTTCTGACCCGACGAAGGAGGCTTCGATCTCCAAAAACTAGTTAAAAAAAAGTATTAGGTTAGTCCAATAAATGGTATCATCTTATTTTCCATGTTTTTATTTTATGTTTATAAGAGTAGAATAACATAACTACCACACTACTTTATCCTAAATTAAAAATACATTTTTTTCTACCTTTGTTAATTTTTCCAATTTTTATTTGTCGCAATTTCTGCATTCGGCTTTTCTCTATCAAGGGTTTCTTGTCCTTTTTCTCTCTTCTCTTGTCTTCTTCACATCCTCCACTACATCCATCTCCAACCTTGATATTTTCCTCTCAGCTTCCTTCCATTTATTTTTATCTATTTTTCATTCATACTTACTAGAGTCTTCAATTTTCCTCTTTTTACTGAATCTTTTCCTTTCCTTTTATTTCCCAGTCTCATTAACTCTATTCTCTCCCCTTCCATCCAGTGTATCCCCCTCTCCCCATTCATCCGGTGCCCCCCACTCTCCCATTCCAACCAATGTGTATCCTCTCTCCCCCTTCCATGTCTTCCTTTCTCTGTCTCCCCTTCCATCCAGCACCCCACTCCTCCTTCCATCTAGCATGTCCCCTCTCTCTCCTCCATTCAGCTTCTCCCTTCTCTATCTCTACTTACATCCAGCTTTTCCCACCTCCCCCAATCTTCCATCCAGCATGTTGTCCCCTCTCTCCCCCTTCCGTCCAGCATGGCCTTTTTGTCTCCCCCTTCAACCAGCATGTCCCGGCCTCTCTCCCCTCCTTTCAGCTTCTCCCCTCTCACATTTTCCATCCAGTGCAGTGTTTCTCTCTTGCTCCATCTAACATCTCCCACTCCTTCCTCCTTCCCATTCAGCGTTTTCCCTCTCTCTACTAGTACTAGTCTTCTTCTTTATCATTCCGACTCCGAGCTGGATGCTTACCTGGTCCTTGTACTTGTACGCGTCCTCCACAACCACAATCAAAAACGTGAGGGAGAGGCAGCCAACCAGTAAGAGGGAAAATATGAACCTGCCCTGCCCGTCTGCCACACGGCCCAGCCCAGGAACAGGAAGGAAGTTATTGCAGCGTGAGCATCGTGGGGGTGGGCGGGCCATGTTGTGCCGCATCAGCATCACCGGTCAGGAGCGGAGCCGGCGAAAGAGGCACAGAGCAGTCTCTGATGGCCACTGCGGACTGGCGGGAATTGTCTTGGACTGCAGCGCAGCTGGCAGGAGCTGCGGAAGTCAAGTCTCAGCAGCGGCGCACCCGGAGGCCGGAGCAGGAGGTGGAGTTAAGGCGTGCCACGCGAGGCCCTGTGTGGTTGCACTGCTCGCTCCTGCCTAAGACCGGCCCTGCCAACAGTGGCCAATCCAAGTCAGAAGTACCCAGTAGAATCTCAAAGAGTAGCAATATTCCATGCTACTGATCCCAGAACAAGCAGTGGCTGCCCTCGTGTCTAGCTCAAATACAGACTATGGACTTTTCCTCCAGCATGCGGAGGAAATGAAATAAATTTCAGTGAACATGGAAGTTGTACTGAGCCAAATCGACAAATTAAAGAGTAGTAAATCACCTGGACTAGATGGTACACACCCTGGAGTACTGAAAGAAGTCAAATATGAAATTGCAGTTATGGTGTTAGTGATCTGTAATCTGTCATTACAATAATCCGTAGTACCCGAAGATTGGAAGGTGGACAATGTAACACCTTTTTTTAAAAAGTGACCCTGGGATGATCCAGGAAATTACAGCCCAATAAGCCTAACATCAGTGTCAGGCAAAATAATGGAAACTATTATAAAGAATAAAATTGCTGAACATGTAGACAAACATGGTTTAATGGGGCAGAGTCAATATGGATTCAGCCAAGGGAAGTCTGAGCTCACCAATTTGCTTAATTTCTTTGAATGCATGAATAAACATCTGGTTAAAGGTCAGCTGGTCAATGTAGGGTATCTAGATTTTCAGAAAAAAATGTGACAAAGTCCTTCATGAGAGACTCCTAAGAAAATTAAAGAATTATAGGATAGGATGCAATGTTTTGTTGTGGATTAGGAGTTGTTTGATGGACAGAAAAACATAGGGTAGGGCTAATGGCCATTTCTCTCAAAGGAAGAGGGTGAATAGTGGAGTGCCCCAAGGATCTGTACTGGGACCAATGCTATTTAGCATAAGAATATAAGAAAAGCCATACTGGGTCAGATCAGTGATACATCTAGCCCAGTATCCTGCTTCAAACAGTGACCAATCCAGGTCACAAGTACATGGCAGAAACCCAAATAGTAGCAAGGTTCCATCCTATCAATCCAAGGGAAAGCAGTGGCTTTCCCATGTCTGTCCCAATAACAGACTATGGACTTATCCTCTAGGAACTTGTCCAAACCTTTTTTTCCCCCTCAGCCATCTCTTTTCCAAGCTGAAGAGCCCTAACCTCTATAGCCTTTCCACAAATAGGTGGAGATCAGTCACCTCTATCATTTTGATTGCTATTCTTTGAATCTTTTCTAATTCCGTTATATCTTTTTTGAGATATGGTGACCAGAACTGAATGCAGTACTCAAGATGAAGTCACACCACGGAGCAACACAGACACATGGATGAGGCATAATTGAACGGGGCGCCCAAGTTTTCCTGAGGACGTCCTCGCAGGACATCCCCGCGAAAGGGCGGGGAAACCCATATTATGAAAACAAGATGGGCGGCCTTCTTTTGTTTCGATAATATGGTCGGGGATGCCCGAATCTCAACATTTAGGTCGACCTTAGAGATGGTCGTCCCCAATTTTCGGCGATAATGGAAACCGAGGACGCCTATCTCAGAAACGACCAAATCCAAGCCATTTGGTCATGGGAGGAGCCAGCATTCATACTGCACTGGTCCCCCAGACATGCCAGGACACCAACCGGGCACCCTAGGGGGCACTGCAGTGGACTTCAGAAAAAGCTCCCAGGTGCATAGCTCCTTGTGTGCTGAGCCCCCCAACCCCCCCAACCCCACTCCCCACAACTGTACACCACTACCATAGCCCTTAGGGATGAAGGGCTCGCTGTTTCCTCCACAAGTGTAACAGGTAGGGGGGAATGGGCCTGGGTCCGCCTCCCTGAAATGCACTGCTCCAGGGACCTGCATACTGCTGTCATAGAGCTGGGTGTATGATATTTGAGGCTGGCATAGAGGCTGGAAAAAATATATTAAACATTTTTTTTAGGGTGGGAGGGGGTTGGTGACCACTGGGGGAGTAAGGGGAGGTCATCCTTGATTCCCTCCGGTGGTCATCTGGTCATTTAGGGCACATTTTGTGGCTTAGTCATAAAAAAAAAAGGACCAAGTAAAGTCAGCCAAGTGTTCGTCAGGGAAGCCCTTCTTTTTTCCATTATCTGCTGAGGGCGCCCATGTGTTAAGCACGCCCCAGTCCTGCCTTCACTATGCTTCCATCACGCCCCCGTGAACTTTGGTCATCCCCGCGACAGAAAGCAGTTCAGGATGCCCAAAATGGGCTTTTGATTATGCCAATTTGGGCGACCCTGGGAGAAGGACACCCATCTCCCGATTTGTGTTGAAAGATGGGCACCCTTCCCTTTCAAAAATAAGCTTGATTATAGTATTCTCAGTCTTATCATCCCTTTCCTAATAATTCCTATCATCCTGTTTGCTTTTTTGGCTGTTGCTGCAGACTGGGCAGAAGATTTCAGTGTATTGTTTACAATGACACCAAGATCTTTTTCTTGGGTGCTGATCCCCAAGGTAGACCATCAGGTAACTATGATTTGGGTTATTCTTCCCAATGTGCATTACTTTGCATTTATCCACATTAAATTTCATCTGCCATTTAGATGCCCAGTCTTCCAATTTCTCTTCATGGTGTGACCACACCTTGAGTATTATGTGCAATTCTGGTCGCCATATCTTAAAAAAGATATAGCAGAATTAGAAAAGGTTCAAAGAAGGGCGATTAAAATGATTAAGGTAATTGAACTCTTCTCATATGAGGAAAGGCTTAAGAGGTTAGGACTCTTCCCTTTGGAGAAGAGATGGCTGAGGAGGGATATGACAGAGGTCTACAAAGTACTAAGTGATGTAAACGTATATCAATTTTTTACTCTTTCAAAAAGTACAAAGTATTCTAACACAGTGCTATGTTTCACTTTCCTCAGGGAGTTTAAACAATTTTAGTTGCTCTCAAAAAAAGAGAGCTCTAGCTGCCAAAAAATTCCAACTCTTCCAAAAATCCTAAATGTAGGTACTGGCTTACTGAACTGCCTTTTTATTGTTTGTCTTATCAGCCAAACTCCAAATCTAGAGAGTCATTTTTTATATAAAATGCATTATCTCCTGGGAAGGATCAATAGTGCTGCACAGCATTGGGAGCATTTTACCCTAGCTGAATTATTTTCCTATGTCTGAAGGTCAGGGTACCTCACTTCTTGAAGATTATGTGGGGAGAGCAAGTTATGCTCACTTTCCCATGCCAAATGGAAGTGGAATTCATGAAAGTTTAGATTTTTTTTTAATTCTTATTTCATTAATGTATCCATGCCTGATAGTGCCATCTCTGCAATGTTTTCATGAAATGAGATACCTATTTCAGCACACCGCTGTAAGATCTTGAATGCCAGACTGTTGTTTGGATGCTTTACTATGTTACTGTTAAACTTAAACGAAAGTGAGGTTGCAATAGAGATCATAGTAGACGTGACGAGAGGCATAATCAAACGCGAACGCCCATCTCCCGATTTGGATCAAAATATGGGTGTCTTTCTCTTTCAAAAATAAGGTGGCAGGTGTCTTTAAATAAAAAGCAGACAAAAGATAAATTATCACTGTCAACTGCTGAGCAAGATGTAAATAGGAACAAACAACATAGTTTGAAATGTCTATATGTGAATGCCAGAAGCCTAAGAAATAAGATGGGAAAGTTAGAATATATTGCACTAAATAAAAAAGGAGGATAACCAGTGTTACACTGTCATACCAGGTTACAAATTATATCAGGGTGCATTGAATTGGTGGATGGGTGGCATTGTATGTTAAGGAGGGCCTTGAATCAAATAGATTGAAAATTCTGCAGGATATAAAACACATCTTGAAATTGCATGCGTAAAGGGGAAAAGGAAAATGACAGGATGAACAGAGAGATCTAGAAGTGTTATCAGAAATTACAGAAGCCAACAAACTGGAGAACATAATAATAATGGGTGATTTCAATTATCACTGTAATAATTCGGAATAAGTAGGATCTATTTTCAATAATACTGTCACTCCCCTACCAGTTATGCAACGTGTTTGAGGGACACTTTTAATAAAACAACAAAAAAGAAACAAAAAAGTGGAGAAAAAAAGACCTCAGGTCACTCGGCTGATCCTCGTTCTTAAAGGACAAGCCTTTTGTATAATGAGGAGGCCTTATCAGTCATGGGTCTAAAAAAAAACTCCACTTAATTACTCATGAATTTCTAGTCCCAACAAACAGATGCATAAGAGACACTGTTTTCAAATACATTCAAGCTTGGCAAGAGTACTTATCTCAATATATGAATGCTTAGAAAGTCCAGCCGTAGTCAATATGTTCTTTTGACATTCGAAAGGTCCCGACAGGGAAGCCCTGTTTCGCTAGATATAGTAGCTGCTTCAGGGGAATCTTTCACAATGTACACAATCCCAAGCCTGTAAAATATCTCCGTCTCCAATCTCACTGGAACAGAAAATGGCGGACAGCTTCTCTGAACCCGTGGAAAGTTTAAATACTCAGCGTCTGACGTCATCTCATTTTCATCCAATCAGACGGAGCACTATTCAAAGAAACGCTTTCCACTCAATCGCCACATTTAAACCTTTGGGAATGACAGTCTGTAGATTAAATATCCAACGTTGTTCTCTTTGTCTTAAAATTCGTCTGATGTCTCCCTTCCTTTCTGTTATTTTTATTTGTTCTAATACGATGCATTTTAAAGCCGAATGTGCTGCTCAATATATAGATAAGATCTTACAACCCCACATGTTGACAATACGCTCTTATGTACGGGACAGCACCCATTTTTTGACGCTGTTAGAATCTTTACAGATACAAGATGAATTGGCTGTTCTTCTAGTCACCCTGGATGTATGTGCTTTATACACATCTATACCCCAGGAAGAGGCCATTCTTGTTTTGGAACAGATTCTGGAATCTAGACCTCGTCCCCAGTTAATTCCCACCGAATTCATCATTGAATTAATTCGTATTACTTTATCCAGAAATTATTTCACATGGAACCAGAGATTCTATTTTCAGAAAACAGGAGTTTCTATGGGAGCTGCTTGTTCTCCCACTATTGCTAATCTTTTCATGGAATATTTTGAGAATCGGTGGATTTACACTTCTGAATTATTTGTCCATGCCATATGTTGGTTTCGCTATATAGATGATATTTTTATGGCTTGGAGAGGGACATTGGAACAGTTGAATTCATTTGTACAAGAACTAAACACATGTCACAACACAATCAGATTTGAAGTTAAACATAGTGTTTCATCGATTGCTTTTCTGGATGTGGATGTACATTTAGAACAACACCATGTGAACACCTCTGTACATATTAAACCCACTGACAGAAATACGACTTTACAATATAACAGTATGCATCCGTATCATTGCAGGACCAACATTCCTTTTGCTCAATTTCTTCGATATAGAAGAATTTGTTCTTCTCGAGAGGGTTATGCACAACAAGCCACCCAATTACAATCTAAGTTAATAGATCGAGGCTATCCTAAACAATTGGTGGCCAAAGCCAAGAAAAGAGCTGGATATAATCATAGAGATTGGTTGTTACACCCTCCACCAAAAACTCAGGAGGCAGAAGAAACATTGACATTTGTTACACGTTTTAATGTTCATTCAAATAAAATGATCAAAATTGTCAAACGCCATCTATCTTTGTTACAAGTCCACCCTTGTTTTCAAGATTTACACGTGATTTTCGCCTTCCAACGCAACAGTAATTTTAATGATGTGTTATGTCCTGCGGATGTTTGGAATCGGGATACCGTTGGACGAAGAGACGAAGGTGGTCACAGTCCATGTGGACATTGTTCTGTGTGCAATATTATGATACAGTCTCGCACTTTTACGGATCCTCATTCAAAGAAAACGTATATGCTACATGCTAATACAAATTGTGCTTCATCGCATGTAATATACGTTATTACATGCCCGTGTGGTTTATGCTATGTGGGACAAACTTCACGGAATTTAAGAACACGGTTAATAGAACACCGACATTGCATACATACGGGTAAAATTTATGAGCCCATGGTTACACATTGCTTGAGATATCAACATCAATTTTCGGCTTTAAAATGCATCGTATTAGAACAAATAAAAATAACAGAAAGGAAGGGAGACATCAGACGAATTTTAAGACAAAGAGAACAACGTTGGATATTTAATCTACAGACTGTCATTCCCAAAGGTTTAAATGTGGCGATTGAGTGGAAAGCGTTTCTTTGAATAGTGCTCCGTCTGATTGGATGAAAATGAGATGACGTCAGACGCTGAGTATTTAAACTTTCCACGGGTTCAGAGAAGCTGTCCGCCATTTTCTGTTCCAGTGAGATTGGAGACGGAGATATTTTACAGGCTTGGGATTGTGTACATTGTGAAAGATTCCCCTGAAGCAGCTACTATTTCTAGCGAAACAGGGCTTCCCTGTCGGGACCTTTCGAATGTCAAAAGAACATATTGAATACGGCTGGACTTTCTAAGCATTCATATATTGAGATAAGTACTCTTGCCAAGCTTGAATGTATTTGAAAACAGTGTCTCTTATGCATCTGTTTGTTGGGACTAGAAATTCATGAGTAATTAAGTGGAGTTTTTTTTTAGACCCATGACTGATAAGGCCTCCTCATTATACAAAAGGCTTGTCCTTTAAGAACGAGGATCAGCCGAGTGACCTGAGGTCTTTTTTTCTCCACTTTTTTGTTTCTTTTTTGTTGTTTTATTAAAAGTGTCCCTCAAACACGTTGCATAATTGATTTCAATTATCCCAATATTGACTAGGTAAATGTAATCTCCTCAAAAAACTACAACAGCTCAAAACACTGCCACACATCTCATATTCAGACTACCATGCTTCACCAAAGCAACTCCCCTTCTCTTTGTTTTGCATTGCTATGTACCTTCATTCACAAAATTGTATATGGTTCGGCCCTGATATACATGAATAACCTTATTGAATTACCCTCATGTAATGCTTCTAAATCATCTAGAGAATATCTTATTCTATATTTCCCCGTATTGTAAGAAAGTAACCTCCAAAACAATCCATACTGCTAACTTTGCATATAAAGGTACTAAAATTTGGAACTCCTTACCTAAAACCATCAAATGCACAAATGATTATTTGTTATTACGAAGTCTATTGAAAAATCAATTCTTCAGTCTAGCCTTAAAGGAAATAAGCACTCTTCTCAAATAAACTCATGGCATTGATTTTTACCTTATCCACCTCCCACTACTCCTGTCTATCCCAGTTAATTCTAGCTCTTTACCTTTTTTTCCTCCATATTTCAGTTATCTAGCTTAAATCAATAAGGGGTCCTTTTACTAAGCTGTGGCAAAATAGTGGCCTGTGGTAGTTTGGACGTGTGTTTTTTGGCTCATGCTGGGCCAGTTTTTACTGTGTCTGGGGGAAAAAAGCTTTTTTTCAATGGGCCGGGCAAAGTGCCTGTGGAAAAACTGAAATCAGCACGTACCTATGTATTTAAGCGCCTGAGCCCTTAATGTCACCCATTGATTTACAGGTAAGGGCTCATGTGCTATACCTGCAGTGATCAGTCAGTATATGCCAATTGCCGATTAATGCCAGAAATAAAAAAAATAATTTTTCCCGGTGGTATGGGCATGTGCCAAATCCAAATTTCCGACTGGGGGCGGTGCTAGCCTGGCGGTAGTCTTGTGTTGGAACACGGTACATGCTCATACAGCCTACCGTGCCTTTGTAAAAGGGCTCCTAAGTATTTCATTACATCTGTTCCTTACTCAGGTTTTACCAGTCTAACATTGTATGATGCATTTTACTTTCTGTTAATATATTTTGAACACTTTCATGCATTTCTAATTGTTATGCAAGCCACATTGAACCTGAGTACTACTCAAGCTAATGCAGGATAAATATATAAATAAATAATAATCAGGGCATGCTAGGGAGGTAAAATTCCTTGACGAAATCGAGGATTGTTTATGGAGCAGCTGGTACAGAAGCCAACAAAAGGAGGACCTAGTCCTTAGTGGAGTGCATGACCTGATGCAGGAGTTAATGGTGTTGGGGCCGCTTGATAAAAGTGACCATAATATAATCAGATTTGATATTGACTTTGGAGTAAGTTCACACAAGAAATCCAATACGTTAGCACATATACAATACATTTCCTTTCAAGTGATGATATAGCATACCCTTTTTGAAAAAAGAATGGCCATTCAAGGTGGGATAAAACAACATAGTAAAGCCAAATATAACAAAATACTATTAAAGCTATAAGTATGCAGAGCAGTAAAAGATATCATGAACATTGGAAATACAGAGAAAAATATAGATAAAATGAGTAAACATAATCATCCCTTAAAAACCATAATGCCCAGTGCAACATGAAGGAAAACAGCAAGCTGATACCCTGGGAAATTCCCTGAAGGCTTTGTACCCAAACCCAAGCTGCTTACTTCTCTCTAGTGTTCAGATCCAGATAGCCAACATGTTTAGCAGAGTTCTTCAACCTCATGAGTTGTCTTTGGACATGGGAGCCCCCCCCTAAAAAAAAAAAAACCCGACATCTTTACCAACAGTGAAAATGCAAAACAATCCCTTTTTTGGTTAAAATGTAGAGCCTTGCATCGACTTGCAAGGGACGTCCATACTCCTAGCTATACCTTGGGTTTGGTCTCTCTTTTACATATATCACCCCTCCCACCCTATCTTTCTCATTCCAAAGATCCTCTATGAATTATCTGGGCACCATAATAACACCCTACTGGCCTCATCACAAATAGCTTAATTTTCTAAAAAGGTTCACAGTTCTCTCTCCCATGCAGGCCTTCCGTTTTTCTCCAGCCTGGGACATCAAACAATTATTCATGACATCTTAGTAGTTGTCAGAAAAACATGGTTTCAGATGTACTAAACCTTTAAGTGTATGTGGTTTTCCACCTGGTCTTTTATTGTCCTCCTGACACAGTATTTCACAGTTTCTACTATCTTCTGTCAGAGTGTATCTGAGTACTTACTGTCCATGTTATGCCCCAATTGGTAGGCTTTCAGTTACTCACTTTGCTATAATTTCTAGACTCATGGATGGGCTTCTTGTCATCAAATCATCATTACAGAAGCCTCCTGCACCCTGATACCTCAATGTTACCCTCACATCTATGATGAAGCCTTCATTTGAACCAATGGAATCTGCTTCACTCAGCCATGATACCTGGGAGGTATCTAGTAGCTGTTACCTCACCTAGAAGACTAAATTAACTTCAAGTCTTAGTTTTGTTTATAAAGGTACTTTCATGGAAAAGCACAACAGTGTTTTACATAATAATTTAAAAGTAGTATGCACAAAGGACAGAAGGTGAAATCAATAATTATCTTTCAGCTGCATATTCAATTTCATCACAACAAAATAGTTCTTCCAGAATAACATAATAATCCACTCAAGAAGCACTTTCACTCAGGACTGCAAATGGGTTGTCTTACCACCTCAAAAGAACTGAATCCATCAGAAAGTCATGCAGCTGTTTATCTCCTCACTAGGGTGGCATCCCAGTGTCTAATCACAGTTTAGCAAACTGGCTAGTATCCTACATCCAATTCTGTTATAAACTGGTGCTCTGTTAACCAGTAAAGTGAAATGTCATCAGATCCACTGCAGTTCTCGTGTCCCTCCAGAAAGTCTGTGCAGCTATTTGTCTTCTCAAAGGGATTGGTATCCCAGTTGTCAAGCATAATTTAGCAAATCAGCTAGAATCTTGCATCTAATTCTATTTGCAGCTATTTCTATCCCTAGGAGGGCTGGCATCCCAGTAGCCAATCAGGCTTTAGCAAATCAGCTAGCACCCTGTATCCAATTATCTTACAAACTGGTACTCTGTTAACCAAAAAAAGCAAAATCTCATCAAATTAGAGCCATTACAACTACTCTGTCCCTCCAGAAAAAAAATATATGTACCTGTCTCCTCAAAAAGTTGGAATCCCTTTATCCAAACAAACATTAGCAGATCAGCTAGCGTTCCGCATACAAACTGATATTCCTTTATAAATAAAGTGAAATTATATCAGGTCAGACCTACTGCAGCTATTGGGGCCCTCCTGAAATCTGCATCACAGGATTCCATATGCAAAGCAACACACCTTCACTTCACATTTCTGCTTGGATCAGTCCTTGATCAGCGTTAATGCATTTGATTGAGCTGTGTTGGCTGACCTGTGTGTATAATCTTAGAAACTCTTGCATCTTCTTGACAGTCAGATTGCTTCCTAACAATGGACAATTTATAGCAAGATGAGCAGCCCTAAGTTTGGCATTAACCTATGTGTGTATCTTGCTCAATCCTTCTTATCATGGAAAAATTATTGTTGCTCATCTGTACCAGGTATTTTTCTGTAAACAACAGGATCAATCAGTCATGCAGTGTTGTATCCTGGACTAGGAGGGGATCCAGATTTTTAGACACTCCTGTCAACTGCAGAGCTGGTCCGCAGGGACAGTCCAGGATCTAGATTTAGCACAAACTCCCTTGTTTACCAAGCAATATAATATGGACAGTTGCCGGAGGTGGGAGGGGGAGGGGAAAAAGAGGGAGGAGAGATGGACTGGGAGGATCAGAGAATGTCTCTCACTGACTCAGAGATACCTGTGCCAGAAGAAGCGGAAGAAATGGAGCTTGCTGTGGAGTGAATGGAACTAGCAGGCAGGTACTTTAATTACCTTAGGAATCCTTTTTTTTCTTTTCATACTGTCCCAGTTGGAGGTACCGCGTGTTGTTAATTGCCGGTGAGAGGGTGGAGGGACAAGGTGTCCGATCGATTGATTGTGAACAAATTGATCGCCGGTCAGTTGGTTGTGGTACAATTGCTCACCTGAACTTTTGATTTTGCGGTCAATTAATCTCATTACAATTGATCGCAAGTACAATTGATGGTAGCGACCACAGACTTCAAAGTGACGTGAACACAAGACTTCAAAATATTAGCTAATGAACGTTTTGTGAAAACAAGGCATCAAGATAGCAAGTATGCATACAACAGGATAGGTGAAAACAGGGCACTAAGTAGCAGAAAAAACAAGATAGGTGAAAACAGGGCATAACTAGCATAAAAAGATTAAAGTGACATGCTTTAGATAGGCTACCCATAAGCAACAAGCACTTGATCCACAGAACTTTTGATCTTCTGGCCACAAAAATAGGGCATTAATTGTACCATGGCTTAGTAAAAGGACCCCTTAGAAACCTTGCAGTTCATGAGAGAGTTGTATGCTTTTTACTTAGCATTTACTGCCGTGCTGTTCAACATTGGACATTTAAATCTCATGGCATTAATTAACCCAATGCCTAAGCAGATGCATCTTTCCTGCAGTCAGCATGGCCATAAGGATTTTATTACAGCTGTTATAAAAATGTAGAGTGTAACAATTTTACATGAGATAGAAAATAAAACTGGAAAAAAAGACTGGCGTAGAGTGAACAGAGCAGGGAAACTATCAAGATGAAATTCAGAGTCAAATTTATGGCACTACTCTATTAGAAAAAAGCCATGATATGCAATAAACAGTGCAGTCTCCATCCATCAAAACAGAGTGACAAATCCTTGATAAAGCTCCACATTAGATATTTAAGGGATTCAGTACAGTAAACCTAGACCTCAATACAGACCATCTGTGTTTAGCACATTGTAAAAGATGTTCTTGAGTCTCTTCTACAAATGCACTACAAAAGCTACATTGTTACTCCCTTAGAGGGAAATTTTCAAAACCTTTCTACCCCAGTGAAGTGACTGTAAATATACATGGTGCTCTGCCCCTGGAAGTCTTACACTAGTTTTATAGAGCAGTCCTAAAATGTGTTTAATGCCTTTACTGTTGTTCTCACTTCTAAAGATTTTTACTGCTGCAGTCACTCACTGCAAAGATATACAATCAATGCATAGTCTCACATGTAATGCAGTCACTCCTTCTTGTTTGTATAAAGCTTGTTATTAGTGGTCTAGACCTCCTCCCTTTCTCAGCCAAGCATGGCGCCTTTGTCTATCTACTGTCATTTCCTGATTATTCTTACTATCTTTGTCCTGATGGGTCAGCTAGGGTATGACCTTTCTCTCCAATAGAGGACTTCCCTCTGTGACCGCATCTGCTACCTGATCTCAGGCTCTGTCCTTATTGGTCCTTCTTTTTCTCTCTCCTGAGCGTGTGGGTGTTCTTCTCGACCCCTCTGACCCATGAGGTCAGAAATTCTCCAGGAGCAGACAATCTCGCAAGATACTTCAACGAGAAAATCATACAACTGTGACTTAAGATACCTATCAGTACCATCAACTATGTTGAACTCCTCGACTGTCTAGACCCAGACCCTGGCATTTAACCAGCAGACAGAGCCTGGACTGACTTCGAGACACTATCAGAGGATATTATCTCCCAAACACTCAAAAGATTTGTCAAATTTCATTGTAAACTAGACATATGTCCAAACAACCTGATGACATCTGCTCCTCAACAATTTATATCAGACATAACGAAACACCTGAATTATATGTTACAAAATGGGCTCTTCCCGAAGGAGAAAGGAAATATTCTACTCACCCCCATACCCAAAGACGCAAAGAAAAGTGCCAGTGAACTAGCCATCTACAGGCCAGTAGCATCCATTCCCTTAATAACCAAACTAGTGGAAGGGTTGGTAACCAAACAACTCACAAACTAAATAAATTCTCAATACTCCACGACTCCCAATCAGGATTTCGGTCTAACCATAGTACTGAAACAGTACTAGTTACTCTCATAACCAAATTCAAACAAATGATTGCAACTGGAAAGAACATACTTCTTCTACAATTTGACATGTCAAGCACTTTCGACATGGTTGATCATGGAATACTACTACATAGTATAGAAAATTTGTTTAGGTAGTCGGTAAGTTGCATGGTTACCATACTTTCCATTAGTTTGACTACCAGAGGGATGGATGCTACCGGGCGGTAGTTGGTTATGTCACTTGCTTTTTTCTTTGAATCTTTAGGTATTGGGATGAGTAGTATATTTCCTTTGTCCTTAGGGAAGATTCCGTGCTGTAACATGTAGTTTAGGTGTGTTGTGAGCTCTGTTATGAAGCGTTGAGGGGCGGATTTGATTAGGTTGTTGGGACATATGTCCAGCTTGCAGTGGGATTTGGTGAATCTGTTGATTGCTTGGGTGACGGTTTTGTCGGTCAGGAGGTCGAAGTTTGTCCAGATTCGGTCTGCTGGGTATTCATCGGGGATAGGGTCTAGGTAGTCAATGAATTTTTTGTGGTCGGTGGTATTAAGTGGTAACGTGAGTCGTAATTTTATAATTTTCTCATTAAGTAATTAGCAAGGTTGTCTGCTGATGGGGCATCTGTGTTGGTTGTGGTAACCGGTGTAGTGACTAGTAATTTGTTCATGAGTTGGAAGAGTTTATGCATGTCTTTGTAGTCTGGCCCTGTTTTGGTTTTGTAGTATGACCTTTGGGCTTGTTTTATTGCATATTTGTATTTTCTTTGCATTTGTTTTCATGCGTTAAGTGTGAGTTTATCTTTCATTTTTTTCCATGCTCGTTCAAGTCTCCTAACTTGTGTTTTTAATTTTTTCAATTCTTCAGTGAACCATGGTATCAAGGTGTGTCTTCATGAGGATCTTGTTTGTAATGGTGCAATTTTGTCTAATGTGCTCCTGCATTTGTTGTCCCAATTTAGGAGGTAATGTTTGGAGTCTGTTTGTGCTATCCATTCATTCTTGTAGAACTGTTGCCAAAATGTTGCAGGGTCAAGGCAACCCTCAAGGGGAGGAATGCTGGCTTCAGCCTAACCCCTGGTAAGCCTTTCCTCAGCTGAGAGGTGCCCAGCTCTACCACCGGCCTTTCAGGTGCTGTGGAGGACTTGCAGTTCATCTGCATATCCTTACAGCCTTCTCCGGGGTGACACCTAGGTCCACTCTGATCCACTCAAGGCCTCCGCTCTAGGTGTCCAGCGCTCCCACCAGGTGCTGTGGAGGACTTGCAGCCCTCTGCATTTCCTCACAGCTGTATCCGGGGTGACTCCAGGTCCACCCCGATCTTCCCAGGGCTCTCGCTCCAAGTGCACAGAGTTTCCAGGTGCTTTTTGGCTAGGATCAGGTGACACTCAGGGGGAGGAATGCTGGCTTCGGCCTAACCCCTGGTAAGCCTTTCCTCAGCTGAGAGGTGCCCAGCTCTACCACCAGCTGCCTTTCAGGTGCTGTGGAGGACTTGCAGCTCATCTGCATATCCTTACAGCCTTCTCCGGGCTGACACCCAGGTCCACTCCGATCCACTCAGGGCCTCCACTCTAACGGCGCGTGGGGCAATTTTCTCTTTACATCTAATCTTCTTCCCAGTTGCTAAAGTACCTCAGTCGTTTATGACCCCTATTCACATTCTCTTCCTAGCCCTGTCCCTTCCTAATCTGTTCCCTCACCTCCTACCTCTGTCCGCTACAGGAACTCACTGCCCATCCATCGACTTCATCACCTCACCTTTTCTCTTATCCTCTTCCTCCCTCTTGGCTTTTAATCTCCGTCTCTTTCTTCCCTACATTTTGCCTTCCCCATTCCACCTAAATACCTCTCGCCTTCGACACCTTCGTGGCCACACCTCTCCTACTCTCCTCCGCTCTCTTTTACTCCTTCTCTTACTCTCAGCCGGTGACATCAATTCCAATCCTGGCCCTCCTCACCAACTATTATCCCAACTCTACAGATCTCACCACGACCTCTCTAACCTCATCTCTATTCCTCTACTCCCCTCCTCTTCTCTGCCCTTCTCTTGCACCCTATGGAATGCCCACTCTATCTGTAACAAACTCCCCTATATCCAGGACCTCTTTATCTCGCGTCACCTCCATCTGCTCGCCATAACAGAAACCTGGCTCTGCCCTGATGACTCTGCTTCAGTCGCAGCCCTCAGCCATGGCGGTTATCTTTTTTCACATACTCCTCGCCCTGCTGGTCGCGGGGGCGGTGTTGGACTACTTCTCTTTCCCTCCTCCAGATTTCAACCCCTTCTTCCACCTCAATCTCATTGTTTTCCTCCTTTGAAGTCCACTCTATCCGCCTTTTCTCTCCTCTGCCTCTTCAAATAGCAGTCATTTATCGTCCCCCTGATAAGTCCCTTTCATCCTTTCTCAGTGACTTTGATGCCTGACTTGCCTTCTTCCATGATCCTTCCTTCCCCTCTCTCATCCTTGGTGGCTTTAATATTCTTGCTAATGATCCTTCTGACTCTTATATTTCCAAGTTACTCGCTTTAACATCCTCCTTTAATCTCCAACTATGCTCCACCTCCCCCACTCATCAAATGGTCACTGTCTTGATCTCATCTTCTTCTCCAACTGTTCACCCTCTAGTTTCCTTGCCTCTGATCTTCCCCTCTCTGATCACCATCTTATAACTTTCACACTTAAATCTCCTCCCTCCCAGTCCCGTCCTATCTTATCTAATTTATCTAGGAATCTTCACAATATTGACCCTTCATCTCTATCCTCCCATGTTTCAAACCTCCTCTCTACTGTGGCACCATCCACGTCTGTCAACGAAGCTGTTTCTTCTTACAACAATACTCTATCCTCTGCCTTAGACACACTTGCACCTTTGATGACCTGCCCTATAAGGCGTACAAAACCCCAACCTTGGCTGACTTCTAATATCCGCTACCTACGTTCCTGTACCCGCTCCGCCGAACGCCTCTGGCGGAAATCTCGGGCCCTTGCTGATTTCTTACACTTTAAGTTCATGCTGATCTCCTTCTAATCTGCTCTTTTACACGCCAAGCAGGATTATTATATCCAACTGACCAACTCTCTGGGCTCTAACCCTCAACTTCACTTCACCATATTGAACTCTCTCCTCAAGGTGCCCCCTCCCCCAACTCCCCCTTCATTATCTCCTCAGACCCTTGCTGAATTCTTTCACAACAAGGTTCAAAAGATAAACCTTGAATTCTCTACCTCGCCACCTCTACTAGTCCGTTCCCCTCTCTCTCCTTCCCCTCCTTCCTTTTCCTCCTTTCCTGAAGCTACTATAGAGAAAACTACACTTCTCCTTTCTGCCTCAAAATGTACCACCTGTTCCTCTGATCCCATTCCCACCCACCTTCTTAATACCATCTCACCTGCTTTTATTCCTTTAATCTGTCACATTCTCAACCTCTCACTTTCCACTGTAACTGTCCCTACGTCCCTACTGCCTTTAAACATGCTGTGGTCACACCTCTCCTTAAGAAGCCTTCACTCGACCCTACTTGTCCCTCTAATTACCAACCCGTCTCCCTCCTTCCTTTTCTCTCCAAATTACTTGAGCGTGCTGTTCACCACCGCTGCCTTGATTTTCTCTCCTCACATGCTATTCTTGACCCACTACAATCTGGTTTTCGCCCTTTCCACTCAACCGAAACTGTGCTTACTAAAGTCTCCAATGACCTATTACTGGCTAAATCCAGAGGTCAATATTCCATCCTCATTCTTCTTGATCTTTCCGCTGCTTTTGACACTGTTGATCACAGCATACTTCTCGATACCCTGTCCTCACTTGGATTCCAGGGCTCTGTCCTTTCCTGGTTCTCTTCCTACCTCTCCCTCCGCACCTTTAGTGTTCACTCTGGTGGATCCTCTTCTACTTCTATCCCTCTGCCTGTCGGCGTACCTCAGGGTTCTGTTCTTGGTCCCCTCCTCTTTTCTATCTACACTTCTTCCCTTGGTTCATTAATCTCATCCCATGGCTTTTCCTACCATCTCTATGCTGATGACTTCCAAATCCACCTTTCTACTCCTGATATCTCACCTTGCATCCAAACCAAAGTTTCAGTGTGCTTGTCTGACATTGCTGTCTGGATGTCTCAACGCCACCTGAAATTAAACATGACCAAAACCGAGCTTCTTATTTTTCCCCCCAAACCCACCTCCCCACTCCCCCCGTTTTCTATTTCTGTTGATGTCTCTCTCATTCTCCCTGTCTCCTCAGCTCAAAACCTTGGGGTCATCTTTGACTCTTCTCTCTCCTCCTCTGCTCATATCCAGCAGATTGCCAAGACCTGTCGTTTCTTTCTTTACAACATCCGTAAAATCCGCCCCTTTCTTTCCGAGCACTCTACCAAAACCCTCATCCACACCCTTGTCACCTCTCGTTTAGACTACTGCAATCTGCTTCTTGCTGGCCTCCCACTTAGTCACCTCTCCCCTCTCCAATCGGTTCAAAACTCTGCTGCCCGTCTTGTCTTCCGCCAGGGTCGCTTTACTCATACTACCCCTCTCCTCAAGTTGCTTCACTGGCTCCCTATCCGTTTTCGCATCCTGTTCAAACTTCTTCTACTAACCTATAAATGTACTCACTCTGCTGCTCCCCAGTATCTCTCCACACTCGTCCTTCCCTACACCCCTTCCCGTGCACTCTGCTCCATGGATAAATCCTTTTTATCTGTTCCCTTCTCCACTACTGCCAACTCCAGACTTCGCGCCTTCTGTCTCACTGCACCCTATGCCTGGTCTTGCCCCATCCTTGGCCACCTTTAAATCTAGACTGAAAGCCCACCTCTTTAACATTGCTTTTGACTCGTAACCACTTGTAACCACTCGCCTCCACCTACCCTCCTCTCCTCCTTCCTGTACACATTAATTGATTTGATTTGCTTACTTTATTTATTTTTTGTCTATTAGATTGTAAGCTCTTTGAGCAGGGACTGTCTTTCTTCTATGTTTGTGCAGCGCTGCGTACGCCTTGTAGCGCTATAGAAATGCTAAATAGTAGTAGTAGTAGTAGTCAATTTGGCCTCTTGTGGTGTAGATTGTGCGTTCTTGCTTGTGGTTTGAGTCTTTTTTTTTTCGCCATTGTAGAGTTAGGTTTAGTTTATGGTGTGTGTGATGAGGTCAAGTGTGTGTCCATTGTCATGGGTTGCTTGTATATTGGGCCAGCTGAGGTCCCATAGTTGGAGGAAGTCCTTGCATTCACGTGTGTTGGTTGTGTTAGGGTCGTGTTTATGTCCCCCTATTATAATTAGATTAGAGTTAGATACACAGGTATTTGATATGAAATCCATGAAATGTGTTTGGCATTCTTGCCAGTTACCCGGTGAAAAAGAAACAAAGGTAGTCAGCAGAGTTTTGGAGGGCTTTCCGGGCATTCACCACCCTTTGGCTGAAAAAGAATTTCCTGATGTTGCTTTTAAATATCCTTCCTTGTATCTGTTAGTATCCGGTTTGCATCTGAGGACAGTTTGTGTGTGATGAGGTCAAGTGTGTGTCCATTGTCATGGGTTGCTTGTATATTGGGCCAGCTGAGGTCCCATAGTTGGAGGAAGTCCTTGCATTCACGTGTGTTGGTTGTGTTAGGGTCGTGTTTATGTCCCCCTATTATAATTAGATTAGAGTTAGATACACAGGTATTTGATATGAAATCCATGAAATGTGTTTGGCATTCTTGCCAGTTACCCGGTGAAAAAGAAACAAAGGTAGTCAGCAGAGTTTTGGAGGGCTTTCCGGGCATTCACCACCCTTTGGCTGAAAAAGAATTTCCTGATGTTGCTTTTAAATATCCTTCCTTGCAGTTTCATTTTATGCCAATTTTTAAAATTAATATGGTTGTAAATGACACATTGCTCTGTTGTCCAGAATAGAAGCAATTTGTATGTAGATGTTGTACTATAAATTAAAACTTTATTCACATAAAGATTCTGTATTTTATAAACATAAAAATATAAAGCTGCATATACTGCTCTATACGGAAACACTGACTGTTGTATTAAATAGAAAATGAATAACCTGCTTGGAACAAGGTAGCAGCACTGAAAGAATGTTTTATTTATATATTCTCCAGGTAATGGAAGGAATTTTCTGTACATCAACTCATCTGCACAGCAAGATGGAGCTACTGCAAAAATAATCACTACCAATTTTTTCCCTGCCAGCCTTGGAATATGCAGAATAAGGTTTTGGTTCTACATGTATGGCTCCCGGCAGATGGGAACATTAAAGGTAAGAAAATGTCAAAAAGTGTATGTTGGCATTCAAATAACTGCAGTATTTATTTAACAAGGATGTGAAGGAAAAGCCTGAAATCTAGTAGACTGTGATAATACATCAGACATGGAAAATAAGCATGTAATTTATTATTATTATTATTATTATTATTATTATTAATAATAATAATCAATATCCACAACTTACAAATAAATCTATCTCTGTATCATAAAGAAAAATGGGGAGGAAAAGACTTCAGATACCCGATAACTGTTGGATTATTTGTAGTAAATAATTAGCAGATTTTAGTACACACAGCTTCAGCTTTAGAAATGTTAATTTCTTTCTTCATCTCTCTCTCATTCACCCCTGAATAATTCACTGCTGAGTCACTTTAAAGTTGAAGTAACAAAACATCTGTTTACTCACAGTTTGTAGTTAGATTATAATCAGACAGGCTTATATATACATATTACTATACATTTGTATTATCAGCTCCTTCCATGTGCTTAGATGGTAATGGATGCTCACACCACCATAGATCCTCTCAGGTTAGGAGAGAACATGAGCTCCATGTGCTCCATGTGCTGTGTCTGCTGCATCTAACCCCTACAGGAAGTTACATAGCTGTGTGACCTCTCTAAGTAATTCACATCAGAGGTCACAGAGTAATCACAGAGAAATAATAGGTGACAGGCAATGCATGTAAAATACAATTACATTCCAACAAACCCCTTCTCATGCATAACTGTCATGCAATTATTTATTCATACAAAGTCCAAGCTTTATACGCAGATTCACAAAATGTTCTCTGGGTAACGGTTTGGTCATGATGTCAGCTGTCATCTCACTGGTGTGACAATAGTGTAGACTGATGACCCCTTCTTTCGCCAACTCTCGCACGTTGTGGTATTTCGTTGCGATGTGCTTGGTGCGTGACTGAACCTTGTCATTCTGTGACAGTCGGATGCAGCTCTGATTATCTTCCATTATCTGGATTGGTCTCTTTTCAGCTATTCCAAAATCCAGCATAAGTTTTTCAATCCACATCAGTTCTCTGCACGCTTCCGATACAGCCACATATTCAGCTTCTGTAGAAGACAAACTCACAATACTTTGTTTATGACTGGCCCATGAAATTTGTACATTTCCATACATAAACACATATCCACTTGTGGATTTATAATCAGAATGATCCCCTGCCCAATCTGAATCACAGTAACATATTAGTTTTGGATTACTATTGGCTGAAATCTTTAATTTACAATCAATGGTACCCTTTAAATACCTTACCATCCTTTTAACTGCAGTCCAATCTGATTTGGTAGGTGAGCTGACCCTTCTGCTCAAAATTCCTACTGCATTTGCTATATCAGCCCTGTATGTGGTAGCTAGATATAAAAGCTTACCTATGGCTGATCTATATTGGATGTTATCTGGTAAAGGTTCTCTTACTGTTTCATCCTTCAGAAAATCAGTGATCATGGGAGTGCTTACAACTTGGGCATCTTGCATACCTAAACTTTCAATAAGCTCATTTATTTTCTGCTTCTGGCTTAGAAGATAAGAACCATCATTTTGTTTCTCAATTTCTATACCAAGATAGTATGACACATTACCCAGTTCTTTTATCTCAACATTGAGGTTTAAACACTTTACAATGTCCTTGTACTCTTGCTCACTTTTGCTTGCAATGAGCAGATCATCAACAAAAGCTAAAATGTATGCATATTGTCCATTTCTGCACCTAGTGTACAAGCATTTATCTGCTTCACCTTGCTTAAATCCTAAATTTGTCAATATTTCATGCAATTTTTCATTCCAACATTCTGCACTTTGCTTTAATCCATAAAGACCTTTGTTTAATTTACACACTAGCTGTCTTTGTTTTGTATTTATGAAACCTGTTGGTTGTTCCATGTACAAGTCTTCAGTTATATCTCCGTGAAGAAACGCTGTTTTCACATCAATGTGTTTGACTTGCATGCCTTTTGAGACTGCAATGCTCAGAAGTGTTCTTATTGTCGTGTGTTTCACTACAGGTGCAAACACTTCATCAAAATCTTCTCCATATTTTTGAAGATATCCCTTTGCCACTAATCTGGCTTTATACCTTTCCACTTTTCCTTGTGCATTCCTTTTTAACTTGAATACCCATTTGCATCCTATAGCTTTCTTGCCAGGAGGTAATTTTGTAAGAATCCAAGTATTATTTTTATCCAATGCATCAATTTCTTCTTGTGCAGCTTTATGCCATTCAGCAGCTTCTTCTGCTGGCATTTTCTCAATCTCATCCCATGTTAAGGGCTCTTGAGCTTCTGCTGACTTTGTTAGGTAAGACAGTCTTGGGGGTGGAACACCTTTGTTTTCCCTGGATGAGCGTCTGACAACAGGTTGGTCTGACCTTTCCGCATCCTCTAAATCTGAGAGTTCTTCTCCAATTGATTCCCCTTCTCCAACTGTACTGTCTTCTTCAATGATCCTTTCTGTGTCTGCTTCCTCTGCCTGTTCCTCGTTAGATACAGGTGAGTTACTTTCAGACATCTGCCTTGGTATGGCATTTATATACACTGGCATGTCTATTATGGTTCTAGTTTCATATTCTGGATGATAAGGCTCATCTGGGATAATCCAGCCTTTATCAACCCTTTTGTTTTCATCAAAATATGTAACATGTCTTATGCCAACAATGCCAGTTTTCAGATTCAAAATTCTATATCCTTTGTGTCCTGGAGCATAGCCAACTAAAATGCCCCTTTCTGTTGTGGAATCCAGCTTATGCCTTCTTTGCTTTGGTATATGAGCATATGCTGTACTTCCAAATGTTCTTATGTGTGACAGGTTTGGCTTCCTACCATGCCATGTCTCATGTGGTGTGCGCTCAGCGCCTTTAGTTGGCATTCTGTTTTGTAGGTACACTGCTGTGAGAATGGCTTCCCCCCATAGTCTTTTAGGGAGATTGCTATCTGACAGCATACATCTGGTCATTTCCACAAGTGACCTAAATTTTCTCTCTGCAACAGAATTTTGCTCTGGTGTATAAGCTACTGTTGTGATATGTTGAATGCCTTCTTGTTCTAGAAATGTGCGCATGCTTTGCGAAGTGAACTCACCACCATTGTCGGTCTGAAGAACCTTTGGTTTTCTTTCAAATTTATTGCTCACCATGGCTACGTATTTCTTCAGCATGTCTGTGACTTGACTTTTTTCTTTCAGCAAATAGGCCACACAGTATCTAGAGAAATCATCCAAGAATATTAGCACAAATCTGTTATTTCCCAATGATGGGATATTAAACGGTCCACATAAGTCACTGTGTATTAAGTCCAGCACTTTATTACTCCTATTTCCTGTGTATGCAGGAAATGAGGGTCTTACACCTTTTTGAGTAACACAGTCTATGCATTTCTCCATTTTACCAGCATCTGCACTTATCTGAATGCCAGTGGCTAGTTGCCCACTGCGAAGATCCTGGATCACCTTAGAATCACGATGTCCCAGGCGGCGGTGCCAGATTTCCAGACTACATTTACCATCATTCTTCCTTACTTGCGCCATATGTGAGGCTTCACCTGAAATGTTCAGCTTATAAACATCATTATGCATAAAAGCTTCAGCATACACTTCATCATTTTTAGAGATTGTGCACTTACTGTTTTCAAAATGAATCACAAATCCCTTCTTATCTAATGTAGATACACTAAGCATATTGCAAACTGCTTGGGGAATATACAAGACATCACTTACAGGAATTTCTTTAACTTCATTAGACACTTTGCATTTTAAGAATCCAATACCTTTTGCTTGGATCTTAGCAGTCCCTGCGTTTGCAGTTTTAAGAATACCTTCCTCTGGACACATTTCCTGAAAGAAATCCTTACAATTGGTTAAATGGCATGTGCTCCCCGAATCCAAAATCCAAGTACTTTCATTTGAATTATTATTTACCATAGTCAAAGATTTTTCTGCCATTAGAAAGCCCTTGTGTTTATCTTTGTCCTTCATACATTTCCTGGTTTGAAAATTCTTTAGTTCCATTGGCTTAGGTGAGCTAGAGGGAGTGTTTGTGTTTCCTTACACCATTTAGATACATGTCCCTCCTTTCCACATGAGTAGCAAATCAGCTTGCCCTTGGGTGGAGTTTTCCCATAGCTCCGCCTTCCTCTGTTCTTTGCCAAGAAATTTGTTTCATTTCTCTCTGACTTGCTTTGAGAACACATCTCCTCAGAATCATTTATTATGCATTCCTGCCTTAGTTTTGATGTTGCCTGTTCAAAAGATTGCCCTTCAATGGCCTCATTTACAGACCTAAAAACATCAAACTTCTTTGATAGTGAGGTAAAAAGAAATGCTCTTTTCAATGCATCACACATGGGAATTCCAGAAAGTTCTAGCTTTGAAATGAAGACATAAGATGCATAATGTGATCATTACATTTACTTTTATCCCTTAATTTGGTTTCATTCAACTCTGCCAGCCAAATTGGTTGCTGCTTTGCATATGTAGTTGCATACATAGTTCTCAGTTTATATAAAATGTCCTTTGGTGTATCTTTTCCCTCCACTAATATGGCTTGTTTCTCTGAGAGAGCTTCTAAAAACATGCACTTCACATAATAGTTTGCATTGTCCCATTCAGCCATATTTTCAGCTGTTCTGTCTTGGTCTAAGCATATATTCAATCCTTTTGCTCGAAGGAGACATATGAATCTTAGTTCCCATTGCTGATAATTAAATTCAGTTAACTTAGGCACCTTGAGAGAGTAGAAAAATGGTGAATTTCTTCCCTCAGCCATTTTCTTAGCCTTCTGTCTGCTGTTTGGTGTGTGGGGGGAGAGAGAGACAGACTGAATCTTTCTGTTAAAACTTAAGAGAAAAATGTGGCTTTTTTACTGCCTGGTAATATTTCTCTTCTTTTTCAATTCCTGAGCCCTGGGCCCATAACCCTTTTGTTGGATTATTTGTAGTAAATAATTAGCAGATTTTAGTACACACAGCTTCAGCTTTAGAAATGTTAATTTCTTTCTTCATCTCTCTCTCATTCACCCCTGAATAATTCACTGCTGAGTCACTTTAAAGTGAAGTAACAAAACATCTGTTTACTCACAGTTTGTAGTTAGATTATAATCAGACAGGCTTATATATACATATTACTATACATTTGTATTATCAGCTCCTTCCATGTGCTTAGATGGTAATGGATGCTCACACCACCATAGATCCTCTCAGGTTAGGAGAGAACATGAGCTCCATGTGCTCCATGTGCTGTGTCTGCTGCATCTAACCCCTACAGGAAGTTACATAGCTGTGTGACCTCTCTAAGTAATTCACATCAGAGGTCACAGAGTAATCACAGAGAAATAATAGGTGACAGGCAATGCATGTAAAATACAATTACATTCCAACAATAACCACCACCTTTGCTTTGAATAGTGGGTACCCCGCTGCTCAGCATTTACTTTTGAAAATTGACTTTGCCTGTTGTAAAACTGCTGGCGAGCATCATCATAAGTCAAAAAACCTCACCCCTTGTGCCTCACTCCTTTATTTATTTATATTGTATTTTATTTATATTTTATGTTTTTTAAATCTTTAATTCCAATAGAAATGAACAGGCAATTATCTGCTATTAAATTTGATAGTGGGTTCGCCCGATAGCGATCTCCTGTTTCGCTCATGCTTCATACGGAACAAGACCCATAGTTTCTTTAAACACCCTGTGATCAAGTAAACAGCATAGACTTAAAATACCTTACAGAGAATCTAGAAAGTTCGTGGACTCGCAATTTAGCTTGTCTTTGCACATACCTGTTACCGTGTCAGTTTCTACCTTGTTTGAAATTTTCCAAACTACGACGGTGACTAGTTTTTAAACTAACGCCAACCTTATCTACCAATGAAATTCCAATTAGGAATTTAAAGGGATAAATGATTCATATTTTTTAAGTAAGTACCAAGTTGTGATTGTATTAATAATAATAATAATAATTGTTGTTGTTATTATTATTATTACTTGATTCTTTACATCAGAGAATTCTCACAAGCTATAAATTATATAACAGAAATTGTTGCTTTCTGTTTAAGTTCTTTTTGGAAGTATGATAATTTTATGAAGCCTTGTTTGACAAGTGCATTCATAGGAACAGAAGTGTTGTCAACTCATTTTTCAAGGTCCTCCATCTCCTCCGATTCATTGCATGATGTCTCTCTGCACAGCATTGTAGGAAGCATGTAGGCTTGTCACTGTCAGTGGAGGAGACATTTAGAATATTGGAAGCATAGAGGCCCTTTGACCAATCTGCAGTAAAAAGTGGCTTTAAAGAGTGCATATGTGGGTCACTCCTAAGCTAAGGTCATTTTTTTTGCAAGGGTAAAATGGCCAAGTTTTCTAATTTTGAATTAATGGTTATGCGCTAATTTTTCCATTAGCACATGAGCCTCTATCACCACATATTTTTTAGGTGGTAAGGGCTCACATGTTAACCATATGCTAATTAGTTAGCAGGTGGCGATATAGATGTGCTAACCGATTAGTGCTATACATGCCTATTCTCTGCCCCCGATCTGTCCCCAGCGCTAAAAAATAAAATCTATTTTTTTAGCATGTGGGAAACGTGTATAGATGCCAAAATTACCATGGGATCCCCTGAGTGCGCCCTGCGGTAAGGCATTTTATGCTGCAGTAAGCAGGTGTTATTGCTTACTGCAACATAGTAAAAGGACCCTATAAAGAGGTAAATTTTAAAGCCAGCCATCTTCTAAATATAGAGTTCAGTGGCTAGCTCAAAGGCTTTGAAAATTTATGACTGCTGAGTGGCTAAAAATAAGCATTAGAAAGCTAAATAGAGAGTTAAGTGAGAAGATCCCATGGTAACTTTTCATTAAGCTATTTAGTGGCCAGCCAGTGATGGCAAGGCAATAGAGGCTAATTTTCAGCCATAGCCTATGTGACAAGCATGTCTTGAGATACCTGCACAATTTTTTTCTGTAACTTCCAGTCAACTGCATTTTAGGAGCAGTGCCACCGAGAAGGAGAAGCAAAATTCCCCAAGGGAGTGGGGGACTGGCACCAGCAAGCTTCTTCTTTTATTTTTTTAGTTCACATGTATTTATTAAATTTTCTGAAAATATAATCAAGTATACATTCAGGCTTATTTTCGAAAGAGAAGGGCGCCCATCTTTCGACACAAATTGTGAGATGGGCGTCCTTCTCCCAGGGTTGCCCAAATCGGCATAATCGAAAGCCGATTTTGGGCGTCCTCAACTGCTTTCCGTTGCGGGGACGACCAAAGTTCACGGGGGCGTGTCGGAAGTGTAGCGAAGGTGGCACTAGGCGTCCTCGACCGATAATGGAAAAAAGAAGAGCGTCCCTGACGAGCACTTGGGTGACTTTACTTGGTCCATTTTTTGTTATGACCAAGCCTCAAAATAGTGCCCGAACTGACCAGATGACCACCGGAGGGAATCGGGGATCACCTCCCCTTACTCCCCCAGTGGTCACCGACCCCCTCCCACCCTAAAAAAACGTTTTAAATATTTTTTGCCAGCCTCTATGCCAGCCTCAAATGTCATACCCAGCTCAATGATAGCAGTATGCAGGTCCCTGCAGCAGTTTTAGTGGATGCAGTGCACTTCAGGCAGGCAGACCCAGGCCCATCTCCCCCTACCTGTTACACTTGTGGTGATAAATGTGAGCCCTTCAAAACCCACCACAAACTGTACCCACATGTAGGTGCCCCCTTCACCCCTTAGGGTTATGGTAGTGGTGTACAGTTGTGGGGAGTGGGTTTTTTTCAGGGGTGGGGGGGCTCAGCACACAAGGTAAGGGAGCTATGCACCTGGGAGCAATTTATGAAGTCCACTGCAGTTCTCCCTAGGGTGCCCGGTTGGTGTCCTGGCATGTCAGGGGGACCAATGCACTACGAATGCTGGCTCCTCCCATGACCAAATGGATTGGATTTGGTCGTTTCTGAGATGGGAGTCCTCAGTTTCCATTATGGCCGAAAATCTAAGAACGACCATCTCTAAGGCCAACCATCTCTAAGGTCGTCCTAAATTTCACGATTTGGGTGTCCACTACCGTATTATCGAAACGAAAGATGGACGCCCATCTTGTTTCGATAATACGGGTTTCCCCGCCCTTTCGTCGGGACATCCTGCGAGGCTGTCCTCAGGAAAACTTGGGCACCCCTTTCGATTATGCCTCTCAAAGAATACAAGTATACAAAAACCACAATCATAGACAGGGTATACAGAAAGATCCATACATTGCAATATCATTATATATGCAGTACCATTTCAAATGTTTAGAAATTATAAGTTATACAGGTTCACGTATCATAAAATCATACAAAAGGAACAATAATATACCAAAATATCAAATCACAAATCCTTAATCTTAATTTTGACAAAATTTGGCTACTTGGTCCCATGTTTTATGGAACAAATGCATAGACTTGTTACGTTCAGCTAAGATTTTTTCATGTTTAAGAATCAAACATACAGTGCCACCAAAAGGAAAAAGAAGCCGATTTGTGATTTTTCCAATTATTTATAATAGTGGAGTTTGCTATGGCCAATAACTTGTCAAATAATTTATAGTTACAATGAACTGCTTGTTTTAACCCTGCAGAACAAAATATTATAAGATAAAATGTAAGAGGAAGATTCAAATAAAAAACAGCACATATTCTATTCCAAACTGATGTCCAGAAAACTTGGAGATCAGGGCAAGAAAAGCACATGTGTTCTAAGGTACCTATGCCACTATTACAAGATCAGCAAGCTTCTTCTTGCTGCCTGTTTCCGGGTCTGTCCGCCCCTGCTCCTATGTGCTGCCCAGGACTTGGATGATTGCATTAGCGCGATAATGCAATCATCCAGGTCCTGACTCCTGGCATGGACAAGAACAGGACAGGACAGACTGTGGGAGCAGGCATGCAGGAAGTAGCTTGCCAGCACCGGGCAAAGACAGAAAGGTAAGGGGGCTGGCAGGAGTGGCGGTGCAAGTGTGTGTAGGGGTGGTGGCTTGCGGCGGTCCGATTCGGCTCTGGGCCCAGCTATGCCTCCGGCGGCCCTGTTGGGGAGCATTTGCTGTGTATGCAGAGAGTTCAAAAATCCATCAGTCATTTGCTGAATCAATATGATGCTCACTGATTCAAATGTGCTGTACACACAAACTGTCCTCAGATGCAAACCGGATACTAACAGATACAAGCTAGACAGACATACCTTGTTCAGACCACCATAAACTTGTATGTCCAGGACTGATCATGCAATGAGCTGAGGCCCGTGGTGTGCCATAATGCCAAAAACACTAATAGTCTTCGAACCACAGATATACAAATTAAAAGAAAAAAGTGTAAATAAAAACCATCACTAAAGTTAGTTTAACATTATATAAAGCAATATCAGTGCTCAGTACTTATTCTCAGATGCAAAGGCTTTGATACCATATTCCAATTAAATACTATATTTCACTTCTAGAAAGGAATACGTTTCAGTCACTCAATATGTCTCTTAAGCTATATTTGTCACATTGATCTAAACAGGAAGTCACTTGCCAGGGTGCACTATACATCTCATAGTTTTGTTAGGGGGTCTTTTACTAAGCCGCAGCAGCGTTTTTAGCTCGCTGTAGAAATCAGCAGGCGGTAAACGCTGAGATGCCCATAGGAATATAATGGGTGTCTTGGCATTTACCGCCAGCTAATTTATACAGCGAGCTAAAACTGCTACCACAGCTTAGTAAAAGACCTCTGTAGCCACTTAAGAGGCCTGTTTGCTAAAGTGCAGTACATTTTTGCACATTCTTCCCGGATTCTATATAGCACAACTTAGCTTACGCATGCAAATCCAGTTGTATTCTTGATTTGCAAAATCTGTCGTGCAAAGCCTTTTTTGTTGCCAATTTTTATAAAATTCCACATTGAGCTGCCTTGCATAGACTGTGAAGGATACGTTTGTGCAGAACAAAAAAGCTCAAAATGCTAAAATGTTAGCATTTGTTCGGCCATTTTTTTTCACGTGAAATATGGTTTTCTATAGCCCTGATAGATTTTGAGCTGTCTGGGATCAAGGAAATATCTACTCAATTTGGGCATAGCCACTTATGTGCCTGGATAGCCCATGGCCTGCTCACTTCAGACCTATCCAGTGAGCCACAGCACAGGCCAATGAGAGGAGAAATGGCATTGATGTCAACATCTGTATTACTTTGTGCCCACTCAATCTAATCTCAGGTCCCAAGAAACAGTTCTTGCTAAGTCATCATTGTACATGTATGCAGCTCACCTTGAGCTTGGATTTAGAGAGAAAAGTAATCAAATCTAAAATCTAAATCTGAGTTTCTTTTTCCCTTTTCTCCAAAAAACCCTGTTATATCCTCCAAATTCTATAAATGACACTCAAAATTCTGCATGAAAATTTGGGTGTTCAAGTTGAATGTGCAATTTAATTGAATAACAATCTAATTAACACCAATAATTGGATGTAAATAATCAATTATTGGCACTAATTGGCTACAATTTGAATTTATGCACATATCTTGCTAAGCACTATTCTATAAAGATACACACATACATTTTTTAGCATGCAACTGAAAAAGGATGTAGCCATGGGACAGGCATGGGTGAGTCAGGGGCATTCACTAAAGATATGTGCACTATTATAGAATCAGGTGGATGCACACCTAATTTAAGAGTGGGGATTTACATCAGGGTTCAGTTGGTGCAAATCCTCATGCCCAAAACTGAGTGTGGATCTCAACGCTAACCTCTATTTTATATATTCCACTCAACTCAGAGTGCTACGGTTCAGTGCTTATTTTTTTATGCATCCACATTTGGGCACCATTTGCTGAATCTAGTTCTATATGCACAATTAGGAGACTGATTTAATAAAGTGGTTAAGTGGAATAAGGTAGGTGAGATTTTATTTTAAAATAAATTCTATTTATATTGGGGAAAGTTCTATATCTGGGCATCAATGTTAGGTGCCTCAATGCAGCTTGCTGAGCTTAAATTCTATATTGGCCTCTGTGCACCAAGATTCCGTTATAAAATACTAGCATAAATCAGCATCTATTTACCTACAATTAGACACACCCACTTACGCCATGTCAATAGCAGGCATAAAAGTGCATGCCTAAATACAACACTTTCTGCTGGATTCTATATAGCGCACCTAGCGTTCTGTGCCAAAATCCAAGTATATTCTATAAGAACACACGTAATTTAATTGGCTTAACAAACAAATCAGTGTTGTTAACAGCACTTAAGAACACTAATTGACAATAATTAGAATTTATGTGCAGAGATCCCTAAGTGTATTCTGTAGCTCAATGCACCTACATTTTAATGCCTGCAAGCAAAAAGGAGAGAGGTTATAGGGAGGGAAATGGGTGTTTTGTGGGCATTCCAAAATTTACATGTACTGTTATATAAAATATGGCTCTGTCATCCTGGTTCATCTTTCTGTGGTCATTCCCACTCTTTTTTGCTTTAGCTATTTTACCGTTAACCATAGTTATTGGTAACTAGGTCTCATTGCATAAAATAATACATCTTACCAGAAGCCAACATTGATAAGGGTAAATACACTCCCAAATGTTTAACAAGAGGTATAATAGTTTGACACTGGTGTTGAAATAATCATCTCATTAATGGTGAACCTGAAAACCATATTGTCTGGCTTTTACGTTCTTATTCTCACCACTAAACCACTTCATCACCTTATGAAAATAATTTATTTGCGGGGTTTTACATCGAATGCACATTGATCTTACTTTCTTAGTATATTTTATTTGATTATCTTATTCAAGTTGCATGTAGATACTGCTCTGCAAGGATTCATTTCTTGAAATGACATTTTAACACAATTTTAATCTATATCTTTTCACATTTTTTTCTTAATGTTATGTTAAGTACTGCCTGTTTAATTACATTCTGTTCAGTTGATAGACTGTATTTGGTACATTATCATCTTTAATCTTGTCATATACATCCCATTCTGTATTTGGCAGCCTGTAATCTTCCTTACACTTCCAGCTTCATATAGGCAAGCATTAATTTATGACAACATTGAAAGTAATATTTGAACATGAGAACATGGCTATACTGGGTCAGACCAGTGTCCATCTAGCCCAGTATCCTGCTTCAAAAAGTGACCAATTCAGGTCACAAGTACCACGCAGAATCTCAAATAGTAGCAACATTCCATGCTACTGATTCCAGGGCAAGCAGTGGCTGCCCTCAAGTCTAGCTCAATTGCAGACTATAGACTTTTACTCCAGGAACTTGTCAAAACCTTTTTTTAAACCCAGATATGCTAACAACTGTAACCACAACCTCTGGGAACGAGTTCCACAGCTTAACTATTTGTTGAGTATAAAAATATTTCTCCTATTCGTTATAAAAGTATTACCATGTATCTCTATTGAGTGTCCCCTAGTCTTTGTATTTTTTGAAAGAGTAAAAAATTGAGCACTTTTATCCATTCTACACCACTCAGGATTTTGTAGACCTCAGTCATATCCCCCCTCTGCCATCTCTTTTCCAAGCTGAAAGAGCACTAACCTCTAGCCTTTCCTCATATGAGAGGAGTTCCATACCCTTTATCATTCGGTTGCTGTTTTTTGAACCTTTACCTAATTCTGCTAAATCTTTTTGAGATATGGCAACTAGAATTGCAAACAGTACTCAAGGTGATGTCGCAACATGGTGAGACACAGAGACATTATAGTGTTCTTTCTCTTATTTTCCATTCATTTTCTTATAATTCTAAGCATCCTGTTTGCTTTTTTGGCTTCTGCCCAACACTGGGTAGAAGATTTCAGCGTATTGTCTACAATGACACCTAGTTCTTTTTCTTCTGTGCTGACTCTTATGTTGGTCCCTAGCATCAAGTAACTATGATTTGGATTAATCTTCTCAATGTGCATCACTTTGCATTTGTCCACATTAAATTTAATCTGCCACTGAGATGCCCGGTCTTCCAATTCTCTAAGGTCTTCCTGAAAATTTTCACAGTCACCATGTGTTTTAACATCTTTGAATAGATTTATGTCATCTGCAAATTTAATCACCTCACTTATTGTTTCAATTTCCAGATCATTTATAAATATATTAACTAGCACCGGTCCCAGAACAGATCCTTGCGGCATTCCAGTATTCACCTTGTTCCACTGAAAAAAATAGCCATTTAAATGTATCCTCGGTTTTCTAACTGTCTCATCCAGTTCATTGATGCCTTCCTTACCCACACCTCTGAGTACATCACCTTCACCAACCCCCCCCCCCCCCCCCCCAGGCCCTGCAGAACATGGCTGACTTCTACGACGTAGCTCGCTTCCCCTCGGTCATAGGCGCCATTGACTGCACACATGTCGCACTCAGACCCCCCCAGGCACGAGAGGCCACTTATAGGAACAGGAAAGCATTCCACTCACTCAATATGCAAGTTGTGTGTGACACCTATATATTGCAGCACTCAGGAATCTTCCGCAGGTTTGACCGAGGGGAGATCACCGGCGGATGGCTCCTAGGTAAGTGCAGCATGGATCTGCCCAAACTATACCTCCTCCACCGGGCAACCCTCCACAACCCACTATTCCCCCCCACCCCACCTCCACAAGGTACCCGCTCCAAACAATACACACTCATCTTTCTCATCCTGCTTCTCCCCAAAGGTGACAGAGGCTACCCATAGCGGAGTTGGCTCATGACCCCCATAGTGCACCCACAAACAGGGTCAGAGGAGAACTACAACAGTAGACATCGGACCACCCGTGGCATCATCGAGCGCACCTTCGGACAACTTAAGAACAGGTTCCGATGTCTGGACCATTCTGGAGGGGAGCTCCTGTACAGACCCCAAAACGTGGCAAAGATATTCCTGGCCTGTTGCATGCTACATAATTTGACAATGCGCAGAGGACAGGCCCTCCCAAAAGAGCCACAGCCACCACAGCAGCAGGCCCCAGATGAAGAGGATGAGGAGATCCTCCACCTCCCGCCCACAGAGCAGAGTAGAGTGCACACCAGCTGGGGGTCAGAGCCAGGCAAAACTGATTGAGACAAGTTTTGTGTGAGAGTAAGTTGACATTTACTTCTATGACATAGTATTTACACACCACCTCCCCCCTCCGTCCCACCACCATCACCCACTCTGTGCATAATCCCCTCCCTCCAACCCTCACCCCCCACCCCCCCAGCATGTCCCATCACTTTCCCCGCCCCCTCCCCTGGCCCCGTCCCCTCCTACCTCTCCCACCATGTTCTTTTGCAGCTGGTGCTGCAGGGGAACTCTGTTGAGAGTCCTCTGATGAGCTCCCACTCTCCTCCTCTGTGTCCACAAGGCAGCCTGCTGCCTCGGCTGCCCTGTGGAACTCCGGCCACCTTGAGGTCTGTGGCTTGCCCTGCAACCTGGGCACAGGACCAAGAAGGGGAGCTGGTGTGGTGGCTGCTGGACCAGTGGCTAGGGAGGCTGAGGATCTCAAGCTCATCTTCTTAGCGGGTGGTTGCTGTGCAGTAGTGGAAGTAGATGCCACTTGTTGCTGCATCAGAGCTGTACTAGGTGCTTTCAGGTCACGACGTAGGCCCTCGATGCTGTGCTCCAGCCGTTGGAGCTGCTGTACCACTTCACGTTGGGCCTGTACCGCTTCCCGTTGCACCTGGAGTGCTTCCCTTTGCAGCTCCAATTTCTGGCGCCGGTAATCTTCCATGTGCACATTCTGGCCCAGCAATTGTGTGGCGAGGCGCAGTAGCTGCCTCCTCTGGCTGAATGGCCTCTGCTGAGGCGGTGCCCCCCCTTCTGCATCTTCTTCTTCTTCTTTAGTGCCACCATCGGCAAAGGCTGCGGGTGGTGGAGGGAGAGCCTCTGCTGCGGGTGGTGGAGGGAGAGCCTCTGCTGCGGGTGGTGGAGGGAGAGCCTCTGCTGCGGGTGGTGGAGGGAGAGCCTCTGCTGCAGGTGGTGGAGGAAGAGCTGCTGCTACTGGGTCCTGTGGTTCCACCCCATGGTCCTGTGTGCTTTCTTGTGCAGGCCCACTGGTTTGCTGCTCTGTGTGCTGGGGCTGGTGGCCACTAGGGCCAGCTTCTTCCTTTGACTGGCTGTCATCACCTGCGTAGCAAAAGGGGAGGAAGTGTGTTGGTCAAAATAATCCACTTTTGTTTTTCAGCATTCATATACTTAGCCCCACATGCAAAGACCCAGCAAAGAGATGGTGAGGAATGGGATTGGCAGGCAAGCCACAGATGTCATTGTACGTGGTACAGAGCTGGAGACAAGGAGCGCAGTGTACTACAGAGACTGATGAGGAAGAAAGCCACACAGGCAGGTGGGTAGACATAGAACTGTGAAAGGAGTGCAGAGGACACAGTGGCTACAGCACAGAGGTATGGGAAGGAGATATGCAGAGTTTGGTGATGGGGAAAAGAGGAGGGAGTGGGGAAGGCCCCCAAAGCTGTGAAACAGTGGAAATCTACACACACATTGCTTGAAATCCTCCCCCTCCCTCCTGCTACTCCCTGTGTCATGGTCTGTAATGAATAGTGATTTGTATTGCATGTGGTGTTCTCACCCCTTCCCCTACTGAGGAGCATCACACTGTCCCCCACTTGTGTAAAACAGAGTGTAGTGCAGCACAACAGATAGCCCAGTTTCCTAATGGTCAACCTACCTGAGCCCTCAGGCTGTGCTGATGTGTCAAGGGACCCAGTGCCGTGGATCCCCTCCTGGGGCAAGAGCCCATGAATGATGCACTCGATGGGGGTCAAGTTAGCGGAGTCATCTGCTGGGGGGTTGGCACCAGCCTTCCTCCTGACATTACGCCTCAGCCGGCGCCACTTCCGTTTGCAGTCTTCCACATCCCTGCCACAGTGGAAGACCACGTTGAGCCGGTCCCTTACTGCCTCCCATTCTCTCTGCTTCGTTGTAGCAGCCAGCCTCTGGCCCATGGGAGCAAAGAGATGCGTGTGCCTTCTCTGTATTTCCTGAACCAGCAGTTCAATTTCTGGGTAGCTGAAATTACCCTTGCGGGTGGGTGGTTGCTTTGGTGCCATTGTAATGTAAACAGAGCTAAAAATAATTAAATTGGTACCTGGAGGGGGTTTGGAGGTGGTCCAGGACTCCTCTGACCTATTTCCTGAGTCTGGGGTTAATCCGGGGCTGCCCTGGAGGTGCTGACCTATTTTGGGTCATTTTTGCCCAATTTAGTTTTTTTTATGTTTGTTGGGGCCCATTTTTAGGGTCCAGGACATTCCTGATCCATTTTGGGTCATTTCTGGGCTGATCCCTGGTGGCTAGTGACTTCAGGGAGGTCCATGACAGGAGCTGGTAAAAGTTCCGACCAGCTATCAGGGCTGGCTGGCCACAAGTGAGGAGAAGGCAGGTAGCATAAGGCAGGAAAATAGCCGGTTTCAGGCCTAGCCTGCCGAGTGGAGAACTACTGAGCATGTGCAAACTTTTTACATGCTCAGATTGGCCCGAAAATGAAGCCTGGCGTTTTTAGCCCGTTTTGGGAGGTAGCGGTGGTGGTCATCATGTAAAGGGACTCAGGTAAGAAGCCCTTTGGGTTTGGATTGTTTTAATTTTAATTTTAAATAGTAATTTTTAGCACAGGACCAGGGCCCCAAGGAAAATTTATTTAAAAACTATTTTTGTTGTTAGGGGTATCCAGTGGTCATATTTAGGTGAACTATGGGGGGGTGGTCTGATCCAAAGGAAAGTTAATTTGGAGCTGATTTGTGGAAGAATGCAGTTTTAAGGGGCTGCACATCTCTGGGCGCGCATTTTAAAATTCTAATGCTTATACATGATAGAGGGGAATTTTAGGGAACTTGTTAAGCAGTTTTTGGGAAATCTTAGTAATTATTTAATTGTTTTTATTGAGGAAAACGCAGCATTTACAGGGAAAGGCGGACTTTTAAAATTTAAAATTGTGGGGATGCCTAAAGCGATGTGCTACACTTGTGCAGCGAACGGGGAATGTGTACTATATACAGTTGCCAAAATATTGCAAAAATGTTCCTGCACCATTAAAGTCTATGGGATTTCAGTTTTCAAAATGGATCTGACACTTAAAGATTCTGAATTCTATGTTCACAGTAAAAACTGTGACTTTTGTTTTGAGACTTTTGATTGGTCCAAAAACGGGCAGATGATGTCACAGAATTCCTGTTGTTATGGCTACAGTTTGGGTGAAAGAGAAAAGTGAGTTAGGAACAGTGTTGCCAGGTGGGCGGTTTTACCGCCCAATTGGGCGGTTTTCCGCGACCCGCCGCGGGAAATTTTTGCCCGCGGCGGGTTGCGGTTTTTTGGGCTCCTTTTTGGCTTTGGGGCGGTTTTTTCGCCGGCTTTTGCGGTTTTTTCGCCGGCTTTTTTCGGCCGCGGTGGGCGGGGTTAATGACGTTTCTGGGCGGGGTTAGTGACGTGGGAGGCGGGGTTAGTGACGTGGGAGGCGGGGGTTAGTGACGGGGAGGCGGGGTTAGTGACGGGGAGGCGGGGCCGATGACGGGGGAGGCGGGGCTGATGACGGCGGGGGCGGGGTTGATGACGGCGGGGGCGGGGGTGATGACGCGGGGGCGGGGGTGTCAGGGGCGGGGTTTGAGTTTGGGCGGGTTTTGGGCTGGATTTTGGGCTCCTTTAGGCTGGAAAAAAATTTTCCACCTGGCAACCCTGGTTAGGAAGCTGCACTGGTAAGGGGAGGGTGCTGTCTGTATGTGCTCTCCAGAGAAATTAAATAACAGGGCCTGGAGAACTTTGGGAAAGGCCAGGTTAGAGCTTTGATTATTAGCAGCAAATTTATTGAGATTGAGAAACCTGAATAAATCAGGGTGTATAATATGAAAGGCTAATTTTAATCCTAATCTGAAAAGGTAGTAAGGCCTCTAATCATAAAGAGGGGTCAGAGAAGACTCATACCACATTTTCTGAGTTTGGCACTCAGGAGAAGAGGTGGTTTGGGGAGGATCAGAGCTTAAAGGCTCAGACCCTGAGACTAATACAGAGGGAAACCTTTGTTGTAGTGCAGGAGCTAATTAAAGATAGTTTCCTGATAGAATATTAGAGTGCATATGTATGGGAGTCAAATTTCTTCTTGATTGGTGAGTCAGATACCGGTGCCAGCATTACAGCTCCAGTATCACAGTACCAGTACCAGTGCCACAGCAGTGTCTCAGTTCCAGTGTCAGTGCCAAAGTGAAGCAGTTCGAGTGAGTGTGAGAGGAAAGCCAATGCTAGACAGCGTCTGAAGGAGATAAAGCATTGCAAGTATAATTTTTTTTGTGTGTGTGTGCAGACGTTTTTTTTTTTATTATTATTTTTGGGACATTAGGGTAATTTTAAAAGTGTTTTAGTGTTGTGCTATTAACATTTCAAGAGTACATTAAAGAGAACGTTACTTACCTGGAGAGGTTCCTGGAGGGTTCCGGACCTGAGAAGGAGAAGAACAGAGACAAATTTCAGCACAAAGGAATATATCCTTTCATAAAATTTAAGCAAAAGTGAAGCTTAAACAAAATTGAATATACTTACCTGATAAAGATTCCACAGTAAGGAAGAGCTGCAAGTGGAAAACTGAGTAGTTTAAAAGAGAGTATATTAAATGCTTATGTTAGTTCTATGATTATTGGGAACACTGTATTAAAAAAAGTAATTGAATCTACAAGAGAGTATTTGATATATGGATAAATGTCTTGTTAGTCATTTTTATTATGCGAAACTACTTCACATGATGTTAAAGTTTTATTGAGTGAATTTACCAATATCTTTTAAAGAATTTAGAGTAATTTATGAAAGTTTTTTTAATTTGATGTATAATAAAGATTTGTTTATTGAAAAAGTCTGAGTGCGAGTTTCTCAGGAATTATCACACGTTCTCCAATTATTTTTAATGCAGTTTTTTAATGAACTTCTGAAGCGGTTTTGGGTGGATGTGTGTCTTGACCCAGGGGAGCCCTTTTGCCACCAACCATTGTGACACAAGTAGCTTTGCTACTACTTTGGGACAAGGCAACGCAGAAACCTAGGGGGCGCTACAGTACCAATGCGATGCAAAGAATCGAAAATACAGAGAAGGGCGCTTAAATACTATCCCAGGGGAGCCCATGTAAGAACACGATGGGCGTCCCTGAGATGGGCATCCTAGTTTCGATTATTGACAAAATCCCTAAACGTCCCCAGCTGCTCTGGCAATTTGGGCGTCCTCATTTCGATTATAGGTAGGGAACTATGGACATTCTTGGCTGCTCTGTGTTTTGGACGTCCTCATTTAGATTATGGGTGATAATGATAAACGTCCCCAGCTGATCTTCCCATTTGGAAGTTTGCATTCCCTTTATTGGCGCCTCTTTAAAACGGCTTTCTCTGTGCTTGCATTTTAGAGGTTTTTCTTTAGATTATGGGGTGGTATTTCAACGCGTTTTAGCTTCAGTTATAGTAAACCTTGTTTTTGCCACTGTATGCTTTTGTATACCTGTTTGTTTTATGGGTTTATTTTTTTGGGGGTGGGGACTTTTTGGCCAATTCTTGAAAGATAACTGGTATGTGGGTTTTGTTTCAGACTGGGTGTTAGCTGGTAGCTTAGCATAAACTCTGCATTTTCTACATCTGACCAACTCTCCATTCTCTACCCTCCAGGAGCTCCTTGCTGTGTGTGATGTGCTCCCTCACTGCCCCCCATACTCTCTCTCCTTTGTTGAAGCAGGCAGCCTCTGGTACCTTGGAGCCAACAGATTCTTGCACCACAAGTTCAAGGAAAGCTCATACCTCTCAGCCACCTCTTTCCTTTCTGCTATGTAGGTGCTAAACAAACACTTCTTACATCTTGCAGGACAGCTGGTCAAGAGGGTTGCAAGAGACAGCAGTGGACTGCAGTGGCATACCAAGGGCGGGGCGGTAGGGGCGGTCCGCCCCGGGTGTCAGCGGGTGGGGGAGGTGCTCCGCTGGTGCCCTAGTCCCCACCTGCCTACCAGCTCCGTTGCCAGACGACCCTCTTCTCCTGCCACCCGGCACCTGACCCAGCCTTTAAAAAAAATCTCTGAAGCGGCGGCATGGCGTCTCGTGTCTGCTTTGCGTGTAAAGGAAGAAAAATTGCCTCGTCGGCCGGCCTTCCCTCACTGTGTCCCGCCCTCTGATGTAACTTCCTATTTCCACGAGGGCGGGACACAGTGAGGGAAGGCCGGCCGACGCAATTTTTCTTCCTTTACACACAGAGCAGATGCGAGGCACCGCGCCGCCGCTTCAGAGACTTTTTTTTAAAGGCTAGGTCAGGTGCAGGAGAAAAGGGTCGTCTGGCGATGGAGCTGGTAGGCAGTTGGGGACTGGGTCGGGGAGGGGGGCTCAGATGGGAGGAGGGCTCAGATGGGAGAAGGGGACTGGGTCGGGGAGGGGGAACTCATATGGGAGAAGGGAACTGGAACTGGAGTCTGAGAAGGGGGCAGGAGGGAGAATGGGGCTATGCCCGAGACAGGTGGGAGAATGGTTCTGTTCTGGGGCTGAAAAGGGGGGCCCTAATGCAAAGCATGTGGATGAAGGGGACTGGAACTGGGGGTTGAAAAGGAGGGTAGGTGGGAAAAGGGAGCTAGTGAACTGAGGGCTGAAAAGGGGCAGGGGCTGAAACGGGGGGAATGGGGGCTGAAAAGGGAACAGGGAGAAGTAGCTGGGGCTGAAGCTCGGCACTGGTGGGAGAAAAGGGCTTGGGCTGAAATGGGACTGATGGGATAGTGGGGCTGAAACTGGGGGCTGAAAAGGGGAGCAGGTGGGAGATGTGGGCTGGGGCTGGAACTAGGGGCAGGTTGGATAATGGGGCTAGAACTGGGGGCCGAAAAGAGGGGGCAGAGAGAGAGAGAGAGGGGACAGATCCTGGATGGAAGGGGGGCGAGAGGGAGGGCAGACCCTGGATGGATGGGAGAGGGAGGACAAATGGTAGATTGAAGGGGCAGAGAGAAAGGGCAGACAGTGGATGGAAGGGATAGAAAGGGCAGACAGTGGATGGAAGGGGAAGAGAGAGAGGGCAGATGGTGGATGGAAGGGGCAGAGATAGAGGGCAGATGTGGATGGAAGGAAGAGAGAGGGTAGACATTGGATAGAAAGGGCAGGGAGAGAGGGCAGACATTGGATAGAGGGGATAGAAGAGAGGGCAGACACTGGATAGCAGAGAGAGAGTGAAGACAGATGCTGGATGGAAGGAAGGCAGTGAAAAGAAGTTGAGGAAAGCATAAACCAGAGACAACAAACTGTAAATAAAATATATATTTGTATTTTTTTGCTTTAGGATAAAGTAGTATTGTAGCTGTGTTAATAAATGTTTATAAATAGAACATGTAAATAAGGTAATCTTTTTATTGGACTAATTTTAATACATTTTACTTTCGGAGAACAAAACCCCCTTCCTCAGGTCAGGATAGGATACTGTAACAGCACTATACTGTATTGACCTGAGGAAGGAAGTTTTGGCCTCTGAAAGCTAAATGTATTAGTCCAATAAAATGATATTATTTGTTTTATTTCTATTTGGTTTTTTTTTGTTCCAATATTTATATTTGTTAATTTGTAAAGTGGTGATTGGTATTTGTTAGTTTTTTCAAATTTACATCTGCTGTCTTTATATTTTGCACAGTACTAGGGGACATTTTCTGTTTCTGTGGTGTTGCATTGTATGCAGAGTCTGGCATCTTGGGGGTTCAGTTTAATTTTTGTCTAAATAGAAAGTTTATAATTACTTATTCTATAGTGGATTAGGGTGTATCTGTGTTTGTAAAAAAGACATGGCTGTCAGTTGGCATTGACTGCAGGATCGACGATCTGTATTATTCTGTCTAGTTTCATTTTACAATAGGTGAATTGATGTTCTAGTGCTCACTGTAGTGTTTAAGATGCTTTCCTTTTCCTTGTGTGACTTGTAGAAATTACTGCTTATGGTATGGTAGAATTGCTCTATAGGTCCTGAGTGTTTTGTATTTTCGGTATGCCTAATACTGGATTTTGGAGGGGGGTGTTAAAAAATGACCAGCCCCGTATGTCAACTACCCTAGGTACGCCACTGGAGGAATGTAATACACTGGACTCTGAGAGCCATGATTGTTTCTACCCAATTCATTGTACAGATGTTTTGTTCTCTATTGGACACACTCAGTTGTGGCTGCCTGTGGGGTGGGGGAGAAGGAGGTGAAGAGGCCCTGAGAATGGATGTGTGCATCCCTCATGGTCAAGGGCTCCCCAATCTCTGTATGTTCTCTACATTCAAATCTTACCTCTATGTTCACCAGGTTCACGGGTATCCACGGCAGGTAGTTTTTCTCCTGCTACCCACCTCATGTGTTTCCCTGCTAGGTTCCACCCTTCTTTATGTGGTGAACCCCAGTCCCATTTTATGAAGTGCCCACCGATTCTCAAGGTTGCTGGGGGTGGGGAAGGGAGGGAAACATATATGCACTGAATGTCTTTTCCACGTTATTCAACACAGTCCTACAATCCTCCATAGTTATGGAACAGCAACATTTCTAAATTCTATCCTGCAAATTAATTTCAAGGTGGCCACAAGTGCATGCCTACCATGGCCTTGAGCCCTTAAGTCATGGTGAGGGAGAGGGGTTCTGGTTACAGTTCCACTCAGGGCTTCTGCTCTAGGTCCAGGCGTGCTCGGGGCATTTTCTCTTTACATTTATTTTTCTCCCAGTTACTACTTATGGCTCCAGTACACTTTTTCTTCTTGGTACTGTCCCTTCCTAATCTGTTTCTCTATTTGTCGCGCTCCTCACCTGCTGCGCGTTTCGCTCCTGCCTCCGTGAAGGGGAGCATCGGCCATACTGGCTGAGCCGATACTCCAACACCACACTCCTTGCCCTGCTTGCTAATGCTGGCCATCACAGCGGCGCTGGCGCTCTTGCCCACCGCTGCTCCCACAGTTTGAAGTGCTGGCCATTTTGGCAGCGCCGGCGCTCCAAGGATAGTTCTTCTTTTTTTCCGGGTGCAGGGCAAGGGAACGCGAGAACTCTTGCCATGCCTACGACGCCCGGATTGGCTGCTCATGTCCAGGCTCCGCCTCCTCCTGCTGGCTGGCCAATCAGTATCTTCCTTGCCAGCTGATCCCTTTTGTCCCTGATGGTTGGGGCTATTTCAGTCTGTCCTCTACTTCATTGCTTCGGCTTCTACTTCAGTGGACTATTGTTGGTGCGTACCTATTCTCAAGCTAATACCTTTTCGTTGCTGACTACTGCCTGAATCCTGACTACTCTCTGCTTGCTGCCTGACCTGATAACTGCCCGGATCCTAATTACTCTCTGCTTGCTGCCTGACCTGACAACTGCCTGAATCCTGACCACTCTCTGCTTGCTGCCGGACCCGACAACTGCCTGAATCCTGACTACCTACTGCCTGACCTGACTACTGCCTGAATCCAGTTTACCTCTGCTGGTATCCGGAAGCCCTGTTGACCACTTGCACCTGGGGGCTTAACCCTCGGTGAACAGCGGTCATCACAGGTGAAGCCTTGAGGTTGCTCGGCTGCCCTACAGAGTGCAGGTTCGAGTCTTCGCTCCTGTGCTCCACCTGGGCACAAGGACTCACGAACGCGGCACTGAAACCACTGTACACTGCAGGAACACATTGTCCACCCTCTGTATTCATCTCACCATCTCTCTTTTCCTCTTCTTTTTTCTCAGCTCTCAACCTTCAACATTTCCTTCCTTCCATTCATCCATCTCCTTTCTATCTGAGTACATCTCACCTTTGTCATTGTCTTCATACCTCTCCTACTCTTCTCCATACTCTCTTGCTCCTCCTGCTCTCCGCTGGGGACATTAATCCCAATCCTGGTCCTCCACGTCAGCTCTCATCCTATTTGTGCAGGTCACACCGTGATATCTCCAATCTAATTTCTGTTCCTCTCATCCTCCCTTCTTCCCTGCCTTTCTCTTGCGCTCTGTAGAACGCCTGCTTTGTCTGTAACAAACTTTCCTACATCCATGACTTCTTTATCTCTTGTACTCTCCATCTGCTTGCCCTAACTGAAACATGGCTTTACCTTGAAGACTGCTTCAGTCGCGGCCCTATGCTATGGAGGTTATCCTTTCTCCCATACTCCTCGCCTGGTTGGCCACGAAGGTGGTGGGGCTACTACTTTCACCCGCTTGTAGATTTCAACCTCTTCTTCCAGCTCAGTCTCACTGTTTTTCTTCCTTCTAAGTTCACTCAATCCGTCTATTTGCTCCTCTGCCTGTCCGAGTAGCAATCATTTATCGACCCCCTGATAAGTCCCTTTCTTCCTTTCTCACTGACTTTGATGCCTGGCTTTTCTTCTTTCTTGAACCTTCATCTCCTTACCTCATTCTTGGGGATTTTAACATTCATGCTAATGATCCTTCTGACTCTTATGCTTCTCAGTTTCTTGCTTTAACATTCTCTTTCAATCTTCAACTGTGCTTCACTGCCCCCACTCACCAGAATAGCCACTGTCTTGATCTTATCCTCTTCTCAAACTGCTCACTCTCCAGTTTCTGTGCCTCAACTCTTCCCCTCTCTGACCATCATCTGATAACTTTCACACTTAAACACCCTCCTCCCCAGTCCCATCCAATCTTAACCAATACATTTAGGAATCTTCAGGCTATTGACCCTTCTGCTCTGTCCTCCAGTGTTTCAAATCTCTTCTCTACCAATATGTTATCCAAGTCTGTCAATGAGGCTGTCTCTTCCTATAATACTATTCTTTCCTCTGCTCTGGATACTCTTGCTCCTCCCATTCCCCGTTCTGTAAAACGTACCAAACCCCAGCCTTGGCTGACCTCTAGAATCCGTTACCTACATTCCTGTACCCGCTCTGCCGAACGCCTTTGCTTGAAATCCCGTGCCCATGCTGACTTCATACATTTCAAATTCTTGCTGGCCTCCTTCCAGTCTGCTCTTTTATTTGCCAAACAGAACTATTACATCCAGTTGACAAATTCTCTTGGCTCAAACCCTCGACGTCTCTTTGCCACACTGAACTCTCTCCTCAAAGTGCCTTCACCGCCAACTCCCCCTTCACTTTTACCCCAGACTCTGGCTGAGTACTTTCATGATAAGGTTCACAAGATTAACCTTGAATTCTCAACCAGGGCTCCTCCACCTCTCCTTCCCTTAGTCCATTCTCTCAACCCTCCAACCCCTGCCTCCTTTTCTTCCTTTTCTTAAATCACTGAAGAGGAAACCTCCACAAGTATCATGGGATTTCAACATCATTCTCACCCAGCTGATGAAACCTCCTTTTGAGCCACTGAATACCTGCCATCTGAAGTACTTGACCTGGAAGGTCATTTTCTTGGTGGCTGTTACTTCAGCTCGTAGAGTCAGTGAGCTTCAAGCCTCGGTAGTGCATGCTCCTTATCTCAAGTTTCATCATAACAGAGTAGTCCTCCGCACTCACCCTAAGTTCTTGCCGAAGGTGGCGTCGGAGTTCCATCTGAACCAGTCAATTGTCTTGCCAACATTTTTTCCCTGTCCTCATACCCGCCCTACTGAACGTCAGTTGTACACCTTGGACTGCAAGAGAGCATTGGCCTTTTACGTGGAGCAGACAAGCCCCTTCAGACAATCCGCCCAAATGTTTGTTTCTTTTGATCCCAACAGAAGGGGAGTCGTAGTCGGGAAACGCACCATCTCTAATTGGCTAAAGATTGCATTTCCTTCTCTTATGCCCAAGCTGGGCTGAATCTTGAGGGTCATGTCAAAGCTCATAGTGTTAGAACCATGGCAGCATTGGTGGCCCACTTGAAGTCAGCCTCCATTGAAGAGATTTGCAAAGCTGTGACGTGGTCTTCAATCCACACATTCACATCTCATTACTGCCTTCAGCAGGATACCTGACGCGACAGTCAGTTTGGGTAGTCGGTGCTGCAGAATCTGTTTGGGGTTTAGAATCCAACTCCACCCCCCTAGGCCCATTTTTATTCTGTTCCAGGCTGCACTCTCAGTTAGATGTTCTAGTTCGTAGGTCAATCCTTCTTCTTATGTCCTCGCCGTTGCGAAGCCCAATTGACCTTTCTTTGTTATTTTGAGTGAGCCTGGGTGCTAGGGATATCCCAGTCGTGAGAACAAGCAGCCTGCTTGTCTTCAGAGAAAGCGAAAGATACATACCTGTAGCAGGTATTCTCTGAGGACAGCAGGCTGATTGTTCTCACATACCCGCCCACCTCCCCTTTTGGAGTTACCTTTCTCCTTGTTATTGCTTTCTTATCTAACTGATCGGGGCTCTCGCGTGACGGGCAGGAAGATGGCCGCGCATGCGCGGTGCACCCCCCCCCCCCCGTGCGCTCGAAGGCTCTAGCAAACTTTTTTGTTGCTATGGAAGATTTTCATTCCTGGGCCGCCGTGGACGTCGACCCCGTCGTGAGAACAATCACCCTCCTGTCCTCGGAGAATACCTGCTACAGGTATGTATCTTTCGCTTTACTTGCAGATGAAAATACACTATAATGACAAACTCTCCTCTTGTTATCCTAAATTGAATAATTGATTATAAATTAAAACTATAAATGAAAAAATGTACCAGTGGTGGATGGGAGTTGGGGAGGGTGGGCGGGAAAGAAGACTGAACTAAGCTAACGTCTGACAGAAAGCTCAATTTAAAAACTATGGGGGAAAGGGTTTTACGCTATTTAAACTAATAAAGTTTGTTTGTTTTTTAAATCAAATTGTTTTTACATAGTAGAATAGTAGATGATGGCAGATAAAGACCTATACAGTTCATCCAGTCTTCCCAACAAGATAAACTCATAACATGTTTAATATGTCCATCCGTGATCAGGGCACTGCTCATGGAAGTTTGCCCGGCACTGGCTTTGCTTCACAATTACTGGAGTTGCCATCTAGTCACCGCTAAGTTTATTTAGTTCCATTCCTCAATAAGCCTATAATTTCTCTTTTATCCCAATCTTTACATCACCAAAGCACAGAGCAAAATTTTCACTTACCCAGAGAAATGTCCTCTTCTCTCAGAACTCCTCAGAAAAGAAGATTACCTGGGACCTTTCCTCTCTATATAGCTTTGATTCTATGGGGAATAGTTCAAACAGCTCCTTTTGATAGCACAATAATCAAATTGCCCTAGTGACCTTTGCAGCTATTCTACCTTCCTCACAGTACCTTAATATCTAATTCAGGTCAGGAGCACTGCTCCATCTCCTTCTGGAAAAGAACAGAAGATAACTTTTTCTTTTTAAGTCAGAAAGTTTGACCCTGCTCTGCTGCTATCCTTATTTTAATGCTGTAGACTGTTATTAGTTAAGTTTCAACCTCTGACAGAAAGTTCAAGTTTAAAACTATGAGGGAAAGAGTTTTACACTATTTAAACTAGTTAATAAAGTTTGCTTTTTAAAACACAATCAAACTGTTTTTATCAATAAGTCTACAATTTACCTTTTATCCCAATCTTTAAATCACCAAAGCACAGAACAAAATTTTCACTTACCCAGAGAAATGGCCTCTTGGTCTTTGGACTGTCCAGCTCCACCATATTTATTACTTTACTAATATGACCTACACGGTCCATCCAGTCTGCCCAAAAATATGTCCAGAGTTGCGCTCACCACTCTGTGTGGGCACCAATCGTCCATGCTTAAACACTGATTGTCAAGTCTCCATCATTCCACCCATATAGGCAGCCAAACATGATAGAGTCTTGGTTATAAAAACATATCATCCTCAAGTATTGCTGACAGTATTCAACTTACTAGTCTAAATGTCTTCCCTTCCCCCCTGAGCTGCACAATACCCTCACTCACAGCACACAGCATTAAAGTGATCTACAACACTGGAGTTGCTGAAGCTTTACTTGTCTTTTGCCATTTGTGGAACACAGAATATAGAAGTCTATCATGCTGGAGTTGTTGAATCTTCTTCTGGTCTTTTGCCATTTGCAGGACACAGATTGTAGAAGTAAGTCTGGCATCGGCCTCAGTTTTCCCATTCTAGATTTGACTAATCTTTTTTCAGTCTTTTGCCGTTTGCAGGACACAGATTGTAGAAGTCTGTCCAGCATCAGTCTCTGTTCTGACTACTGTTTCCAAAGATAACACTTTAACAGCCATGTTGTGTTAATATCCTTTTCTATTTAGACATCCTCTGTGTCTGTCCCACACATTTTAGAATTTGCTCATCATTTTTGACTCTATCCAACATGGTCATGTTTCAACAATTCCTTATCAGGGTATGACAAGGATAAAAACAAACATTACATATAAAACAATTAATACAGAGGAGCATTTTTGACATGATGTCTTAATTTGATTTTGGGCAGTTTGCTGAAAATGTCCAAAAATCAAGTGATGAGCATTGCAATTTTAAACCAGAAAAACATTTATCGTTTCATTTTGAAAATGGCCTTTTGTTAGATGTTTTTGTGCTCTGTGTATCTATCTTTTTGGACCATTTTCAAACAAAAATTCCCCAAGGAAAAAAAATGCACAAAAACAAGCCATTGGGATGTAGGAGTGGCCATCATTCTTAGTAGTCTGGCAACACAGACATCCCAACAGAGCAGTGTGGCACCTTAAGGGGCACTGGACTTTACATAAAATGTCCCAGGTACACATCTCACCCTTACTCCCTTATATTGTATGGGGAGCCCACCAAAAACCAACCATACCCAACTATACAGCACTACAATAGCCCTTAAGACTGCAGGTGTTTCCTATATGTGGGTACAGTAGGTTTGTGGTGGGTTTTTCAGAGCTCACACTTTCCATCACAAGTGTCATGGCCAGTGCTATTAGAGCAGCAAGCAGGTCTCTAGTGGTTGGTGCAGTGGACTGTAGAGAAGGTTCCCTTCTCTACAGTCCACTGCACCAACCACTAGAGACCTGCTTGCTGCTCTAATAGCACTGGCCATGACATCTGAAGCTGGTATATACGATTTCTTTCACATCTTTGGGGAGTGGAGGGGGTCATGCTTTAATTCCTCCAGTGGTCATTTATGGCACCGTTTTGTGACTTAGTTGTGATTGAAACAGGTCTGGCAGGTTATTTTGGCTCTACTGCTGCCCCGACAATATCATGATCAAAGGTGCATCTTTCGTGAAGCAAGACAGGTGTATTTTTTTAAAATTTGGAATAAAGTTTTTATCTGCATGCTTATACTTTGCAGTTGAAGAGAAAAATTATCTGTAAACAAATTAGATGACTATAAATATTTCTAAAGGTTGCTGCATGGAAAGCAGTGGTTCATGTAATTTGCTCAGTGCTTAGTTATTGTAATAACTCATATATGGGGTTACCATGGTTTAATGCATGATTTAGTTCTATATTTAAACAATTCCACAGTGTGAAAGCATAAACTTAGATGAGGTTTGTTTGTTTTTTCATAGAGAATGTTATCAGAAAGGAGCACACAACAATTGCAGATTAGGGATGGGTTGTCATTTGCAACCATATATGCTATTATTTTTTACCAACTGAAAAGGAGCAACAACAACACCAAAAAGCCCACAACATTTTGTGCTTTTTGGTTTGCTGATAATAGTGCACCCTATGTGGAAATAGTGCACACTCTTTCCCAATGGTGAAACCACCATGTGTGTGTGAACCACTGTGAATGTGCAAACTCAGAAACAGTGTGCCCTCTCTTTGAAATACTGTGCCCTGTATCCAAATAGGGCCCCATATTCAAACCATGGGAGGTAGCCAGGCTGCCTCCCACGGTCAGTGCCGAGCCCGGCTATTCAGTACTGGGCTGTTTCTGGTGACTGGTATTGAATGTCCGGTTTGTGATCCAGCATATTTTGTTCTAATGGTATCAACCCAGACAGAATCTGAGATAGTCTCATGGGGTGTTTTTGCAAATTCCTTTGATGATTGTAATGGGAAAATCTAAGTCTAGGTAAGGATGTGGTCAATAGCAGGCCCTGATCTATGGAATACTCTGCCCTCAAATATTAGGGTAGACATCAGCTACCTGACTCAGAAAAATAAAAAATTGGCTGTTCCCTGGAGTGTGGAAGAGGAGGGACTTGGTGAGATTTTGTGTCTTGGTAGGGTGGGTTGAGGTTGATTCTTTGGCTTGGTAGCTATTGATTTTTTTAAAATTATTATTCTATTTTAATTATGATCTTATTGTTGTATACCATATTGAATGGTTCCTTGGACAAGGAAGGGGTATACAAGGGGTATAACAAATGTAGGGACCCTTTTACGAAGTGGCAGAAAGCCCACCATGGGCTTACCGCACGCCAATCTAGAACTATCGCAGGAGTCCAACGGTAGGTTCACACCACTAGTGCACACCATCTCCGGTGCTACAAATGTACATCCTATTTTTGTAATGCCAGAACTTAACCAGTGGAAATCGGGCAGCATCGCCAGGTTAGCGCAGGAGCCCTTACCTGCATCTCAGTGGGTGGTGGAAAGGCCCCCCCACCCCGAAATGGCTCTGCAGTAAATGTTTCACTTACCCCATTGCCATTTCTTTTTTTCAGAAAAAGATAGCCTTTTACCCAGTGCGGTAAAGGGGGGCTTCAGTGCTTGTCAAAAACACATGTTGATGCTAGCGCAGGCTCCCTTTTACCGCAGTTTAGTAAAAAGAACCCCATAGTGAAATGAAGAGGGAACAGAGCAAACATCAAAGTCATTCAAACAACCCTGCTCAACTTTTTGACATACATGTGACCACTACACAAAACCAAATAAAGTGCAAAAAAAAAACCCACAACATAACAGAATGAGAGAAAAAGAAAAAAAAAGGCAAGGAGTGAAGCCTCAGAGCTAAATGCCCCTTCCAAGATGAAGTCTCAACAACAGAGACTACAGCAGAAACTATCACCAACTCACTCCCTGTCACTAACACAAAATTTGGCACAGGATGAGAAAAAAAGCCAAACTGCATAAAAAACTTCAACTCAAAAATGTTAACAGTCACACTAACAGGCTCATTTTCAAAAGAGAAAAAGGTCCAAAAAGTGACATAAGTCTGCATTTGGATCTTTATCTCATAAAAACGTCCAAATCAGTAAACCTCTTTTTAGACATTTTTCACTGAAGTCTGTCAGAAGGACGTCTAAATCTCAAGGCAGTGTGCCAGGGGTGTGTTCAAGGCGGGACTTCGGCGTTCCTAAGACTTAGATGTCTTTCAGCAATATTTGAACAAAACAAAAACTTTGACGTTTTGAGCTACACCTGTTTTTATAATGAATAGTTGCAGTGAGAACGGAACCCACTTCCCCAGGTTTAAAGTCTGCTGCACTAACCACTAGGCTACTCCACACAAGAGGTGCCCCAAATGACCAGATGACCACTGGAGGTAATAGGGGATCACCTCCCCTTACTTCCCTAGTGGTCACTATCCTCCTCCCACCCCAAAACATGTGATTGAAAATATTACTTGCCAGCCTCAGATGTTATACTCTGGCCCATTAGAATAGCATGCAGGTCCCTGGAGTAGTCTAGCAGTGGTGCAGTGCACTGCAGACAGGTGAACCCAGGCTTCTACCTCCCCCTACTTCTACTACTACTACTATTTAGCATTTCTATAGCGCTACAAGGCGTACGCAGTGCTGCACAAACATAGAAGAAAGACAGACCCTGCTCAAAGAGCTTACAATCTAAAGCCCACCTCTTTACCACTGCTTTTGACTCCTAACTACTGCTCACTTGCCCTATCCTTTTATCCTCACCTCTTTTTTCCCTTACCCTTAATTGTTCTGTTTGTCTGCCTGTCTTATCTAGATTGTAAGCTCTTTGAGCAGGGACTGTCTTTTTTGTGTATGGTGTACAGCACTGTGTATGCCTTGTAGCGTTATAGAAATGATAAGTAGTAGTAGTAGTTACACTTCTGGAGGAAACTGTGAGCCCTCCAAACCCAACCAGAAAACCACTGTACCCACATATGTGGTGCTCCCTTCACCTATAAGGGCTATGGTAGTGGTGTACAGTTGGGGGTAGTGGGTTTTGGGTGGGTTTTAAGGGGCTCAGCACACAAGGTAAAGGAGCAATGGTGAGATGTGTACCTGGGAGCATTTTATAAAGTCCACTTAAGTGCCTCCAAGGATGCCCTATTGCTTTCCTGGGATGTCACTTTTCCACTATTCTACCTGATGCCAAGCTTTCTATTTTTAAATAACAACTAAGCCTTGTGTCTATTGTTTATCATTAGATTTGGGCTTTGAATTCAGATCTATAGATGAAAAGGAGGTCTCATTACATATATCTAAATACCAGAGTACTATTTTTCCATACTTTATAGCAAGAGTGTACATTCCCTAATTACCTGTCCCAATGCATCTGAAGCTTTTACCTCCTCAGTGCATGTAAATGGTTTCATCCCTTTGTGGATTCTCTGATGCCATGTGAGGCTTTCTTTCCAACCAAAGCTTTTACCACACCCAGGACATGTAAATGGTTTCACTCCTGTGTGTATTCTCTGGTGCACTGTGAGGTTTACCTTCTGACCAAAGCTTTTACCAGACTCTATACATGCAAATGGTTTCTCTCCCGTGTGGACTTTCTGATTCTCTTTGAGATTTACATTACAACCAAAGCTTTTACCACACTTAGAACATGTGAACGGTTTCACTCTGTTGTGGATTTTCATGTGTATTTTGTACATTTTGCATTTGGATGTTTTTTGTTTGAAAATGGATCAAAAAATAAAACATCCAAATAACAAAACGTTTTTCCAAACAGCATTTTCAAAAGGAAAAGATAAGACTTTTTTTGTAGAAAATGACCTCTCCTGTTCTGATTTTGGACGTTTTACAAAAAATGTCCAAATTCAGACTTGGATGTCTTATCCAAAAATGCCCCTTGTGCATTTGATTTACCCAAAGTCATAAGGAGCAGCAGTAGGAATTGAACCCATGTTGCCAGGAGCCAAGCCTGCTGCAACTAACCATTAAGCCACTCCTCCTCTGTTTTGGACATTTTGCATTTGGACTTTTTTTGTTCGAAAATGGACCAACCCCCCCCCCCCCCCTTCAAATCACAAGACGTCCCTAGCATTTTTGAACACAAAAGATAGACATCTATCTTTTTCGAAAATGACCTTCTTTCCTTTTCAGAATTTGGACGTTTTTGTAAAACGGCCAAATTCTGATTTAGATCAGAACATTTAGATGTTTTATCGAAAATACCCCTCCACGTAAACAAACAGTCACTCAAAGTCAGTGTGAGTACAAAAAACAGACACAATGGTACCGGAAGGAATGGTCTGAAACACAAGTAAACATATAATAAACACAAATAAATACAGGGCTTTTTTTGAGGGGGGTACTGAGTACCGGCACCTTTTCCATTGTCTGCTAAAATTGACCCATGGTCCCCAAGTTTTAATGAAAGATCTCAGGCTCATTACACCAATTTTGCCTTGTTATAGATTCTGTGACTAGTTGCAGGGGGCCTGGCTATTGTGGGGTGGGTCTCTCAGTGCCACCCCATTCCTGAAGGGTGGCCTGGCATTTGAGTACCGGCACCTTTTTCACTTGGAAAAATGCACTGAATAAATATAACTTCACTGAAAAGTCCTCAGTGCATTCATGTAGTCCAACCAACAGTGGATGAAAAACCCAACAAGGTGCCCCTCATTTCGGCAAAGCTGCATCAGGGGTAAAAGTTTTCAGACCATAAAATGACTCATAAAACATTGGGCCTTCAATGGTGATATCACTAGGAGTTGAGTAGATGACAACACTGCCTGTCCAGAAAGACTGCAAAACAATGATCCCATGGGCCAGCTTAAATTCACTGGCCATAGTTAGTCCACCCCTGGTGTTCTGTTTTACCTTAGTGTTGGTGTTATATTAGTCAAGATTGATTTTTTTCAATTCTATAACATATTGAAAAAGAAAAGCTTTTCCTAGCAACATCCTCCAATATATATTTAACGTGTTACTTTATTTATCTTTCTGTCCATCAACACAAGCTTGAACTGAGGAACATTGTCACTGGAATACTCAAACTAATTAGGCTTCAGATTTTATTCCATATAGCAGTGGTTCCCAAACCTGGTCCTGGAGGTACCCCAGCAAGTCAGATTTTCAGTATATCCACAATGAATATTCATGAGAGAGATTTACATGCACTGCCTCCACTACATACAAATCTCTCTGATGAATATTTATTATGGATATCCTGAAAACCTGAGTGGTTGGGGGGCCTCCAGGACCAGGTATAGGAACCACTGCCATATAGACCTACAACTGCAATTCAACATACTATAAAGTCCAAAAACACTGATGATGAATTGCAAATTGGCAACATTTTTGTGAATGTATAATGCTTCCTAAGACATGCAAAAACACAGTGAAGGAGACTTGGAAATTAATCAGGTGATGCTTTAAAAGGTTCAAATATTTATTTCATCCAAGACTCAATGGGCCATGTTTCGGCCACTTGGCCTGCATCAGGAGTCTCAGTGGGATGTATTACAAACAGATTGTGGTGTAACGCTATGCTGCCAGGGGAGCTTCGACAAGGTGCCAACTTTCATTGATGGTAAGACAGGTACACACAGCAAAGTTGTGCAATAAACAAACACTTGCTAGACAAAATTTCTCACAGTGTACCAAACCTGTGAGAAGTTTTGTCTAGCAAGCGTGAATATCAGTGAATATTTGAACCTTTTAAAGCATCGCCTGATTCTTTTCCCAGTCTCCTTCACTGTGTTTGTGTGTATCTTTGGACTATGAAGGCTTGTTCTTCTGTATCTTTGTCTGCTAATGCTTCCTAAGCCCATAGTTGCAAAGTATGGGAAGAAAACAGTATTGAAGGTTAGAGAAAAAGGTAGAACAGAATTTCAAAAACATTGGTACATTTATACATTTTTCCATGCTGGTTTGGTCTCTGACATCTCAAAGTGAGATTTGGAGAGAGGCTCAGAAATGAGCATTGGAAGAGGAAAGATGGAAATTGGAAATAAAAGATCTTTTGGGGAGAAATGTACCAATTTGAGTACATTTCTCCAAAGAAGATCTTTTATTTCTAATTTCCATCTTCCCTCTTCCAATGCTCATTTCTGAGCCTCTCTCCAACTCTCACTTTGAGATGTGAGAGACCAAACCAGCATGTAAAAATGTATAAATGTACCAATGTTCTGCAATTCTGTTCTTTCAGTTTCTATACTGGGTACATTATTTAGAATAAACACTTTTACTCTTGGAATTCTGATGTAATAATGATTATAATTTACTTTTCATCCAAGCAGGATACCAACATGCTTTACAACTAAAATACTTCAGAAACATCCACATAGACATAGCTGGCTTGGAAAGTTCAACTAATTCTGGTGCCTGACTGTCTTTAAAAAGAACAGTGCTGTCACTCATATTACAAAATTAAAGTTGAGTTAAATTGAGGCACAGGGAAGTAAGATGACATGTCCAAGGACACACCCAAAATCACTAGGTGATCAGGGATTTAATTCATGAGTCTGAGCAGTTCTTCTGACAGTTCATTATATTAATCACAGTTCTACTCCATTAACTAGGGGCATCTGTACAAAACTCATACACTATATTTAAGATAGAACTCTCATGAGAGTGACTGATACTTCAAATAATGGGGAAAAATTCTGCAAAATGATTAGTCCACACAAAAACAGGATCCTAGTGTTCTCACATTTTCTTAATGTGACCTGTGAAAGAAGCTGAAATCTGTGCTTTTGGATCAGAGAAATCAATAAAAGCCTGCTAACTTTAAAAAAGAGTCTTGGAGGATTAGGGGAGAGTAGAGTTTAACACCAAAGCTGAAGTGAAACCAAGCCATAAAGTCAAAAAAGAGACAAGTGAGTACCATGGATATATTAAATAAAACACCTTTATTGATTAACCTCACAAATAAAATGTGTATAGCCAAGAAAAAGAAAAATCAAAGAGAATTAAATCAGTAGCAAAGATACTCAGTTCACAGCATGCAGGGTTTTAAAGTCTTTGAAACTGAAACACTCCTGAAGGGGCATTTTTGATATACTTTTCAAATGGTGAAAAAAAAGTAAACATTTTAAAAAACTATGTCCATAATGAAAGAAGTAAATGTTTTCCAGTATTTGAAATACACTAAAAGAAATGTCACCGCCAATCTTAAATAAACTATGCAAAACATGCAACAGCGGTATTGGTTCCCACATGAGAAAACATCAATGGCAATGATAGCACGTTTCCTCTATGTCCAAAACGTGTATATATAACTCTTCGCATGGAGGAATGTGCCTTAGTTTGCCCAGTTATGCTAATGCACAGGGAGTCAAAACTTTTTTGTGCTAGAGTCAGAGCTCCAGGTCTTTCCTGTTCTTCAGACACAGGAGAGAGATTTTCAAACACTACCATCACCTACTACCCCATGAGGGCATGGAGATCCATAAAGAGCAGGTTGGACAGATCAATGTGAAGCAGTGCCTTCCAGGATCACAATGACTTATCCATTTGGTCCGCTCTTTACTTCTTCCAAAAGCACTTAAAATATTAGTTCACTCACTGTTTATTTCACAATTGGACTGTACAAAGGTCTCTGGGTTATAGACACACGCCACTTACTACTACTACTTAACATTTCTAGAGCGCTACTAGGGTTATGCAGCGCTGTACAGTTTAACAAAGAAGGACAGTCCCTGCTCGAAGGAGCTTACAATCTAAAGGACGAAATGTCAAGTTGGGGCAGTCAAAATTTCGTGAATAGAGGTGTAGTGGTTAGGTGCCGAAGGCGACATTGAAGAGGTGGGTTTTGAGCAAGGATTTGAAGATGGGCAGGGAAGGGGCCTGGCGTATGGGCTCAGGGAGTTTATTCCAAGCATGGGGTGAGGCGAGGCAGAAAGGGTGGCGCCTGGAGTTGGCGGTGGTGGAGATGGGTACTGAAAGGAGGGATTTTTTGAGAGCAGAGGTTACGGGTAGGAACGTAAGGGGAGATGAGGGTAGAGAGGTAAGGAGGGGCTGCAGATCGAGTGCATTTGTAGGTTAGTAGAAGCTTGAACTGTATGTGGTACCTGATCGGAAGCCAGTGAAGTAACTTGAGGAGAGGGGTGATATGAGTATATCGGTCCAGGCGGAAGATAAGACGCGCAGCCAGAATACTGCCATTCATCTCATCACTAATTCGCTTAAATATGACCATGTTACTTCTTATCTCAAAGAAGCTCATTGGCTCCCCATTATTCACTGTATCACCTATAAACTTGTATTGCTCGTTTTCAAAATATTACAAGCTGAGCAACCTCTTTATCTTTCTGCCATCTCATTCCTTATAGTCCTGTAAATGTACTTCGGTCAGCAGAGCAAAATCAATTAGTGATACCAAGCTATTGAGAAATATTCCATGAGCACACTAAACATGTCATATTCAATGTGAAGGGGCCATATCTCTGGAATTCACTCCAAACTTCTCTTCACTTCAGACATTAGTAGATCAGTTTAAAAATGACCTTAAAAAGCACCTTTTCAAGGATGCATATAAAATGAGTTTCTATTTACAGCAGGCAGACCGGGAGGCATCTTATAGATACCCACAACTCTCCATTTCATTCTTTCCTCCCCTCTCTGTCCTATTAACTATTGTAGCTCTTCCCCCAAGCCTAATGGTCATGTCTGAAATTCTTTTTTTGTTCCTTTTTTATGATATTTTAGAATTTAAGCTGCCCTGAAGGCACCCCAAAGGGCGGGATAGTAAGCCTATAATAAACTTGAAACTTGATCAAAACTCATGTGCAAGCACCATACATAGGCAGAGTTACATATAGTTAATTTTTTTCTATTTTTGCAATACATGTTACTGAAGTTTTATAAGAGAGAATACCAAAACATTGCTGAACTCAGAATATCCAGAATATCCAATAACAAGTAAATATGGGCCCTCGGTGCTGAAATGAGGGGCTTCATCCCTCAGCGCCAGCATGTTGCCCTATGCCTACACACATCAGAAAGTTGTCAGCAGTCACTAAAGTATATTGAACCACTCAAAAGCACACCTGGTTTACTGCACTACCTAACCCCACAGTGCACATGCTCTACAGTAAAGTCACCATAGCATCCTCTGTTCCCAAGGCCACCTCAGCTCACACTTGTGCCCGTGTACTGAATACCCCCCTTAGCCCCCCTCCCCCGTCTGACTGTAGCCATCTGTCACATGCTATTTGAGAAGCTTTGCACACGATGCCATAAAAAAATTATGTATGTGATGCCAAGAAGACTCAGTACCTGAACCCTGTCTCCACCAACTTGTATTTTATAGATGATTTAGCATATACAGGAACCTTATAGCACTTAGGCACCATTACTGGAAGATATGGTGGGAAGATCCAGGCCTCATCAGGTGATTGAGGGAGCACCTCAGTGCCTAAAATAGGTACCACTGACATTGCACCCCTAAAACAGCTCTGTCCTGGATCAAGGCCAGAATATGCAACCACCTTTATTACAGTGTGCCCACAACCCCCATATCCACTAGAATGTATTGTAGCCAAACCAAAACCTATGAGATGATATGGAAAGGAAAGGGGGGAAGGGATTTGGATAACACCCTCCTTTGACCCCCAAGAAAAATGGCCAGCATGTCACACACAGCTACCTACCACATTGCAGCAGCTATGGCAGGGTAAATAAAACCTCAACCAGAAAAGACCCACAGTGAGATCAAACCTACATCCCCTGCATAAAGGGACCACAGCTCTAAACCCTACACCACACAAGTACATGACAACAGAGTGTGCAAGGAGGATAGTAAACTAACCACAGAGGCACAAATTTCCACCCAAATGGATGGCCTCTCATGGGCCATATCCCACACTGAATGTATATAGCATTGCAAGGTTTAAAGTTAGGTATGCTGACCTATGAAACTTCCCTCAATGCCTAAGCTGGGGGTCCTTCAAACATTGCCTGCACATTTCTCTCGGACAGATTTCTTGGGTATTTCCTCACCACCTGAAGGTGCTCCCAGGAGCTGGCAGGGAAATGGCCTAATGTCTTAGCTCAGGAAAGATCCTACTCACAGATGCCCTACAGCCACAGCATAGCCAGTGTCCTTCTGGGGAGCTGGGAGGAGGGTGCCCAGATGAACTGACCAATGCCATTCTTCTTTCTATAACTATATTAACCTGGACATGAGAAGGCAAAGCAATTCAGAGAAACAGCATTGTGGGTCACAGTACTGGGCTGACTGTCCACATACATCACCATTGTACTCTGTAGCCATCTTTCCCCTGGGGATTCATAATCTGTTCATAATCCTATACCAATGCTGCCAATAGATATTTTGTCTGCAGGACAGTTGGAGTTAATGGGACTGGCTGGTACATGACATAACCATTTGTAGAAAAAGCACGCTAGGTCCCTAGTCCAGTTCCATGCTGGAGCCTGGAATAAAGTTCCTGTCATGGTCCCAAGCTGTAAACAAACAGTCACAAACTCTGGAACAATGTGAGCCCTTGGCCTACTGTCGTCAAGCGGCAGCAGGAGGCAAAACTCCCCAAGCAGGACTGGACTAACAAGTTTGGCTTGGCTGGAACTGGACGCTGGGATAGACTTGACTGGAACAGGATTCAGGATATTCAAGCAGGATTCAGGATTTTCAAACAAGCTTGGCAGGAACAGGATTCAGGATAATGGAACAGGAAATTATAGACCGGTGAGTCTGACGTCAGTGCCGGGGGAAATGGTAGAGGCTATTATCAAAAACAAAATTACAGAGCACATCCAAGGACATGGATTACGGAGACCAAGACAGCATGGCTTTTGTGTGGGGAAATCTTGCCTGACCAATTTACTTCAATTCTTTGAAGGAGTAAACAAACATGTGGACAAAGGGGAACCAGTTGATATTGTGTATCTGGATTTTCAAAAGGTGTTTGACAAGATACCTCATGAAAGGCTACAGAGAAAATTGGAGGGTCATGGGATAGGACGAAATGGTTCTCTTCCTACCTCTCCCTCCGCACCTTTAGTGTTCACTCTGGTGGATCCTCTTCTACTTCTATCCCTCTGCCTGTCGGCGTACCTCAGGGTTCTGTTCTTGGTCCCCTCCTCTTTTCTATCTACACTTCTTCCCTTGGTTCATTAATCTCATCCCATGGCTTTTCCTACCATCTCTATGCTGATGACTCCCAAATCTACCTTTCTACCCCTGATATCTCACCTTGCATCCAAACCAAAGTTTCAGCGTGCTTGTCTGACATTGCTGTCTGGATGTCTCAACGCCACCTGAAATTGAATATGACCAAAACCGAGCTTCTCATTTTCCCCCCCAAACCCACCTCCCCGCTCCTCCCGTTTTCTATTTCTGTTGATGGCTCTCTCATTCTCCCTGTCTCCTCAGCTCGAAACCTTGGGGTCATCTTTGACTCTTCTCTCTCCTTCTCTGCTCATATCCAGCAGATTGCCAAGACCTGTCGTTTCTTTCTTTACAACATCCGTAAAATCCGCCCCTTTCTTTCCGAGCACTCTACCAAAACCCTCATCCACACCCTTGTCACCTCTCGTTTAGACTACTGCAATCTGCTTCTTGCTGGCCTCCCACTTAGTCACCTCTCCCCTCTCCAGTCGGTTCAAAACTCTGCTGCCCGTCTCATCTTCCGCCAGGGTCGCTTTACTCATACTACCCCTCTCCTCAAGACCCTTCACTGGCTCTCTATCCGTTTTCGCATCCTGTTCAAACTTCTTCCACTAACCTATAAATGTACTCACTCTGCTGCTCCCCAGTATCTCTCCATACTCGTCCATCCCTACACCCCTTCCCGTGCACTCCGCTCCATGGATAAATCCTTCTTATCTGTTCCCTTCTCCACTACTGCCAACTCCAGACTTCGCGCCTTTTGTCTCGCTGCACCCTACGCCTGGAATAAACTTCCTGAGCCCCTACGTCTTGCCCCATCCTTGGCCACCTTTAAATCTAGACTGAAAGCCTACCTCTTTAACATTGCTTTTGACTCGTAACCACTTGTAACCACTCGCCTCCACCTACCCTCCTCTCTTCCTTCCCGTTCACATTAATTGATTTGATTTGCTTACTTTATTTTTTGTCTATTAGATTGTAAGCTCTTTGAGCAGGGACTGTCTTTCTTCTATGTTTGTGCAGTGCTGCGTATGCTTTGTAGCGCTATAGAAATGCTAAATAGTAGTAGTAGTAGTAGTAGTAGTAGTAGTAGTAGTGACATCATCAAAAGAGAAGAGGCCTGGGTTGGGGTTATATAAAAGGTGGTGGGGTGTGGGGCAGGGCTATGCAACTAAGGTAGGGTTAGGGGCAAAGTTATGCATGGTAACAAACTGGGACTGGACAAACAGAGAGACAATGATAAACAGAAGACAAACAGGTAGGAGGAGTGGAATGGGAGGTTTGGAGGCAGTGAGAGTTTGGTGGGGGAAGAGGGCCAGATACACAGCAATGGATAGGTGTGGCTATGGGGGAGGGGGGGCTATCAGGTGTGGGCAAGGACCTGAAGAGGTGAGACACAGAGGAGGCAAGGCAGGAAATGTGAGGGTCAAAAGGTTCAGGCTGGGGCAAACAAACAAAGGTGACCTTTGTTCGGCAACTCTCCACTATTCTCACAAATGACCACTTCTACCTCTCGACTATCAAACTCAGTAAATTCACAAATGTTTCCAAAGACATAAAAAAAAACTTGTATCACATAACACTGCCCATCTAATGCCCATGACACGGCCCTGAAACGCCCCATCTGAACACTTTTCGTTTTCAGCGAATATCAAATTTAAACTTTTTTTAAAATGTTTGATTAGATGGTTTAAACATTTTCATGTGAGAAATATGTCTACCTGCCACTAATGCCATTTTTTTTCTTTTGATTATGAGCTCCCTGGTGTACTCATCTTTTTGATCCTGGGTTGCGAATCTCACGTCTCATCTTCTCTCACTGCTGTTTTTGTAATAAAGTATCAAACTTCTTAGCTCCAAATTTTGTTACCTTAACCAGGTACAACCAATGTAGAGTTTACCAGATATTAATTTAGAACCCCCAAACTCCTATAAACCTCAAAAATAGAACAAATCTTGTCTCCTGGATGGAGATATAAGTTGGGGGAAAATTTGCTGTTCTGAAATATAAAAAATACATACATATACCCCAGGACTCCCTCCTCACATCAAAAGTGAGCCACAGCTAGATTCTGCCCTTTTAAGCCATCAGGATGATGTGAATTGCTCTGATTATTTCCCTAAAACTATTTAAACCTGAGACCTCTCATGCTGCATTGCCCTGTGATAGGTTTGTTAGTGCACTACTACATCTGTTACTGACCTTTGCTTGTCTTTTGTTCCATACTCTTTTGGCAGCCCCAGCCGGTTCTGGTTTCCCCACTACAATTTTGTTGCTGACCTTGATTCGTTAGTGTTGATACAGCTTGTCTAACCGTATTCCAGACTCTCATCCCTGTACTCTTTCAGAAATTGGCAATGACATTAAACTCTGTAAAGAATACCTTGAGCTCCTGCTTTATATCCTGACAGCTTCTGAGTACCAGAAGGATCATCTCAAAGAGAAAGGTAGATGTTACAGGTGAACACATGCAACCCAGACCAAGGGCCCTCTGGGGATCACCATTGAATTGTTATCCAGTTATGACGAAAAATTGTCAAAAAGTAGACACCTAGTACAGAAGGTGAGGGGATACACCAAGGAGATGGGCCTCTTCTACCACAGCATTGACTGTTCTTAGACAGGTCCCACTCACTGTTCTGAGTCTCTCTTCCTCCTTTCAGGCAGCTCGAATTTGGACACTCCTCCTCTGAAGCCTGGACTTTATTGTTTTTGGATTCTTCAGGCTGATAATTCCAGTCTCAGTGCCCCCTGGATCTGTGTTTAAGCTTATAGTTTTGGTCAAGTCTAGCCAATTTATGGAATATTTATTTATAAGATTTACATACCATAACAAACATGGTTCTTCCAATGTGGTTCATAATAAAAAAAATATGCTATCCCCCAAATTCTATAAATGGTTCTCAAAGTTAAGCGCACAATTGAGCATGCAGTTCTAGAATTGGGTCATTTATGCACGTAAAATAATTGCCTTAATTGGTGATAACTAGCAATAGTTGGCATTTACGAGCGTTAATTGATACAAATTAGCAGTTATGCACATAACTAATCTATGCCCCATTCTATACACAGCATGCCTCATTTTATATAGTACACAACTCCAAAGGGTTGTGGTCAGGGGGTGTGCCCAGCATTTAAGCACAGTTTTAAATGCCAGTATTAGGCATCTCTCCCGGTCCTGTGGACTCGCATATTTCTACCTTCAAGGCCCTAGTTATTAGGGATGTGGATCATCTGGAACAAGTCCAAACTTGTCATTGTATAAAAACAAGGAAATATGTTAATTTTACAAAGCAGGAATGTGAGGCCGTCCAACAATTGACTTCTAATTCAGCTGTGGTAATACGTCCGGCAGACAAAGGAGGTTCTGTCATCGTAAAGGACTATAGTCAATATCAGAGGGAGGTAATGAGACAATTAGCGGACACTACCTATTATGTACCGTTACAATACAATCCAACCCCTGAGTTGATAAAAGAGATAGAAGTCTTTATTCAAACTGCGGTACAAGAAGGAACAATTATAAAGGCAGAAGCAAGATATCTTCTGAATAAAAACCCGAAGATACCGGTGTTCTATACCGTCCCCAAGATTCATAAATATTTAGAAGATCCTCTGGGATGCCCTATAGTGTCCCTTAGAGACACTGTTAGAACCCTTATCTCATTTTCTTGACCTTCATCTACAACCTTTTGTAACTGAAGCTAGATCGTACATGAAGAATACATCTCATTTCCTACGAGTCCTTACACAAGTAGGACCAGTAACATCTGATATGATATTTGTGACTATTGACCTTGAGTCTTTGTATTCTAACATTCCTCAGACAGCAGCCTTACAGATAGTTTATAATACATTACAACAGAGACCATCATCTATATGTGTCACTACCTCTTTCCTAATGAAATTAGCTAAAGTGGTTTTATTTCTGTTTTGAATCCACCTATTATGCCCAACGTCATGGGGTAGCCATGGGTACAGCAGCGGTACCAAGTATTGCAAACCTATACGTAAGTGCATTTGAAGAAAGACACTTATACCCCTCAGAGTGGTTTCAACACGTCAAGATCTGGCATCGATTTATCGATGATGTCTTTTTCACCTGGACAGCATCCTAATATTATTTACAACAATTTTTATCATGGTTGACTACTCTTGATAAAAATGTAGTATTTACTATGCAAAGCAACACTGAGAGTATTTTCTGGACACATAGATATATAAACATCAACAAGAGATTGCGGTGTCAGTATTTCGAAAACCTACTGACCGCAATTCCTTGCTCCAGTATCACAGTCATCATCCCTACCGCATGAAAGATTCTTTACCGGTAGGACAGTTTTTACGTCTATAACATATCTGCTCTTCAGATGATATATTTCGCCAACAATCCATTGTTTTGATCAATCGTCTGAAAGAAATGGGTTATCCGGACCAGTGCATACGTAGAGCATATAAGAGAGCATGGTTTGCTCAACGTCCATTATTGTTACAACACAAACCGGGAGAGGCATTGGACAGGTTTGTATGTGTTCTTACATATACTGATCTGGCTCCACATATTGCCCGAATTATCAATCAATATTGGGACATACTTTCACTTCATGCACCTTTTCAACAGCACCCCTGTATCGCGTATATAAGAGGACAGAACTTACGCGATAAATTAGTGCACACCGCACTAACTACCAATCACTCCTCCTTGCAGCCCTTGATAGGCCATAACCCATGTGGACACTGTCAATTCTGTCCCCAAACAATGCAAGGCATCCAGTGGTCTCACCCAAGGTTTCCTTATAAAGTGTTTAAATATAGAACTAACACTACATGTGAATCTACTTATGTTGTGTATGGGATTATATGTCCTTGCCAGAAATGGTATGTGGGATGTACAAAGAGACAGATCAAGTTGCATTTCACAGAACACAAATGTAGACTTCACAGACAAGTACTAACAGCCCCACACTGGTCATGCATTGTATTGAATATAATCATCAATTTATGCAATTGAAATGGCTCATTATTGATCATGTAATACGTCCCATCAGAGGAGGAGATATGGATCAGATTCTTAACAGAAAAGAACAGTTTTGGATTTTTGAATTGGGAATGACGGTCCCGAATGGATTGAATGATCTCATTGAATGGAATACAGTTATTTAATTTTTTTTGGGGGGGGGGAGGGTTCATTACAAACTCTTCAGTCATATATATATTCTTTATAATTCTGAAATTGATAGTAATGGTATATCCACTAGTAATTTAGGTCTAATTGATTCTAGTGACATCATTTCCTACCTGGGAGCATTTAAAACTCCTCGCTTTCATTAGTAGTAGATAAGTCATGGAGGAGAGGCACTTCTTTATCTTCCTGAAGACAGTATAAAATTATCATATTCAGAGTTCCTGAAGAAGTTATTTGAAACCCTGCAGAGTCGAACTCGTTATGATTTCACCTTGTAAGATCTGGAGATTCGTTTAAAGGAGTCAAGTTAAGAAGTTGAACAGTTGTAACAAGGTTTTAACGGCATCAGCCTTGTTAAGGGCAGCCTTGCAGTGGGTTAAAGACACCTTCGCAGTCTCACAAGTCTCGGAGAGTGATATAAATCATTTGTGCTTGCCTGACTATGATGTACATTTGAACTGGACTACAGCCAGATATGGAGACAAACCGCTGACTAGGATTGCGCCTATTGAGGATCTTCTTGACCATATTATGATAAGTGCCTATTCACTGATTACATAGGTTTATGAAGATAGCACAAATTTAGTGCATGATTGTTATACAGATGGTATATTTTTGCAGATTAACATTCGATGATTATTAGCACATTTGTTATTTTTTTATGTGCATGAGGTTTCTGTGCATGAGGTTTCACCAAGACCTGTCGTTTCTTTCTTTACAACATCCATAAAATCAGCCCCTTTCTTTCCGAGCACTCTACCAGAACCCTCATCCACACCCTTGTCACCTCTCGTTTGAACTACTTCATTCTGCTTCTTGCTGGCCTCCCACTTAGTCACCTCTCCCCTCTCCAGTCGGTTCAAAACTCTGCTGCCCATCTCGTCTTCCGCCAGGGTCGCTTTACTCATACTACCCCTCTCCTCAAGTCGTTTCACTGGCTCCCTATCCGTTTTCACATCCTGTTCAAACTTCTTCTACTAACCTATAAATGTACTCACTCTGCTGCTCCCCAGTATTTCTCCACACTCGTCCTTCCCTACACCCCTTCCCGTGCACTCCGTTCTATGGATAAATCCTTCTTATCTGTTCCCTTCTCCACTACTGCCAACTCCAGACTTCGCTCCTTCTGTCTCGCTGCACCCTACGCCTGGAATAGACTTCCTGAGCCCCTACGTCTTGCCCCATCCTTGACCATCTTTAAATCTAGATTGAAAGCCCACCTCTTTAACGTTGCTTTTGACTTGTAACCACTCGCCTCCACCTACCCTCTTCTCCTCTTTCCTCTACACATTAATTGATTTGCTTGCTTTATTTTTGTCTATTAGATTGTAAGCTCTTTGAGCAGGGACTGTCTTCTATGTTTGTGCAGCACTGTGTACGCTTTGTAGTGCTATAAAAATGCTAAATAGTAATAGTAGTAGTAGTAGATTGACTCGCTCAATTCTGAGATTTGTGAGAGAAGAACATATACATATTTTCGTATTAGAGCATGGGTGGTTTTGCTCATAAATTTAATAAAAAATTATTTAAGAGAAATTCTGTGATTGAGAAATTCATCCTCCCTTAGAGGCGCAATTCACTTCGTGGCGCCTCGTTTGGGTGAGTTTACTACTCTGAGAACTTCCCTATTATCTATTAGATATTCCAATTAGACACCTAGAATTGCTTAGGGTCAATCCTCTCACTTACCTATCTCCTTGATTGATTATACTCTGGTTTTTCACCATTCAGTAGTTAGGCACAAGCATTTACACCAGTCTTTGGCTGGTGTGAATGTTCAGATCTAAAGTTAGGCATGAAAATGTGGACTTAAGCTAGTACTCCATAATGGCAGTACTGCACTGAACTGCTGTTTTAGAATTCACGCTTAGTGCACTTTCATCCCAGTGCCTAACTTTGAGGACCTTTACTGAATTTTCGCCTCTATCTATCTATCTATCTATCTATCTATCTATCTATCTATCTATCTATCTATCTATCTATCTATCTATAATCAGTCAGTGGGAATGTTAAAGAAATTATCAGTCTAGAAAAGTTTTAATTGTAAGTATTTTTTTATTTATTTGTTACATTTGTATCCCACAATTTCCCACCTATTTGTAGGCTCAATGTGGCTTACATATTACCGGAGGGCGTTTGCAGACTCCGGTGAGAACAAATACAATGTGGTGTTGTGGTAGGATAAAGTTCATGTGGCAAAGCTACATTAGGAATCATAGAGTGGAAGATTTGTGTTATGTTCGTTAAGTGCTTTAGTTTTCTTATGCAGCCAAGTTCAGGCATTTAGGTTGGATCGGTACGGTATGCCTTTTTTAACAGGGTGGTTTTTAGTATTTTCCGGAAGTTTAGGTGGTCATACGTCGTTTTCAAGGATTTTTGTAGCATGTTCCACAGTTGTGTGCTTATGTAGGAAAAGCTGGATGTGTAGGTAGATTTGTATTTAAGTCCTTTACATCTCGGGTAATGTAGATGTAGATATGTTCGCGTTAATTCGGATGTGTTTCTGGTTGGTAAGTCGATTAAATCTGTCATGTATCCAGGGGCTTCGCCGTAGATAATGTTGTGAACCAGGGTGCAGATTTTGAAGGCAATGTGTTCTTTGATTGGGAGTCAGTGTAATTTTTCGCGGAAGGGTTTTGCACTTTCAAAATGCGTTTTTCCAAATACAAGCCTAGCTGCCATGTTTTCAGTGGTCTGAAGTTTCTTTAAGGTTTGTTCTTTGCATCCTACATAGATTCCATTGCAGTAATCTAAGTGGCTTATTACCATTGATTGTATCAGGTAGCGGAAAGTTACCCTCAGGAAGAATTGTTTTGCACGTTTGAGTTTCCACATTGAGTGGCACATTTTCTTTGTAGTGGATTTCACTTGGCTCTCCAGTGTTAGGTTACAATCCATTATAACGCCGAGGATTTTCAGGCTGTCTGTAGGTCATTGTTTGTCAATATATTGTAATTGTAAATTGGCTATATTTGGTTAATTTTTATTAACAAACAATGATCAACATATAATTCAAACCTCTGTACTTGGAATGAAATTGATAGAGAAGGCAGGCAGTATATATATCAAAAACATATTTATATATTGGCAACAACAGATTTACAGTTAAAACCTCTCTGGAGGTCCACTTAATTAATGTTCACACTCACCTAAAGTAGTGGTTCCAAAACCTGTTCAGATGGTTCCCCAACCACTCAGGTTTTCAGGATATCCACAATGAATATTCATGAAAGAGATCTGCATGCAGTGGAGGCAGTGCATGCAAATCTCTCCAATTAATATTCATTGTGGATATCCTGAAAACCTGAATGGCTCGGGAGCCCACAGGACAGGTTTGGGAACCACTGACCTAAAGCATCAACGATTCTTTCCCCTCTCTTCCTCTTCCCCATGAACTACCACACTTATCTGCTGGTTTACAGAGTCAATCCTCATAGAGGCAGAAGTCTGTGCTTGAACTTCATGTGAGCTCCTATAGCTTCTCTAGCTTTCCTGGTAAGAAGATGCCTAGTCTCTGCTTGCAAAGTTATTTATTCTTCCTTCCTTCCAAAATCACAGATGGAGACACACCCTGCCTAAGACAGGCAGGCTGGCACACTCCCCATGACTTTGTGAAAAGACACTTCAGATTAAGAGAAGGGACTCCAGAATGTATACTAGCATGGGTACAGAAGGCAAACTGTGAAGATCCTGCTATGTTAGCACATTAGCACACATGGTAGTGCTTTTGCCTTAAGATGAAGTGATGCTGTTCTTGAATGTTTATACCTTCCTCTGTATTTCTGCTTTTAGGCCACATCAGATATTTATTGGGTTGCTAACTGGATCCAGATTTGCCCGACAGGGTTGATCCAGTCCTGGGTTTACTCCATTGCACACATGAACTTGTAATTCTGATTTCCCCATTGTATTCCCTAAGAAAAGCAAGTCTACAAATTCCTGCATGCAATGGATCAGCCCTATCAGGTGAATCTGGATCCAGTTGACAACCCTAGATGTTTTCATAAGTTAAGAACATAAGTGTAGTCATACTGGGTCAGACCAATGATCCATCTAGCCCAATAACCTGCTTCCAACAGTGGCCAATCCATTCCACATGTACCAGGCAGAAACCCAATGTTTGTTAGTAGGCCTACAGAGGGTTAACTAGGCCAACAGCCTTCTCATAAGTCATGTCCCATAAATCTCCAGTATTTTCAACTCCTATATATCCATTTTTATGTATTTTTATTTATTTATTAGGATGTAATTACTGCCTTTTTGAAGGAATTCACTCATTGCGGTATGCAGTAAAAATGAATCAAACATGAGCAATAGGCAGTTACAGCAGTACAGATATTCAAATAACAATACAAAGTATGGCATATTATACTACTTACAATGTCAACACAATATGTAATAGAACATTTTAATTGACAGTGTAGGGTATAAGCAAAGATGGAACATATAGATAGGTAAGAGGGTAAGAGGAGTCAGAGAATAAGGGTGCCCTTTTACTAAGCCGTATAAGCGTCTATGGGCGTCCAATGCATGCCAAAATGGAGTTAATGCACGGCTACCGTATGGCTCTTGCAGTAATTTCATTTTTGGTGCACGTCCGATACACGCATCCAAAAAATAATTTTTATTTTCGGATGCACGTATCAGATGCACGCCAAGTGGCACTGGACACACGTAGGTCATTACTGCCTGGTTACCACATGAGTCTTTACTGCTAGGTCAATGGCTGATGGTAAGGTCTCAGACCTACAATGGACGCGCAGCAATTTTGATTTTGCCGCACGTCCATTTTCAGCAAAAATGTTAAAAAGGCCTTTTTTACAGGTGCGCTGAAATATAGATCAGCATGCACCCAAAACCCTCACCTACACTGCTGCAAGCCATTTTTCAGCGCACCTTAGTAAAAGGACCCCAAGGTGACTAATTTAAAGAGAAGTACCCATGAGGTCAGAGAGATGGTTAAATATTATCTCAGCTAGAGTTGGAGTGGATAAACATTTCAGTCTCTAGCAAAATTCCTGAAAAAAACTCCTCAGCTTAGTACTAAAAGCTGTTGGAGGGTATGCAATCATTGTGCTACCTTATAAGATAGCAGATCTATTGTGTCTTGAATAGGAAATACAGAAAGTGCATGACAGAAAAAAAACATTTAATAGAGTAGTTGTATGTATCAGAAAAGGCTGTAAGACAATTAGTAATAAACTATCCTCCTTTGGGGCCAAGATAACCTGCCAACAGATGTCTGATCATACCTCCTTGGTTTTTCAGTTGTTTTATCGCAGGCTTCATGGTGATGCAACAGTACATGAATTTTGTCAAGGCATGAAAAGCTTTGCGATCTAAAGAGCTAAACAGATATATTATTTACTACTTTAAAATGATCTTTTTGGAACCGAATACAGAAACAAATGCATTTCAGTAATATTAGTTCATACCTTCAATATTAAAAACAATAGAGGTTGAAAAATGAAATTGGATAACTTCAGCAATAACTGATTGATGTGCTGACTTTAAGTGATTCATTTTCTGAGATCATGGCAGGCTTAATATTTTCACTTGCAACTCCTTTGTATGTCTTTTAGTGCCGTTCATTTTGTAATTATGATTAAGATAACTCATGATGCTTGTCATCTTTTGCATTGTTACCTGTGACAGTGCACTAGGAGTCATTTTGCATATACAAAACCTTTCCATTTCACAAACAGGCATTTCATTATTCATGAAATTCTTTGTGAAGCTTTATCATAAAACTTAAGAATAGCCATACTGGGTCAGACCAATGGTTCATCTATCCCAGTATCCTGCTTCAAACAGTGGCCAGTCCAGGTCAGAAGCACCTGACAGAAATAGAAATAAAACAGAACAACAACAAAAAGGTATCTTTTTTTTATAGGGCTAGCAATACATTTTTGATTAACTTTACAAGGTAATACCTTCTTCATACCATTTCTTAATGTAGAAACTAGTAAACATGTATTTCTGTTCCTGTCAATAGCTGTATATTGTGGAAGAACATGGATTCAACATTCTAATGTGGTCCTCGACTGGAAACAAAGAAATGAAGTGGACATATGCAAATGTGGTCCTTTCCAGTAATGGTCTTTTAAAGTGGCATTTGAAGCAGAAGTGGGTAGCGATGGCCTCTCAAATATTGCATTGGATGACATCTCTTTTACCCCAGAATGTGTGGCAGGAGGTATGTGATTCTTTAAGCACCATATAACAGATAAAGAACAAACATTTTTTTACATTAGTATGGAAGCTATTGGGAAGGATAATGGTCTAGTCTTTAAAAATCTTCTAAGAGCTAGCACCTATTATTTTGTAATCCCTAAACATATAGGGGTGAATTCTTTATATGACTCGAAAAAAATCAGCACTGAAAAAAGTGCTATTCTATAAACCTAGCCTAAAGTTAGGCATGGTTTATAGAATAGTGGTTACACCTGGGAATCGTGCCGAAGGCCATTTGCACCAACTTAAACATGGTGCAAATCTTTGTGCCTAAATTAGGTGCGTACCCCCCTTGTTCTATAACTAAGGGGTGTTTTACTAAGGTGCGCTAGCATTTTTAGCTCATGCTAAAAATCAGCTGGTGCTAAATAATGAGATGCCATGCCAAGGGGAGGACATGCTACACTGGAGGGAGAGGCATCCTGCACAGAAAGGGAAGGAAAAGGTAGAAGGAGAGACATGCTGCAGATAAAGGGAAGGGAGAGACATGCTGCAGATAAAGGGAAGGGAGAGACATGCTGTACATGAAGGGAGAGGAATGCTGTACATGAAGGGAGAGGAATCGGGAGAGACATGCTCCACAGAAAGGGAAAGGAAAGGGAGAGACATGCTGCACAGGAAGAAAAGGATATTGGAGAGACATGCTGCACAGGAAGGAAAAGGAGTAGGAGAGACCTGCTGCACATGAAGGGAGTGGAAAGGTAGAAGGAGAGATGTTGCACATGAAGGGAAGGGAAAGGTAGAGGGGGAGACATGCTGCAGATAAAGGGAAGGAGAGACATGCTGTACATGAAGGGAGAGGAATCGGGAGAGACATGCTCCACAGAAAGGGAAAGGAAAGGGAGAGACATGCTGCACAGGAAGAAAAGGATATTGGAGAGACATGCTGCACAGGAAGGAAAAGGAGTAGGAGAGACCTGCTGCACATGAAGGGAGTGGAAAGGTAGAAGGAGAGATGTTGCACAGAAAGGGAAGGAAAAGGTAGAAGGAGAGACATGCTGCAGATAAAGGGAAGGAGAGACATGCTGCAGATAAAGGGAAGGGAGAGACATACTGCAGATAAAGGGAAGGGAGAGACATGCTGTACATGAAGGGAGAGGAATCGGAGAGACATGCTCCACAGAAAGGGAAAGGAAAGGGAGAGACATGCTGCACAGGAAGAAAAGGATATTGGAGAGACATGCTGCACAGGAAGGAAGTGGAAAGGTAGAAGGAGAGATGTTGCACATGAAGGGAAGGGAAAGGTAGAGGGGGAGACCTTTTAAAATGGCATTTGAGACATGCTGTACACAAGGGAAGGAAAGACTTGGTGCACATGAAAGAAAGGGAGAGGGGGAGGCATGCTGCACAGGAAGGAAAGGAAGAGACAGAAACATGCTGCACAGGAAGGAAAGACAGAGGGAGAGATAGATATGCTGCATAGAAAGGAAAGGGAAAGGGAGAGACATGTTGCTCAGAAAGGAGAGGGAGAGACATGCTGCACACAAAGGGAAGTAGAGACTTGCTGTACATGAAGGGAAGGGACAGGGAGAGGGGAAAACATGCTGCACAGGAAGGAAGGGAAAGGAAGAGGGAGAGACATGCTCAGGGCCGCCGAGAGGGGGGGCAGGGGGGACAAAATTCCCCGGGCCTCCGGGGGGGGGGGGGGGGGGGGCAGCGCCGCAGTCTGGCCCGCCCGCCCTCCGTCGCTCCCTGGCATTGAATTTAAGCGCCTCAGGGTTCAGACCGGGTTCAAAACTCCAGCCAGCATTCAGTTCCTTAACAGTTCAGGCCCACTTCCTTTGTAGTACCTTCCCCTCTCCCTCAGAAGGGCTCAGTCAAAGTTACATAAGTACATAAGTACATAAGTAATGCCATACTGGGAAAAGACCAAGGGTCCATCGAGCCCAGCATCCTGTCCACGACAGCGGCCAATCCAGGCCAAGGGCACCTGGCAAGCTCCAGTGGCAGGCCCTTCCTGTCCTCCACCTACTCCATGGCAGTTTCTCTTTCACTCAGTTTCCTCTCCCTCCTGGTGGCTGGGAGCCACCCAGAAATCTCTCCCCCTCTCTCACAGCTGGATGGAATTATATACCGGCGATGCAGCTAAGGGACTGAGCTTCACCTCCCCCCTCTAGTGGGGAAGGGAGTAACTGGCTCCCCTAGCACTGAGCCACTGCTCCCCTTGCTGGGGTTAGAAATCCATTCCACCCTTTTGGGGCTACCCTCGTCTCTCCTGCTTGCAAGGGCTTCTGGGAACCGTAGTTTAGGGATTAGCTGCTTCTCTGTGGGGCCCTGAGTGCTAGCTTTGTCACAATATATTTAATCCCCCCCACCTGCCCTTTCCCCCTCCGTCCACCCCCAACCACCCCCTGAAACCCCTTACACTTTCAAAACTCTACTGCATCTACCGCGTGCTACTGGAGTTAGTGGCTTTTTTGTATTTATTTCCAAATGTATTTATTTTCCAAATGTTTATACTGCCTACAACTAAGCAGTTTATGGTATGGTAACTTCCATGCAGAAAATGTGTTAGTTCTGATCTGCACCTGTCGTTGGGGGGGAGTTCGGGTTTTTGTGGCTGCAGAGTGTGTTTACATTTAATTCATAAGAAACTGTATTGGACCAAAGATCCGTGAGGGCCATGCAGTGTGACACATATGTGAATATCGTCCGTCAAATGTGTCCCGACTGAAAAAAGGTTGAGAACCACTGGTATAAAGTAAAACAGTTTAGCATGATAGATAATGAAGTGGAAAAGACAAGGTGACTCTTAAGACTTATTTGTTTAAGCTTTTTTAATCTTAAAACTGTATTTTATGCTTAATCTGTTCTTTATATTTTACATTGCTTAAGTTGCATCTCTTGTTTTCAATTTGTTGTAAAGCGCTTTGAGCCACTGATAAGTGGGAGTTGGTGGAATAAAAGAATTGAATCATATCATATCATAAAAGTAGCCTAATGGTTAATGCAGTAGGCTGAGAACCTAGTGAACTTGGTTCAGCTCCCACTTCGGTTTTTTGAGATCCTGGGCAAGTCATTTAACTTTCTATTGCCCAGGTACAAAACCTTAGGGGTCCGTTTACAAAGGCATGCCAAAAAGTGGCTGGCGCTAAGCTTAACGTGTGTGTTTCACGCGTGCCAAGGCTACTTTTTGGTGCTCCCTTAAAAAGTCAAAATTTCCATTTTATCAATAATGGTCATTTTATTTATTTAGATTTTGCTCACACCTTTTTCACTAGTAGCTCAAGGTGAGTTACAGTCAGGTACACTGGATATTTCTCTGTCCCAGGAGGGCTCACAATCTAAGTTTGTACCTGAGGCAATGGAGGGTTAAGTGACCTGCCCAAGATTACAAGGAGCAGCAGTGGGATTTTAACCGGCCACCTCTGGATTATAAAACTGGTGTGCTAACCACTTGGCCACTCCTCCACTCATGCACTAATTCTCTCATTACTGAGTGCCACTTATGCACTAATCGGTTGCCCACATGCTAACCAATTAGCAAAGCCATGCCCACTCTTTGCCCCAAAACTCGTAGTTGGCATGCTCTGATTCAAAAATTAGCACGTGGCTCCTGAGTGTACCCCGTGCAGATTTTAAGCAGCAGTAAGCGCGCTTTAGTGTTTACTGCTTCCTGGTAAAAGAGTCCCTTAGATTGTGAGCCCACTAGGGACAGAGAAAGTACCTGCACATAATAAATGCAAACCACTTTGATTGTATCACAGAAAGGTGATATATCAAATCTATGACATATGATATTTAAATTTACCCACAAATGCCACAGGAACTTCTACCTCTTACTGTAGAATTTACACATGAACTGTTGCAAGAAATTTGGGCTCTGTCCTATAAACAGCTACAAATTACCAGGGCTTTTTTTGAGGGGGTACTTGGGGGTACTGAGTACTGGCACCTTTTCCATTGTCTGCTAAAATTGACCCATGGACCCCAAGTTTTAATGAAAAAGCTCAGGTTCTACACACCAATTCATATTTGTCATAGATTCTGTGACTGATTGCAGGGGGCCTGGCTATTATGGGGTAGGTCCCTCAGTGATCACCCCACCCTCTGAAGGGTGGCCTATCATTTGAGTACCGGCACATTTTTTGCTAGAAAAAACACACTGCAAATTACCTATGCAAATCTACCACTTATAAGACAGGAATGGGAAACCTAGGGGTCTTTTTACTAAGGTGCGCTGAAAAATGGGCTGCACTAGTGTAGATGTGTGTTTTGTGCGTGCACAGAATAATTTTTCAGCGCACCTGTAAAAAACGCCTTTTAAAAAGTTCAACCTAAAATGGACTTGCGGCAAAATGAAAATTGTCGTGCGTCCATTTTAGGTCTGAGACCTTACTGCCAGCCATTGACCTAGCGGTAAGGTCTCACGCGGTAACCGGGCAGTAATGGTCTACACATGTAAAATGCCGATTACCGCCCGAATGTCAGAAAATAAAAATATTTTCCGGCGCATGTAGCGGACACACATCAAAAATGAAATTACCGTAAGGGCTATACGGTAGCCGGGCGGTAACTCAAAATTGTCGCACGTTGGGCGAACGTAGGCACCCCTAATGTTTAACAGCTGCAAATTGGTCAGGTTTTCAGTGTATCTCTATAATGAGCATAAATAGATTTGAAAACATGTTTGTATTTACGTATTAGGATTTGTTTACCACCTTTTTTGAAGAAATTCACCCAAGGCAGTATGCAAATGTGTCTCATGCATAGTCATTAGGATTATCCTGAAAACCTGAAAAGTTTGTAGTCTTGAAGGTCCATGAGTTTTTCACCCCTTTTTTAAGGCATCTGCACTATAGGAACTATTTATCACATTGGGATAATGCATTAATCTCAGTGGAGGCTAGTTAATAACAGTGTGCATTAGCATGTGTTAATGCAAACTAGCACATTATCACATATTGATAAATAGTCCTCTTTGTATTTTTAATCATCCTCTGTCTACCTCTTTCTTCTGTAATTGAACACAGATGCATCCAAATTAGTTAAAGTATGTTAAATCAAGGATTATTGTCACTTCAGTTTATGTACGGTCCATATTTTAACCCCAGTGAAGGTTCAGAAATGACTATTTTTAAGTTTTATGTAGAAAGATCTCATTAGTTTATCATGTAACCTCATGATATTTTGGATAAGTTTGAACACTATGGGGCCCTTTAACTAAGCTGCAGTAAGCGCTAGGTCATGCTTACCACAGTTTAAAAGGGCTTACTGCGGGATGCACACAGGTGTCCTGTTAAGATCTTAATCCGCATGCTACAAAATATTTTTATTTTGTCTGTAGAGGGGGCATGACAGGGAGGAGAGTGGATGTTTCTGCAATAATTATTTAGTGCATCTACATTACCATATGCTAACTGACTAACGTAGGATTAGCACAGGAGCCCTTCCTGTCTACAAAATGGGTGATGGTAAGTACTCGCGTGCTCATTTTTTTTAATGGCTGTGCACTCATGGCAACATCAGCGAATGTCCATTCAAAAAATCAATGGCCATTCACTGTGGGAAAAATGGACGCAGTGCATGGGAAAAACACACATGCACTAAGGCTAACCTTTCCTGCAGCTTGATAATGGGATCTCTATATTATTTTGAAAATAAGTAGGTAAAGAAATGAATTAGCACTACTTTTTATTATTTTATGTAATTCCCAGGATTGCCTACTTCTCTTTTTGTGATCTGCACAGAGCTGTAAAAGGTATTTGTGGAACACAAAAAAATTATTGTATTGTAATAATATACCACATGTCCTTTTTAAGGTTTCAGTGAGATTTTCTTTGAAGTAAATTTTTCACACATTGCAACTACTAAGTAGTAGGATTTCAGTGTGTACATTTTCACTGAATTCATCACCTCAATATAATTTTTCAAATAAATTATTATAAGAACATGATATCTTAGAAGCTTATTGGCAAACAATAAATTAATGGGTTGTCCTTTTTTTTTAACTGATCAAAATAAATTAAGCACTGTCTGCGGCAACTACGCTGCCTCTCTTCATATGTACATCCACAAGGGCTAACACCAGCTGCATATACTGTACTAGGACTTGCTCATCCACTCCTTCCCTAGCTGAGATCATGTTCAAGCATCTGTCTGAATTCACTTGCAACTTTCTTTAGGTTAGTCCCCTTATTTTCTAACTCCTTTTACTCTATCTTGTTTCACCTCTGCTTACACCCTATGCTGTCTATTAAGATGTTTTACTGCATATTATGTTGACATAGTAAGCAGAATACTATCAAGCTCATTTTCAAAAGAGATAGATGTCCAAAAAGTGACATAAGTCAACATTTGGACATCTGTCTCACAGAAATGTCCAAATCAGTATTATCGAAACCTCTTTTTGGACGTCTTTCTCTGAAGTCCGTCAGAAGGACATCCAAATCTCAAGGCGGTGTGCCAGAGGCAAGTTCAAGGTGGGATTTGGGTGTTCCTAAGACATGGACGTCTTTCATCAATAATGGAACAAAACAAAGACAAACGTAGATGTTTTGAGCTAGACCTGTTTTTATAGTGAATAGTTGTAGTGGAAACTGAACCCACTTCCCCATGATCAAAGTCTGCTACACTAACCACTAGGCTACTCCTCTACTCCACACAAGAGGTGCCCCAAATGGCCAGATGACCACTGCAGGAACTCTGGGATCACCTCCCCTTACTCTACCAGTGAACACTAACCTCCTCCCACCCCAAAAAAAAATGTGATTAAAAATATTACTTGCCAGCCTCTATGCCAGCCTCAGATGTTATACTCAGGTCAATTAGAATAGCATGCAGGTCCCTGGAGTAGTCTAGTAGTGATACAATGCACTGCAGACAGGTGGGCCCAGGCTTCTAACACCCCTTACTTGTTACACTTGTGGAGGAAACTGTGAGCCCTACAAAACCCACCAGAAACCCACTGTACCCACATATTGGATCTCCCTTCATCTGTAAGGGCTATGGTAGTGGTGTACAGTTGGGGGTAGTGGGTTTTGGGGGGCTCAGCTGACAAGGTAATGGAGCAATGGTGAGATGTGTATGTGTTAGCATTTTATAAAGTCCACTGCAGTACCCGCAAGGGTGCCCTATTGCTTTCCTGGGATGTCACTTTTCCACTATTCTAACTGATGCCAAGCTTTCTATTTTTTTATAACATCTGAGCCTTGTGTCTATTGTTTATCATTAGATTTGGGCTTTGAATTCAGATCTATAGATGAAAAGGAGATCTCATTACATATATCTAAAAACCAGAGTGCTATTTTTCCATACTTCTTAGCAAGAGTGTACATTCCCTAATTACCTGTCCCAATGCAATTGAAACTTTTACCTCCTCAGTGTATGTAAATGGTTTCATCCCTGTGTGGATTCTCTGATGCTATGTGAGGCTTTCTTTCCAACAAAAGCGTTTACCACACTCAGGACATGTAAATGGTTTCACTCCAGTGTGTATTCTCTGGTCCACTGTGAGGTTTACCTTCTGACCAAAGCTTTTACCAGACTCTATACATGCAAATGATTTCTCTCCCATGTGGATTTTCTGATGCACTTTGAGATTTACACAACAAAAGCTTTAACCACACTTAGAACATGTGAATTGTTTCACTTTATTGTGGATTTTCTTGTGTATTTTGTACATTTTGCATTTGGATGTAGTTGTTTGAAAATGGACCAAAAAATAAAACATCCAAATCACAAAACATTTTTTCTAAACAGCATTTTCAAAAGAAAACGATAGCGTTTTTTTTTTTTTTTAGAAAATAACCTTTCCTGTTCTGATTTTGGGCGAACACAAAAGATAGACATCCATCTTTTTTCAAAAATGACCTTTCCTGTTCAGAATTTGGACGTCTTTGAAAAATGTCCAAATTCTGATTTAGATGTTTCTTTCGAAAATGCCCCTCCATGCCATACAAAGTATTGTTATTTGAATATTTTTACTGCTGAAATTATCTATCGCCTGTATCCAGAATGTTCTTGCTGCACACTGCCTTAGGTGAATTTCTTCAAAAAGGCAATAAGCAATCCTAACTCATAAGAGATAGAGATGGAGAACACCACAGACTGTGGTGACCTTCAGATGTACTGGCAGAGCCTGGTCCCTCCATGCTACGAGTTTTAGGTCTGCCTCCAGCAAGTTGCACAGGTGTCTCATGAAATATGGAACTGAACATGGACTGCTCCTCTATTGTGTCCATGAACTGTGTTCTGGGCCTGTATATCCTCTGTACAGGGTTCCTCCTCCTTCTCTGTTGCTTCTTTCTTCTGTGAGCACACTGGAGCATCACATCGACTGCACTCTTGGCTGTAAGGAGAGTAAATAAAAGCAAGAGAAAAAGGAAACCGATATGGTTCTCCAAGCAAGTGGCTGAGAAAATAAAGGCTAAAGAGTTAGCGTTCCAGAAATATAGAAAATCTCAAGAAGAGGAACAAGGGGAGGAATACCGGATGAAACTGAAAGAAGCCAAGAGAGAGGTACGTCTGGCGAAGGCGCAAGCGGAAGAACAAATGGCTAGAAATGTAAGGAGGGGAGACAAAAATTTCTTCAGGTATATTAGTGAAAGGAGAATGACTAAAAAGGGAATTGTGAGACTAAAAGATACAGCGAAACGCTATGTAGATAATGATGAAGAAAAAGCCAATTTGCTAAATAGATACTTTTGTTCTGTTTTCACTGAAGAAAATCCTGGAGAAAGACCACGAGGGACTGGCAAAAGTACACCTGAGAATGGAGTGGATAGAGCACCGTTCACGGAAGAGAGTTTGTATCAACAACTTGGAAAGCTAAAGGTGGACAAAGCCATGGGACCGGACGGGATCCACCCCAGAATATTGAGGGAGCTCAGAGAGGTTCTGGCAGGTCCTCTTAAAGATTTGTTTAATAAATCCTTGGAGACGGGAGAGGTTCTGACGGATTGGAGAACGGTGGAGGTGGTCCCTCTTCACAAAAGTGGTGATAGGGAAGAAGCTGGAAACTACAGGCCGGTAAGCCTCACTTCGGTTATTGGAAAAGTAATGGAAGTGATGCTGAAGGAAAGGATAGTGAATTTCCTGGAAGCCAATAAGTTGCAAGATCCGAGACAACATGGTTTTACCAGAGGGAAATCGTGCCAAACGAATCTCATTGAATTCTTTGATTGGGTAACTGGAGAATTGAATCATCGACATGCTATAGACGTAATCTGCTTAGATTTTAGCAAAGCTTTTGACACGGTTCTCCACAGGAGGCTCTTAAATAAACTCGATGGGCTGAAGATAGGTCCCAAAGTGGTGCACTGGATTAGGAACTGGTTGACGGACAGACTACAGAGGATGGTGGTAAATGGAGTTCGCTCGGATGAGGGAAAGGTGAGTAGTGGAGTGCCTCAGGGATCGGTGCTGGGGCCGATTCTGTTCAATATATTTGTGAGTGACATTGCCGAAGGGTTAGAAGGTAAAGTTTGCCTATTTGCGGATGATACTAAGATTTGCAACAGAGTGGACACCCGGGAGTGGAAAGCATGAAAAAGGATCTGAGGAAGCTAGAAGAATGGTCTAAGGTTTGACAATTAAAATTCAATGTGAAGAAATGCAAAGTGATGCACTTAGGGAGTAGAAACCCACGAGAGACTTATGTGTTAGGCGGTGATAGGTACTGAGGGGGAGAGGGATCTTGGTGTGATAGTACCCGAGGATCTGAAGGTGACGAAACAGTGTGACAAGGCGGTGGCCGTAGCAAAAGGTTGCTAGGCTGTATAGAGAGAGGTGTGATCAGCAGAAGAAAGGAAGTGTTGATGCCCCTGTACAAGTCGTTGGTGAGGCCCCACCTGGAGTATTGTGTTCAGTTTTGGAGGCCGTACCTTGCGAAGGATGTTAAAAAAATGGAAGCAGTGCAAAGAAAAGCTACGAGAATGGTACGGGATTTGCGTTCCAAGACGTATGAAGAGAGACTTGCTGACCTGAACATGTATACCCTGGAGGAAAGGAGGAACAGGGGTGATATGATACAGACGTTCAACTATTTGAAAGGTATTAATCCGCAAACGAATCTTTTCCGGAGATGGGAAGGCGGTAGAACGAGAGGACATGAAATGAGATTGAAGGGGGGCAGACTCAGGAAGTATTTTTTCACAGAGAGGGTGGTGGATGCTTGGAATGCCCTCCCGCGGGAGGTGGTGGAGATGAAAACGGTAACGGAATTCAAACATGCATGGGATATGCATAAAGGAATCCTGTGCAGAAGGAATGGATCCTCAGAAGCTTAGCCGAAATTGGGTGGCGGAGCAGGTGGGGGGAAGAGGGGTTGGTGGTTGGGAGGCGAGGATAGTGGAGGGCAGACTTATACGGTCTGTGCCAGAGCCGGTGATGGGAGGCGGGACTGGTGGTTGGGAGGCGGGAAATACTGCTGCGCAGACTTGTACGGTCTGTGCCCTGAATAAGGCAGGTACAAATCAAGGTAAGGTATACACATATGAGTTTGTCTTGTTGGGCAGACTGGATGGACCGGGTAGGTCTTTTTCTGCCGTCATCTACTATGTTACTATGTTACCAGCACCCACCACCCAAATACCCAAATAGAGTCACACAAATGCACACACTGTAAAGCAATCCCAAATGATTACTTGGTGAATCGCAAGAAGCGAGGAAAGATCCTCAAGTACCAAGCCTGAGACCAATAAAATGTGATAGAAAGATACAGAAATATTTTCCATCATTGTGGGTGCCATAGTCTTGATCAAAAAGAACTTTGAAGTGAACCGTGTAAGCGTCTACGCACGCCCAATGTGCGCCAAAATGGAGTTACCATGTGGTTCTTGCGGTAATTTCATTTTTGGCGCACGTCTGAAAAATATTTTTTATTTTTGGGCGTGCCTAGGGTTAACATATGGCTCCAGAAAAAAGAGGATAGATTCAGGGCCGGTCCTAGGGTCTCTGGCACCCCCCTGCAGACTATGAGTTGGCGCCCCCCCCCCCCCCCGCCCCCCAGCATCTCCTTTCTCTCTTCTACCACCCTGCCCCTGTCCAGCAATTCTCCTTCGCACCCATCCTCCTCCCATTTATGGCCACCTGCCCGCCCTCTTCTCCCCCCAACATCCCCCTTTTTCTTCTTGCTGCCCTGCGTGGTTTAAGTCTTTTTTAATTTACCTCCGTCCCAGCAGCCGCGTCATTTCAAAGCCCTGCCTATCTCTAGCCTTCCCTCCCTTCATGAAATCGTTCCCTCAGAGTCTCGCCCTCAAGGAAATGACGTCAGAAGGCGGGACTCTGCGGAACAAACTCACGACGGGAGGGAAGGCTAGAGACAGGCAGGACTTTCAAATGACGCGGCTTCTGGGACGAAGGGAAATTAAAGATTTAAACCCCCAAGGGCGGCACGGTATGGTGCCGCAGCGGTGCCCTTGAAGGCAGGCGCCCCCCTGAGGTGCTTACCCCGCTTACTGGGTTAGACCGGCCCTTGATAGATTAAGCCAGTCTGGATTTTACTGCCATTGAAAGCAATGTAAGTAAAACCCAGACTGGTTTGATCTGTCCTCCTTTTTCTGGAGCCATATGTTAACCCTAGGCGCACGTAATGGATACACACCAAGTGGCATTTGGCGCACGTAGGTCATTACCGCCTAGTTACCGTGTGAGTCTTTACCTCCAGGTCAATGACTGGCGGTAAGGTCTCAGACCCAAAATGGACACGCGGCAATTTTCATTTTGCCACATACTCTGGCTTAGGAGTGAGGTTTATTCCTGTCATGGTACATGCGCAACTCTCTATCTTGTCATCCTTATTCTCTTGTAACACCAACTATATCTCTACTCTGAAATGGCAAATGCCATAACGGAATATTGTAAGCCACATTGAGCCTGCAAATAGGTGGGAAAATGTGGGATACAAATGAAATAAATAAATAAATAAAAACATCACAGCTCCCAATAAAATATATTTCCAAAAGCTGTATCTTAAAGGACTTCACTGGAAGCCTACCAAACGTGCAACAAGTAAGATGGAGATAAAAGCTTCAAACTTAAGTGACAGTAAACGCCAATTCAGCTTAACTTCTGTCTTCCATACTATCATTGGCAAAAAAAAAAAAAAGGACAAAACCTCCATCCAACTTTTAACATTATAGCAATGTGGGTTTCATAATAAGACATGCCCAAAGACTTTCTGCCTTATTTTCAAAAGAGAAAGACGCCCATATTTCGACCCAAATCGGGAGACGGTCATCTTTCTCCCATGGGCGCCCAAATTGGTATATTCGAAAGCTGATTTTGGGCGTCTTCAACTGCACTCCGTCGCGGAAACAGCCAAAGTTGATGGGGGCATGTCGGAGGCATGGTGAAAGCGGGACTGGGGCTTGTTTATCGGCCAAGGAGAGATGGGCACCCTCGGCCGATAATCGAAAAAAGAAAGGCGTTTTTAGCGCGAATTTTGGTCACTTTTTTTGGACCCTGTTTTTTCATGAACAAGTCCCAAAAAAGTGCCCTAAATGACCAGATGACCACCAGAGGGAATCGGGGATGACTACCCGACTCCCCCAGTGGTCACTAACCCCCTCCCACCCAAAAACAACAACTTTAAAAACTTTTTTTTCCAGCCTGTATGCCAGCCTCAAATGTCATACCCAGCTCCATCACAGCAGTATGCAGGTCCCTGGAGCGGTTGTTAGTGGGTGCAGTGGACTTCAGGCAGGTGGACCTAGGCCCATCCCCCCCCTACCTGTTACGCTTGTGGTGGTAAATGGGAGCCTTCAAAACCCACCAGAAACCCACTGTACCCACATCTAGGTGCCCCTCTTCAGCCATAAATGCTATGGTAATGGTGTAGAGTTGTGGGAGAGTGGGTTTTGGGGGGATTTGGGGGGCTCAGCACCCAAGGGAAGGGAGCTATGGACTTGGGAGGTAGTTAACTTTTTTTAAATTGTTGCAAGTGCCTCCTAGGGTGCTCGGTTGGTGTCCTGGCATGTCAGGGGGACCAATGCACTACGAATCCTGGCCCCTTCCACGACTCAATGCCTTGGATTTGGTCGTTTCTGAGCTGGGCACCTTCGGTTTTCATTATCGCTGAAAAACGATACCGCCCAGCTCAAATCCGCACAAAGCCGATGCATTTGGCTGGCACAAACCGTATTATTGGAACAAAGATGGACGCCCATTTTTTTTTCGAAAATACGGTTTGTCCCACCCCTTCACGTGCCCATTCTCGAAGATAGATACCCATGGAGATGGGCGTTCGCCTTCGATTATGCCCCTCTTTGTAATGTAAATGCACTAGGAAAAAAGTTACTTATTTGCAATGCTCTTTGAAAGAAATTACTTCTGTCCACAATGCCCTTACATTATTATCCAGAAATCCAGCACACATCACAAACTTTAGACAAAGATCCTTGTTTCACCAGCTAAACCTACTTGTTTCAGAGAATATTCAGTTCCAACAAGTGCACTAAATTATCGCAGGATGCCTGGAATAAAAAGACTCCAGCCAACCCAAATCTGGGGATTTGTATCTTCTTACTTCCAGATGCTGACATCACAAACAAAATCCAAAAATGCAGACCATACAATTTTTAAACCCTGTGGCCAAACTGTATATAAAGAATAAATCCACTATTGGTCTTTTTGACGAAGCTTTATACTAACATCTCCTTGATATTTAGAGAAAGGTAGAGCATCAGTTACAGCACATCTCGATTCTGTAAAGGAGTGGTGGAATTCATTGCAATGACAGATCAAAGGCTTCCCCCCCCCCCCTTGCTGCCAATTGACATTGTAGGGATGTTCAAACAACCGTGTCTTCAATTGTCAAGATATTTGTCCCACATAGATGAACCCACAAAGGCATATCAAAATGTGAACAACATTCATGGAGACACAAATAGTGCACTGCTTCAATTGTATAGCATGTCGATTAGGAATAGTGATACAAGAGCCTCCAATCATCAGCTCACAAACAACACAGCAGCCACATTTACATTGACCTCTCTCTCAATGTTGTGGTTCTTTGTGTCCATATATCAGATTTACATAACAAATCTTTCAGATTACAATTTCTTCTGTATGACAACAGACTAGCTTCTTTAAAGCACTGATGTACTGCCAATATCTTCCCATATTTCTTAATAATCTTGCCAATTTCTAAGTACATTGCTGAGTATTTAAGAACACAAGCAATCACCTCAGCACCAGGTTTTGGTGTACAATAAGTCAATAATTGTTCCCTAGAATTAAACAGTTCTATTCTTGGATTTTTTAATCACTGTGATTGAATATCCCCGTTCTTGGAATTTGTAACTCAAATCCATTGCTTGAAATACATATTCCTCATTAGAATGACAAAGGCGCCGATATCTCAAGAATTGTGATATTGGAAGCCTGTCCTTAAGATGAGGAGGATGTGTACTTGAATAGTGCAAAAAAGTGTTATGATCAGTCTTTTTAGTATAAGTAGTTGTTAAAATAATTGCACAAATGGAGAAATTGCCCTTCAGTAGTGGCACAGAGACACATCCAGATATGCACACAAATTGACAAGCACTGGCACACAGTAGGAGACACAGAAAAAGATTTGGAGTGAGACGAAGGCTGGGCAAAGATGGAAGCTGTAAAGAGAGCCATAGAATGCAACTGGTTGTAGTGGTGGAGAAGGTCTTAGGAAGAGAGGACAAGCAGGGTGCAAAGCAGGTGAAAATGGGGCAATAGAGGCTTCAAGGAGATTTAGTGAGTATAGATGTGAGGATTATTTGAATAAGAGTGAAGACTGACAATACAGTGAGACGCCAGACAACAGCACCAAGCACTATCCAATTCTCCAGGTCAAGAGAGACATCTTCTTCCCATTCTAACTGGTATACATAGCAGGTGTAGGTGTGAGTGCAGACTTTTGGTGATATTTATGGAATATGTCATACAAGCACACTGTCTGGTCCCACCTAGTGCATGCTCATTGTCTGCCCCAAATGAACCCCAGTGATGGGGCATTTTTATGAGTGACAAAGCGGGGTTCACACTCTCCACAGCAATCGAACACAACAGAAATAGGGTGGAGAGGGCCCAATGTCAAGAGATCAGTCACCACACACAAGGGTAAGATTAAAGTTTTTTGGAGCATCTTACCCTTGTGTGTGGTGACTGATCTCTTGACATTGGGCCCTCTCCACCCTATTTCTGTTGCATTTTTATGAGTCCCATTTTCTGTATGTGTGTCCATTTTTCTGCTTTATAAATTCAGGCTTGGTATCATCCCTGCTATACGAACACCTGCCTGTATTATCTCAGCGTGCATTTGAAGAGTAATTCCATAACTGTGTGCCTGCAGTTACAGGCACCTGGCACACATAAATACAGCAAAAAGTGCCACTTATATATTTATTTATTTAGTTTTTGCTCACACCTTTTTCAGTAGTAGCTCAAGGTGAGTTACATTCAGGTACGGTGGATATTTCTCTGTCCCAGGAGGGCTCACAATCTAAGTTTGTACCTGAGGCAATGGAGGGTTAAGTGACTTGCCCAAGATCACAAGGAGCAGCAGCGGGATTTAAACCTGCCACCTCTGGATTGCAAGCACCCTAAATGCTATTCTATAATAGTATGTGTAATGGCATAGTGCAGGACTTAAGGATGTGTACCAGTGGTGTAACAGCAACCAAAGAGAAGTGAGGCAGCAAAAAAAGGAGATTATACCTGGCTCTTTCATTCCAGCTTGCCCCCCCCCCCCCCCCCACCAAATAGACTTCTGAATATGCCTCTGGGATGTACATAAGTACGTAAGCACCGCCATACTGGGAAAAGACCAAGGGTCCATCAAGCCCAGCATCCTGTCTCCGACAGTGGCCAATCCAGGCTTCAAGAACCCGGCAACCCCACTCCCCCCCCCCCCCAAAAAAAAAAAAAAAACAACTTAATTCTTAATAATGTTCAGTGGACTTTTCCCTCATGTGGGCAGAGCATGGGTAGGACAAAGGCTTCTCACACTTATAAATAAATACACCACAAAAGATCTGTTGTCAACAAATGACACAAAACTGACTGCAGGTTTCAGCAGGAAAAAGGCCTCAAAGAGCTTCCAGGTCTTACTTCAACCTGTTGAAGCTATAATGGGTCCATAGACCCTGCTTTCATCCTTGGCCAAAAAAACCTGCTGTTATTACAACTTGCTAGTGAAAGTTATAGATAGAGTTTTTCACTAGCAGGTTGTAATAACAGCAGGTTTTTTGGCCAAGGATGAAAGCAGGGTCTATGGACCCATTATAGCTTCAACAGGTTGAAGTAAGACCTGGAAGCTCTTTGAGGCCTTTTTCCTGCTGAAACCTGCAGTCAGTTTTGTGTCATTTGTTGACAACAGATCTTTTGTGGTGTATTTATTTATATATTTTAGTTGATCTGTATTCGAAGAAACATCAGTATTTAGTTGATCTCTCACTTATATCCACAACCTAAAACTACTGTTAATTGTGCACCCTGCGTGTGCACTTAGGTGTACCCATTAATGCCTGCCTTAGGCCTGGCATAAACGAATTTGCCTGCATGTAGGCATGCTGATGTAGGTTTCTGCCATTCCATCATGGAATCTGATGCTATCTTAGAATAGGAGCTTCCTGCACCACATTGAGGCTGCTACATCTAAGTACCCCTTTATAGAATTACCCCTCGGTGCCCAACTGTAATAAAATTACTTCTTTTTTGTGTAAATTTATCTGGGTGGAGTATGAACTAGGACAGCTATGTGCACACTATAAAAGGTAGATTTCAAATTGAAAATGTGCGTACCGTCACCATGAAAATAAGGAGTGTAAGCTCACCCGGGTACTTTATGCATATGTGAGCTGTTATATTATACCAGGAATGTGTACTTTGTCTTTAAACTGAACTTAGAAATATCTGTTCCTGCAAAAATCCATTCTCTGGCGTGTGTAAAAACAGGCTGAAAGAATACCTTTTTAAATGGAAATCAGTTTGCTATTTACAGATCCCGGAATGAAGAACAGACTACATTTTTATTAAAACATTGCTGAAAACTGTGATTAAAGAAATGAATTGCCATTTTTGATCTACCTGTGGCAGGATCTATCTGTGCAAATTAATATGTTTATAAATGCTTTGCTACATTCTGATTTTTTTTCCGCTCAAATAATTTTTGCTCACACATTTCTTCATGTAAAGGTTGTTCAGATAAAATATTGTTGGAGGTAAACATTTTTCTATTATTGTTTCTTGCTTTTTAAAACCCTGCCTCACTTTTAATGATGTTCCCTTTATGTTATTCCTTCCATAGTCTTTCTTTAATTGTCTTAGCTTTCCCCAGGCAACATGTTCTAAATGGATGCAATCACAATTTAGTTGGTTGAAAGCTCTAAGCAGCAGAACTTTGGCAGCAGTCTTAATTCAACAGAGGCTTTTATTTGTTTGCCAAACTGTGTCCATATAACCAAGACAGGTTTTTTGTTGTTTTTGTTCCAAGAATAATTTTATAGGTAAATTTTCAGGAAAGTGTCTTGGGAATACTTGAAAATGTCTAATCTCGATATTTCAAATCATTTCTATATTCAGCAGCACTACGAGGGCAATTCAATAATAGGGTGCCTAAAATTAGGTAAACAGAGAGCACCCAGTAGGAGCCTGTTCTATAAATGGAATATAGGTACCTACTTTCCTTTATAGAATGCTAACCTATGTAGAGAAATGGGTGCTTAACCTTTGGGCATCAACATTTATGCCAGCCATAGAGCTGGTGTTAAGTGTTAGTGCCTAGGTGCTGCAGATACCGTGTAACGTAAAGCATTGCCTGAAAGGCTCCACTTAACACAAGATTATCTCTACTTCAGGAAGCAGGTGAAAGCTTGGCTCTCCAACCAAGCCTTTAATGGAATAAGTAACTAACTTGTTAGTCTCACTCACACACACAAGGATTGACTCAGGCTGCACATACTGCAGCGGGACATGCTTATCCACTCTTAGCCTAACTGAGATAATATTGAACCATCTCTCTGACCTCATGTGCAACTTTCTTCAAATCAGTCACCTTACTTTCTAATTCCTCCTACTTTCTTACTCATCTATATGTTACAACTTTGCCTTACCCTTCACTACCAATTATAATGTTCTAGTACATATTGTGTTGTCATTGCAAGTAGTATACCATGCCATACTTTGTATGGTTGTTTGAATATTTTTACTGCTCTAATTGCCTACTACTACTATTTAGCATTACTATAGCGCTACAAGGCATACGCAGCGCTGCACAAACATAGAAGAAAGACAGTCCCTGCTCAAAGAGCTTACAATCTAATAGACAAAAAATAAAGTAAGCATATCAAATCAATTAATGTGTACAGGAAGGAGGAGAGGAGGGTAGGTGGAGGCGAGTGGTTACAAGTGGTTACGAGTCAAAACCAATGTTCATGTTTGATCTATTCTTACTGTACACCGCCTTGAGTGAATTCCTTCAAAAAGGCGGTAAATAAATCCTAATAAATAAAATAAATAAATACATTCTATTAGATAGGTAAAAAATGGAATATGGGAAAAATTCAATATATGTAATGACTTAGCCTTCAACATATTTTCAAAAGATTCTAATTGTCTATGAATCAACAGGCTGTCCTTGATTGCTGACATACTAATATCTTGTAATGTATCAGTCTGTGATTCTCAACAGGAAATTTGAGAATTCAAGAAGGATAATCCTTTATTCGCTTCCACAAGCTTCTCAATAATCTGTTTAGGGAACTCACATAATTAAGTAATTGAAAACCTCAGCCACCCTTCTCTTTGAAACATGACTCTCCACACATCCAGAAGTGAAATCTGTTAAATAAGTTACTTAATTGGACCAGAGGAGGTGGGGTACACTACTATAGTAAGTATCAGGACAGTCCTTTCCAAACAAAAGGGTGACTTTGCCTGAGGCTGTGTAAATACTGCTTTAGCAGTCAATAAACCTTGAGAAGAAACTCTTCTGTCTGAAGACATATGGAAAGACAATTATGGGGTGGGATGGATTGACCCCCTGAACTGAGAGAAGCTCCACTGATCTACCCATTACTGCTGAATAAAACAAACCACACGTCTATCCATAGGGCCTAAACTTTGAGGAATACTGAGAGCAGATGGCTTAGATCACCCCTTGTGTTTGATCATAATGAAGTTTAAGAGAAATAAACATTATCTCAAGGTGAATCAAAAAAGACCAGCATTTCTTGCTCCTCCATTGCTCCAAAGGGGCCTTGCTTGCCCCCTTTGGCATGCTCCTTTGGGCATGCACTTGCAGCCCTGCTATTGAGGGTGTGGATCACAGCTGAAGCGTTCCTTTATGCTGACCTGGCAGCGGTGGTTCCAGATAGCATCAAATATCACTGCTGCTACTGCTCTGCCTCAGTCCCTCTCACTAACACATGTACAGGCCCTGGGTAAGGTAGGCAAGGTGGTACACCTAGTTTCATAGATAACCCAGGCAAACTTTGCTATTTGAAGATTCTGAATACATTGTTAAATTGTTATTATGTTTCTAAAGCTCAGGTTGTAGGAGTAGGGAGTGTACTTGGGCCTGTTCTTCTTAACATTTTGTAAGCGATATTACTGAACGGCTGTCTGGTAAGGTTTGCCTTTTTGTGGATGATACCAAAATCTGCAATAGGGTAGACATCACTGATGATGTAGATAACATGAGGAAGGACTTAGCGAAGTTAGAGGAATGGCCTGGAATTTTGCAACTAAAATTTAATGCTAAAAAATGCTGCATCATACATTTGGGCTGCAAAAACCCGCGGGAACGGTACAGTTGAACTTTTGTGCACAAAAGAGGTGCAGGAATTGGATGTGATTATATATGATAATCTTAATGTCGCCAAACAGGTAGAAAAAGTTACAGCGAAAGCTAGAAGGATACTTGGATGCATAGGGAGAGGAGTGACCAGTTGGGAAAAGGAGGTGATGATGCTCCTGTATAAGACTCTGGTGAGACCTCATTTAGCATATTGTATAAAATTCTGGAGACCGCACTTTCAAAAAGATAAAAACAGGATGGAATCAGTCCAGAGGGTGGCTACCAAAATGGTCAGTGTTCTTCATCGTAAAGTGTATGGGGACTGACTTAAAGATCTTAATATATATACTTTCGAAGAAAGTTGGGTGAGGGGAGATATGATAGAGACATTTAAATACCTACGTGGCATAAATGCACTGGAGGTGAGTCTCTTTCAATTGAAAGGAACTTCTGGCTGGAATGAGAAGGCATAGGATGAAGGTAAAAGGGAATAGACTCAAGTTACCTGAGGATATAATTCTTCACAGAAAGGGTGGCAAATTTGTGCAATGGTTTCCCGGTGGAAGTGGTGAAGATGAAAACAGTAACTGAATTCAAGAGAGCTTGGGACAAGTACATATGTTCTCTAGGGAGTGATAAGGAGAGTAGATGGCATGAATGGGCAAACTGGATAGGCTGTATCGTCTTTATCTGCCTACATTATTCTCCGTATGTACCACAGAAACCTGAAGATTCTTCTGCTTTAACTACTCTTTTATTTAGAACCATCACCAGATGATATTCCTTCTTGTGCCACCCTGTTGCTCACTCTTTCCTCCAAGTGGGAGAAGATAAGGATCTTAAAGATATATTTTCAGTAAAAATGTATCTCCTTATTTGGCCAGTTCATCCAGGTGTTTACGTATGTAGCATGAGACACACAATTCAGAAGAAAATAATTTCTTGCTTTAAAAAAATCAACATTTTCAGAGATTCCCATGCTAGTGTTTGATTACCTACCAGAATTTTAAGTATGTGTTCTTTGAAAAGATTTCTTATTGATAAAGAGCTGTCTGAATATTAGAAGAACTAAAGACCCTGTTTACAAAGGCGCGTTAACGTTTGTTAGCACACGCTAAAAATTAGTGCACACTAACTGTGTAGGCACCCATAGAAATATTGTGGGCGCATACACAGATAGCACGTGCTAATTTTTAGTGCACGCTAACGAATGCTAGTGCATCTTTGTAAACAGGGCCCTAAGAGTAGTATGGGGCTAAAAAAATGTACAGGCATAAGAGTTAATATATTTGGCTTTTTTTCTAGTTTCTTCAATTAGTCCTAGTAAAGTACTCTGCTTATTTCTAATAGTATTGTTTTTTGAATTGTGTATATTAAAATTATTCAAAAAATATTTAGTAAGTTAACGCACAGAAGTTTGAGCCCCACCTATGTGTAACCCCTCCCCCTCCTTGCAAATATGTGCTATGTAAGTTAAGTGGGTATTTACAGAATAGCACATAGGCAGAAGTTTGACACACATGTACAGTATGTGCACATATATGCATGTAAATGTAATTATTCCTGGAAATACAATGCCAGGTCAAGTGCTGACTCTGCCTCTGGAACACTTCCAAAATAGCGTGTTTCACTTTAGCCGCTAACCAGACATTTTCATCATCACTAACCAGTTAAGTGCCACTGAATATGACTGGTTAGCCCCAAACAAATGATTCAACTGGCCAGAAGCCGTTTCTGGCTAGTTAAATCACTTTGAGGTCCTTTTACTAAGGTGCACTAATGGATTTAACACATGCTAACAAATAGTTTGTGCTAACCCCCGGATTCTATATAACGTGCCTAGAGTTACGCAGAATTCCGTGCATAAATCTAGGCATATTTTATAATTACGTGCGTGGATTAATTGTTTTAACAAGGTGTTAAGCATTAACAGCTCTTAACAAGCAATAACGAGCACTAATTGGCAAAAATTAGAATTTATACGTGTACATTGCTGAGCATATTTTGTAATGTACTGTGTCTAAGTTCTAACGTGCTCAGGCAAAAAGGAGCGTGCTTAGTAGTGTGGAAATGGGCATTTTGTGAACGTTCCAAATTCTACACACGTTGTTATAAAATATGGGCCAGTGCACGTGTACATGCAGGAATTTACACCAGCTTTTTGTTGGTATAAATGGACACATGTAGACTCAGTCACATGAACTACGCCTAAGCGTATTCTAAATACCATGAGTAAATTTGTGCACAGTGTTTAGAATATGCTTAGGCATAATTGCCTAGCGTGTGTTCATTTTAGGGACCATATCTAGAATCGAGCCCTAAATGCTAAGAAGCCCATAAGTATAAAATGGGCTTCTTAGCATTTAGGGCCCCTTTTACCAAGCTGCGGCAAAAGGGGGCTGGCGCTGGCGTAGACACACATCGAGGCCTCCTTTTACTGCAGCTGGTAAAAGGGAAGTATCAATTCCTACAGGCCATTTGGGGGGGGGGGGGGGGGGAGCCCGGCTATTTTATTTTGGTAGGAGCCCTTACCACCACCCATTGAGGTGACAGTAAGGGCTCCTGGATTAACCTGATGGTAACCGGGCAGTGTCGATTACCGCTGGGTACACTCCAGCGCTACAAAAATAAATAAATGTTTGTAGCACCGGAAATGATGGTGCATTAGAGATGGGAAGAACCACCAAGCTCCTGCGGTAGCCCAGCGTTACTTCCTGTACAGCCACCGTTTAGTAAAAGAAACCCTTAGTGCGCACTATGGGTCCTTTTTAAAAAAAAGGTTGGCATGTGGCAATGGGCTTGCTGTGTGTCATTCTGGAACTACCACTGGGCTACTGCAGGATCCCAGCAGCAGTTCCCACCCCCAGTGCACACCATTTCTGGCACTACAAAGAATTTTGTATTTTTATAGTGTTGGTGCTTACCTGGCAGTAATTGCTGCCTGGTTACCACTGAGTTAGAGCAGGAGCCCTTACCATCACCTAAATGGGTTGCGGTAAGTGCTCCCCCCGGAAACGGCCATGCAGCAAGTGGTTCACTTACTGCACAGCCATTTCTTGTTTTTCAAACTCCCCCCTTCGCCTTTTATCTGCTGTAGTAAAAGGGGGGTCTCAGCGCTCATCAAAAACACATGCTGATGCCACCGCAGGCCACCTTTTAACACAATTTGGAAAAGGGGTCCCTAAATCTGTTAGCACACCTTAGTAAAAAGACCCCTTTGAATATCGATCCCTCAGTTTCTGCAAACATTAACCACAATGCTAAACATGACATCCAAAAACTAATCCAAAAAAGAAGCATATATATCTCCAAATCTGAAAGAACCATTAAATCCATTCCAAGTTAGTCCTTAACATATGCATGCATCCACAATTAAAAATCCCTTTATATAGAGAGCTACACAGTCAAGCTAAAGTGGAAAAAAAAGTCAAGGAAAAGGGCTGAAAAAATTGCTGGGAATAGTAACAGTAGAGCTGGAGAGCACAGAAAGGAAACAACAACAACAAAACAACAAAATAAAAAAGCAGCTAATATTTATTTCAGAAGGTGTCATCACTCTATATTCACATAACATATGAATTTCCATTACATACATGCAAAACCAATCCATATCCAGAATAGAAATAACAACAAAGGACATATACAGAAATAAAGGACAGATGAATAGGCAACAGTCATGTAGTGCATATTAAGCTGAAGTGTGGCACAAACCCTCATGGAATTATACAACTAATTGTCTCTCTTGCATGTCAGACATCCTTGTTTGAGTCATGCAATTCTGTGTAAGTCTTTCATCAAAGGTGCTTGAGGTTATCCTGTACAATTTCTCCACAGAGTGATTCAAGCTTCCAAGAATGAAACATAACTTAATTATGAGCTGACAAATATCTCAACGGCATTACATTTAAAGGAAGCACTAAACTGATAGAAGCATACAAGCTTTTTCCAGCTCTTCAAGAAAAATGTTTACCAATAAAAATGATAAAGGGGATGGGACGACTTCCCTATGAGGAAATACTAAAGCGGCTAGGGCACTTCAGCTTGGAGAAGAGATGACTGAGGGGAGATATGATAGAGGCCTATAAAATAATGAGTAGAATGGAATGGGTAGATGGGAATCACTTGTTTACTCTTTCAAAAAATACTAGGACTAGGGGGCAGACGATGAAGCTACAAAGTAGTACATTTAAAACAAATCTGAGAAAATTTATCTTCACTCAACGTGTAATTAAACTCTGGAATTCATTGTCAGAGAATGTGGTAAAGGTGGTTAGCTTAGCAGAGTTTAAAAAGGTTTGGACGGCTTCCTAAAGGAAAAGTCCATAGACCATTATAAAATTGGACTTGGGAAAATCCACTATTTCTGGGATAAGCAGTATAAAATGTTTTGTACTTTTGGGGGATCTTGCCAGGTATTGTACCTGGATTGGCCACTGTTAGAGACAGGATGCTGGGCTTGATGGACCTTTGGTCTGTCCCAGTATGGCAATACTTATGTACTTATGTATTTCCAGTGCTTTTTTTGTAGAAAAAAAGGTGCCGGTACTCATTATGGGCAGGGTCACCACGTATGGCTCCACCCCTATGATAGCCACACCCACATTAACCACACCCCCTATACCAGCCATGGTGCATATAAACAGACATCATTGAAAATATTACAGTACTATAGGAGAAAAAAATAACGTGATTTTTTTTTCATTATAAATAATCTCTGTAAGCTCTTACAGCTCCAGTATACCCAGTGCAAAATAAGACAGCCAATGTAAATTCTCAAATTGGACATATTACAAACACTAAAATGAAAATAAAATGATTTTTTTCTACCTTTGTTGTCTGGTGACTGTTTTTCTTTCCATATTGGTCCCAGTCTGTGATTCTCCTTTCCTTTGTTTTCGCTTAACTTTTCTGTGCCATTTGTCATTTTTGTCTCCTTTTTCATTGCTTTCTTCAATATTTTTCAGGCTCTCTCTCTGTCCAGATTTAATTCATTCTTACTATCCATTCTTTAATTTCCTTCATCTACCTGTGGCTTTTCATCTTTTCCTCACCCTTGTTCTCCCCATGCCCCTTCCTCTTATTCTCCAGTCTTTCTCTATTCCCCTTTTCCATCCAGCAGCTCTGCTTTCTCTCCCCATCCTTCCAGTGTCTCCCCTATTTCTTTCTGCATTCTTCCATCCAGCGTCTTCCCTCTTTCTCTCCCTATCCTTCCGTTTTCCCTCTCTCTCTCCCCATCCTTCCATCTGTTTTTCCCTCTCTCCACATCCTTCCATCTGTTTTCCCCCTCTCTCTCCCCATCCTTCCATCTGTTTTCCCTCTCTCTTTCCCCCATCCTTCCATCTGTTTTTCCCTCTCTCCCCAATCCTTCCATCTGTATTTTCCCTCTCTCTCCCCACCCTTCCATCTGTTTTTCCCCTCTCTCCTCAATCCTTCCATCTGTTTTTCCCTCTCTCTCCCCATCCTTCCATCTGTTTTTCCTCTCCCCATCCTTCCATCTGTTTTTCCCTCTCTCTCCCCATCCTTCCATCTGTTTTTCCTCTCCCCATCCTTCCATCTGTTTTCCCCTCTCTCTCCCCAATCCTTCCCTCTGTTGTTTTCCCTCTCTCTTTCTCTCTCTCCCCAATCCTTCCCTCTGTTGTTTTCCCTCTCTCTCTCTCCCCCCCAATCCTTCCCTCTGTTGTTTTCCCTCTCTCTCTCTCTCTCTCTCCCCAATCCTTCCCTCTGTTGTTTTCCCTCTCTCTCTCCCCAATCCTTCCCTCTGTTGTTTTCCCTCTCTCTTTCTCTCTCTCCCCAATCCTTCCCTCTGTTGTTTTCCCTCTCTCTTTCTCTCTCTCCCCAATCCTTCCCTCTGTTGTTTTCCCTCTCTCTCTCTCCCCAATCCTTCCCTCTGTTGTTTTCCCTCTCTCTCTCCCCAATCCTTCCCTCTGTTGTTTTCCCTCTCTCTTTCTCTCTCTCCCCAATCCTTCCCTCTGTTGTTTCCCTCTCTCTTTCTCTCTCTCCCCAATCCTTCCCTCTGTTGTTTTCCCTCTCTCTTTCTCTCTCTCCCCAATCCTTCCCTCTGTTGTTTTCCCTCTTCTCTCCCCAATCCTTCCCTCTGTTGGTTTCCCTCTTTCTCTCTCTCCACAATCCTTCCTCTGTTGGTTTCCCTCTTTCTCTCTCTCCCCAATCCTTCCTCTGTTGTTTTCCCTCTTTCTCTCTCTCCCCAATCCTTCCCTCTGTTGGTTTCCCTCTTTCTCTCTCTCCCCAATCCTTCCCTCTGTTGGTTTTCCTCTTTCTCTCTCTCTCCTCAATCCTTCCCTGTGTTGTTTTTCCTCTTTCTCTCTCTCCGCAATCCTTCCCTCTGTTGTTTTCCCTCTTTCTCTCTCTCCCCAATCCTTCCCTCTGTTGGTTTCCCTCTTTCTCTCTCTCCCCAATCCTTCCCTCTGTTGATTTCCCTCTTTCTCTCGCTCCCCAATCCTTCCCTCTGTTGGTTTCCCTCTCCCTGCCAAGTTTCCCGCGAACGGCGCAAAGTCGCAACGCACGCGGCACCAGCCCCTATTTCCGGCCGCTGCTGCTTCTCCTGTTGAGCAGCAGCGGCCGCTACACAAAGAAAAAGAAGATTTAAAAAAAAAAATTGAAACCTGGCTGAAACGCGGCACCCGGCACTGTAGACAGCCATTAGGCATTGGCTGTTGCCCCGCAGCCACTCCTCCTCTTGCCTCTACGTCACTACCCCTGGAGGAAGACCCTGGAGGAGCGCAGTGACGTAGAGGCAAGAGGACGAGCGGCTGCGGGGCAACAGCCAATGCCTAATGGCTGTCTACAGTGCCGGGTGCCGCGTTTCAGCCAGGTTTGAAGTTTTTAAAAAAAATCTTTTTCTTTGTGTAGCGGCCGCTGCTGCTCAACAGGAGAAGCAGCAGCGGCCGGAAATGGGGGTTGGCACTGCGTGCGGGACATGGACTCACAGGGCGGGGGGAGCAAAAGAAAAGGTGCCGGTACGCCGTACCGTTGCGTACCGGCACAAAAAAAGCACTGTGTATTTCATTTATAAGTCTAATCACCCCAAAATATGTACTGGGAAATAGAACTTAAAAAAAAAACCAAGTAATACAGATTTATTTGTAATAACAGTGCTCTCAAAATTAACATCAGTTAAAAAAAAAGTGGACATGTACAGCATATTTCCATAAATTTCCAATACACACTACATCCTACACTGAATCTTGTTGGTGAGGTTCTGCAGCCAGTTTCTATCCTGGCCATCTCTGCTTAAATAGCCCATCCTTGCACCCTGTTGAGAGGCTGCCTTACCTGCTATAGAAACAGAGGTGCCTATTTTATTGTATCCTCAAGAAGAAAATTTAAACCTTAATTTCCCTGACTCATGAGCTAGGTTCTCCCACCATGCCATGCTATGCTGGTTTTGCCCATAACAGGAATGCCTCCCTTGTTGATTGAGAAGGACAATTATGGAAATATCAAAAATGTACTTGGAGGCCAAAGGATTCAATTTGGACAATCTTCATTGTTACTGTGAGCTACAATTCATAAAAACTCTTGCCTTTTCAGTAGAAGCTCAATTTCTAATCTAATGTAACCAAACCTACTATTAGCATGTCTATACTGCCTTTTCCCAACAGATTGGATACAAAGTGATTTCCAATAAAATTAGAAAACGTAGGAAATCAGGTCAAGCACAAGTTAAAAATCTTTGAAATAGATCAGTTTTCAAGAACCTATGGAATAAATGATATCAGCTGCATTTCTTTAATGAAATAGGAAGGATTCTCCATACGTGCACTGATTTATAAGAAAACAATTTTTCAAAAAATCTCTTAAGACCAGTGTGTTTTTTCTAGCAAAAAGGTGCCGGTACTCAAATGCCAGGTCACCCTTCAGGGGTGGGGTGATCACTGAGAGACCCACCCACAATAGCCAGGCCCCCTAAACCAGTCACAGAACCTATGACAAGGCAGAATCGGTGTGTAGAGCCTGAGCTCTTTCACTAAAACTTAGGGACCATGGGTCAATTTTAGCAGACAATGGAAAAGGTGCCGGTACTCAGTACCCCTAAGTACCCCCTCAAAAAAAGCCCTGCTTAAGATATACATTGAAGGGCAGCAGTTATTTCTTATCCCCCGAGAACTTTCAATCTAAGGAGCCCTTTTACTAAAGGGTGTTAAACCCTAACACACGGTTAGCACATAAGAAAAGGCCTACTGCAAAACTCTTCAAAGTGTTTTGTGGTAATTTCCTGTTGTCATGCATTAACTATATTAAAAAATTTGTTTGGCGAGTGGGTAGAAAGTGGTTATTCCTGTGCTATTTGGCTAGTGTATTATGATTAGTGTGCCCTAACCAGATAATATAGTGTTAACGAGGGAACACCTATTGCCTTCTAAATAGGCTGCAGTAAATGCTCCTGCATTAACACCAGCAGTACCATGTGTGTTAATGGCTATATTAACACATGTCCTGTATATATTCTAAAACATGCTGCATAAAATCTGGGCTTAGCAGGAAGGAAAATACCACATTAAAATGCACTAAGCCCAGATTTCAAAGCGCCCCTGAGTTGTACCTGAAGCAATTGAGGACTGAGGGGTCCTTTTACGAAGGTGCAGCAAAAGGAGGCCTGTGCTGGCATCAGTGTGTGTTTTTGACATGCATCGAGGCCTCCTTTTACCACAGCGGGTAAAAAGCAGGTTTTTAAAAAAAATTAAATAAATGGACACGTGGTAAGTGACCTGCAGCTAAGATCAATAGAATACTGGACATCCTCTCTGTGGGCTGCCATATAGCTGTATCAGCTATGTTTAGACCTCCCTATGTAACCATTCTGGAAGGATATAGTGGTACAATGTCTCAAGGCTGATGTCTCAGGCAACTATCATTCATGACTTTACATGATTAGACCTGTGGTGCTATTATTCTCTAGAAAGGCATTTACAATATCCTGCCAATGTGCACATGTTCCCAATGTGGTAAAACACAAGTAATCAAATGGTCAACAGGCATCAGGCTCTTCGGAAAGCTGTGCACTCCTGGCTGACCCCTGCAATGATGTCAGGATTGCAGGTGGCTAGCACCTCCCTCTCAAGGGGAGTGAGAGCTATGGGGCTGGCAGGGCCCTTATGATGCCAGGTAGCTTGCTTTTTATGGGTTTTGCAGAGCAGATCCCATCACTTCTTCAGGTCCTTGGCTTTACAGTTTGGTGGTAAGTGGAATTGAGGCATTCACAAATGCCTCTCCACTAGACCAGCTTGATGTTGACACTAACCCTAACCCCTGCCTCTCCATAGATAATGTAATAATATTTCTTCACCTTCCTCACTAGGAAGCTATAGCTCACCTGAAGAGAAGCTTGGCTTCCTTAAACCATCTCTCTGTAGTGCTGCCCTGTTATTTACCATCACAATACTGTACAGGCTATGGTGCAAAATAAGTACATAAGTAATGCCACACTGGGAAAAGACCAAGGGTCCATCGAGCCCAGCATCCTATCCATGACAGCGGCCAATCCAGGCCAAGGGCACCTGGCAAGCTTCCCAAACGTACAAACATTCTATACATGTTATTCCCGGAATTGTGGATTTTTCCCAAGTCTATTTAGTAGCGGTTTATGGACTTGTCCTTTAGGAAACCGTCTAACCCCTTTTTAAACTCTGCCAAGCTAACCGCCTTGACCACGTTCTCCAGCAACGAATTCCAGAGTTTAATTACGCGTTGGGTGAAGAAACATTTTCTCCGATTTGTTTTAAATTTACTACACTGTAGTTTCATCGCATGCCCCCTAGCATTTTTGGAAAGCGTGAACAGACGCTTCACATCCACCTGTTCCACTCCACTCATTATTTTATATACCTCTATCATGTCTCCCCTCAGCCGTCTCTTCTCCAAGCTGAAAAGCCCTAGCCTCCTTAGTCTTTCTTCATAGGGATGTCGTCCTATCCCCACTATCATTTTAGTCGCCTTTCGCTGCACCTTTTTCAATTCCACTATATCTTTCTTGAGATGCGGCGACCAGAATTGAACACAATACTCAAGGTGCGGTCGCACCATGGAGCGATATAACAGCATTATAACATCCTCACACCTGTTTTCCATACTTTTCCTAATAATACCCAACATTCTATTTGCTATCCGAGCTGCAGCAGCACACTGAGCAGAAGGTTTCAGCGTATTATCGACGACGACACCCAGATCCCTTTCTTGGTCCGTAACTCCTAACGTGGAACCTTGCATGACGTAGCTATAATTCGGGTTCTTTTTTCCCACATGCATCACCTTGGATTTGCTCACATTAAACGTCATCTGCCATTTAGCCGCCCAGTCTCCCAGTCTCGTAAGGTCCTTCTGTAATTGTTCACAATCCTGTCACGAGTTAACGACTTTGAATAACTTTGTGTCATCAGCAAATTTAATTACCTCACTAGTTACTCCCATCTCTAAATCATTTATAAATATATTAAAAAGCAGCAGTCCTAGCACAGACCCCTGAGGAACCCCACTAACTACCCTTCTCCATTGTGAATACTGCCCATTTAACCCCACTCTCTGTTTCCTATCCTTCAACCAGTTTTTAATCCACAATAGGACTTTTTCTCCTATCCCATGACTCTCCAATTTCCTCTGTAGCCTTTCATGAGGTACCTTGTCAAACGCCTTTTGAAAATCCAGATACACAATATCAACTGGCTCCCCTTTGTCCACATGTTTGTTTACTCCTTCAAAGAATTGAAGTAAATTGGTCAGGCAAGATTTCCCCACACAAAAGCCGTGCTGACTCGGTCTTAGTAATCAATGTCCTCGGATGTGCTCTGTAATTTTGTTTTTGATAATAGCCTCTACCATTTTCCCCGGTACTGACGTCAGAATCACCGGTCTATAATTTCCCAGATCTCCTCTGGAACCTTTTCTGAAAATGGGCGTTATATTGGCCACCCTCCAATCTTCCGGTACCATGCTCGATTTTAAGGATAAATTGCATATCACTAGCAGTAGCTCTACAAGCTCATTTTTCAGTTCTATCAGTTCTCTAGGATGAATACCATCCAGTCCAGGAGATTTGCTACTCTTCAGTTTGCTGCACTGCCCCATTACGTCCACCAGGTTTGCCGTGAAGTCAGTATGTTTCTCCGACTCGTCCGCTTGAAATATCATTTCCGACACCAGTATCCCACCCAAATCTTCCTCGGTGAAGACCGAAGCAAAGAATTCATTCAATCTCTCCTCTACGTCTTTGTTTTCCTTGATCGCCCCTTTTACCCCTCGGTCATCCAGCGGCCCAACCGATTCTCTTGCCGGCTTCCTGCTTTTAATATACCGAAAAATTTTTTTACTATGCTTTTTTTTGCCTCTAATGCTATCTTTTTTTCGTAATCCCTCTTGGCCTTCTTTGAGTTTTTCAATAATTTAAATAATTTAAAACTTGCTACAGTATTAAGGATATTAGCCTAATATAAAAGTGTCTTTTAGTTTATATATAGTATATTGTGTGATTTATTTAGTGTTTCCTTCTTAGATGGTAATGAAATGTATTTAAAACTCTGTAAGAGCACTCCTTGCTTGTTACCCTAATTAAAATAACTGACTATAAATGAAGAGTTGTCCTAGGGGTGGGTGGGAATACTAAATTTGATCCTGCAGTGGCTGTTTAGATTCTGTTAATGCTGTGGTACAAAGCTTTTAAAACTAAGTGGAAAAGACTATGGAGATTAGTTGTTAAAATTTGCTTTTTATATTTTTATTTTTGCCTAACACTAACCTACAATTCCTCCTTTAAACCCCAATCTTTAAGTTCCCAAAGCACAAAGCAAAGTAGCGTTCACTTACCAGAGAAATGTCCTCTTCTCTCAGAACTTCTCAGAAAGAAAGTTCAGTGGGACCTTTCCTCTTTATATAGTTTTGAATCTAAGGGGCCTCTTTTAAATAGGCTCTTTGAAGCTGATTCAGCAACCTATGCAAATGTTCTATTTCCCCACAACTTAATTATCACTTAATTGAGGTCCCTGGACGGGCTAACTCTCCAGCAGCCAAGGAACAGAAAATAACTGCCTTTTAGAACAAAGGAGTTCTGGGCTGTTTAGTTTCTAAAACTATGGGGAAAATGCCTATTTCTAGAGAAAAGTTTATAGGACACTTGTTTATGTTTATTTCTTTATATCCCACCTTATGCCCAAGGTTTCCCAAATGTGTGCACTTTTAGCCAACTTAATGGGGAACTTTTTTTGAGTATGTTTAGGTCACGGAAGGAAAACAATTAATCTACATGACATTTTTAAATGTATGTGCTCTATTTTGTCCCCATTGGCTAATCAAAAGAATAGCAAGTGCTGGACATTCAATGAGGGCTTCATAGTTCACATGGGAGGTGAGAACACTGTGACCTGGATTTTCATGGAAAGCACAATTCTCAATACATTTGTAGAGCTTTACATCAACATGGATGACTTCAGACAGATCACTGGGAGACACTGATATATAGAACTTGTGAAGGCTATCATGTTTGGGGCACAGGCAGCTAGTCTAAGCCAGGCTATTCCATTGCACTCCTCTACCCAATATTGTACTAGGTAGGTATATGGGCCAGAGCTCTGTGCCCCTGATTAGGTTGGGCACCAATACTGCATGCAACCTTTATGGCATGTTTTTGTACATTTCAGTGCACCTTTGTAGATTATAGATTTTAGGGTAGCCAAAATAGACAACTTAATATTTCTTGAAATAAATATATTCAAATATGTCCCCTAAATATATATTGCGGATATGATGAAGACAGATTTGTTTGAGGAAAACTGGAAAATACAATAAAAGAACTGGGATTGAAAATCCTCAAGCTCGACCTATGTTGTCATTTTATGATGCTAACAAGCAAAGACTCTTAAGTTTGGTCAAGTGAAGATTACATATAAATGAAATATCACTTGGCAGCAAAATAAAGTATATATTTGAAAAAAAACCCAAAACAAATTTTCTCATCTAGTAATCATTTCTTACCTAGACAAGATTTATGTTCAGATGAGAGTGCCACTCCAATCAGTTCTATGCAATGTAATAAATTATAAATACCTACATTGGGATAAGTGAATACACATTCATCACCTTACCCTTGTATAAAGGCTGTAATTTTAAAATATTGCTTTCTACAGAAGTTATAGTTTTAAGAAGTATTTGAAAGGGACACTGTTTAGAAATGATTAATGTGATGAATTGGTGGAAACTAGAAGCCCCCTCCCCCACCTTCATTCAACAGAAAACTGAGTTGAAAGATGAAATTTGAAAGATGGGGTACCACACAGAACCAAGCATGTTAGTAGAAATTGTTTCAGCAAATTTAGTCCATGGTATGGGAAATTTCCCATAAAGAGCATTTAGTCTGCTGCTCGATCATTAGTTTATACACTAAAGAATGTCATCTGCTTTTTATTTAGCTATCTGAAACCATTGCTAGGCTAAGTTTTGCATTCTATTAGGAGGACTTTACTGTAGGATAGCAGGGTGTGGATAATTTTACTACCTTGCTCAGGAGAAGGAACACCACAGAGTAAGGAATTTTGGTAAATTTGACACAGTCTGTGGGAATGGGATAGGGGAGAAGGGATGGGGAGGGGAGAAATACGATAACATTTTAAGTAAATAGAAGCATATATCCCATAACTGTTTATTAGAATGCTGAGGTGTTATCTAGGATTTCATTATTTCCTGCTTACTGTACGTTAGATGACTGAGATGTTTTCTCTAGTATTATATAATATGCATGTTTACATTTGAGAGCTTTGTATACATATTTCCTGTCTGTAGAGTTGTAGTGTTTGAATGACTTTGATTTGATAAAATAGCAAAAAAATAAAAAGGTTAATGTCATTCATTCCTAGTTGTTTTATAGGACCACACAGACATGACCTGGCATTGGGCAGTAAATTGTTTACATGAGTATCATCACTGTATTAAATAATTAATGGGTCATTTTGCATATGTAGATGTGCTAATATGTCTGGAATAAGCTGAATGTAACAAAAGAGAGGGAACAAAGTACAAACTAAAGTCCAAACAAAAAAAAACAAACAAAAAAAAAAAACACAGCACCACGGGCCTTTAAAAATGGAACACAGTTCTTTAATGAATGAGCCTTGACAAAAAGACCCGACACGGGCCGTGTTTCGGTGACTAGCACCTGCGTCAGGGGTCACAGTGATGACGTGGAAAACTTGGGGAATAACTCGAATATATTCCTCTACAATATATTATTCCTTACCCCACGTCTCCATTTTGATACAGAAAGTGAAAGTGCCTTGGTGCTTTGTAGCTTTTACTACATGAGACGTGGGGTAAGGAATAATATATTGTAGAGGAATATATTCGAGTTATTCCCCAAGTTTTCCACGTCATCACTGTGACCCCTGACGCAGGTGCTAGTCACCGAAACACGGCCCGTGTCGGGTCTTTTTGTCAAGGCTCATTCATTAAAGAACTGTGTTCCATTTTTAAAGGCCCGTGGTGCTGTGTTTTTTTTGTTTGGAATAAGCTGAAACCATAAGAGAAAAAAAACTGTCATAAATAGTTGTGAGAGTAAAAAACATTCCCTCCTCTTTTAATGTAATGAAAACAACTTGCCTCAGCAGAGACAGTCTATTCTCACTTGGCTCCCTGCAGATCTTGACTCTGGTGCAGCTTTCATGTTCATGCATGAATAATAAACATATTCATAATAGATACACACCCACGCCTTCCCAGTTTGAAGTGTTGCTTACTCTGTTAGCATCTTTTTGACCATTGGCATTGACTAATATGGAAAGCCACACAACGTGAAATATAACTGACAGCCTTGAAAGGAAAACTGAACAAATTTGAAATCCTCTTTGCTCAGTTTTTTTGTGGTTGGTTTATTTTTATTTATTGTTTATTTATTTATTTATTTATTTATATATTTGAGCTATTCTGATATTATATTGAAACACAAAAACTGGGTAAATGGCCAGACTTAAGTACATAAGTATTGCCATACTGGGAAAGACCAAAGGTCCATCAAGCCCAGCATCCTGTTTCCAACAGTGGCCAATCCAGGTCACAAATACCTGGCAACATCCCAAAAAGTACAAAACATTTTATACTGCTTATCCCAGAAATAGTTGGGCCTTTTTACTGAAGTGTGTAAAGTTTTGTACTTACCAACTAAAGTGGCTAAATCATTCAACAGTTGCTATTTATCTTGTATAAAAGGGGGAAAAAAGCCTCTGTATTCCCGCTTCAGAACATACTCGTCTGTTATATCGGGATGGAATCTTCATAGGCTAAAAAAAAACCCTCATAACTTTAATCAACAAACAATCACATCTGACGAACACTTATCTTTAGTGCCGCCAATACAGTTGCAGTTTGGTTTCTCTCTGATGCGCCCGACAGGGTCCCGTTTCGCCGTCGCAGGCTTTTTCAAGGGAACAACTTCATACTGCAATGTGAATCTGTAAATAGAGAAATAAATTAGCCCCTGCTCTAATGCCACACTCCTACACTTAGTTACGGTTTGCACTTGTTCGTCTGACCTGCTTGCTTGACAAACCAGCATTGCCTAAAAGATGGCGTCTTAAAACTATTCTCCAGTGATGTCACTGTTATGTGATTGGTTGGCATGTTGTCTGAAAAACTAAAGACAATATCTTAAAGGGCCCATACTATAAAAACGTGGCCCATTGGATCATGGTGTTCAAACTTTTTTTTCCCCCTTTTATATAAGATAAATAGCAACTGTTGAATGATTTAGCCACTTTAGTTGGTAAAATTCTATTTGTTTCGAATAACAGTGGTAAAGTCCTATTTTTGAATAAAGTTTTGTACTTACAACATGGTAAGTCTCCAAATTCCAGCATGGTAAATGGAAAGCCTTTGCAGTGACTAATGGGGGTATGCCCAGCATCTTCCCAAACAGTTAAGACACAAAAAACCTTTACCACTTGGTAAGTGTAGTGGCAGATACTGCAAATACATGTGCTTTAGCTGCATAAGTGACAACATGTGGTAAGCTACTGCATGATAAATGCAAGGCCGAGTCTACTACTACTACTACTAATCATTTCTATAGTGCTACTAGACGTAAGCAGCGCTGTACAGATTACATACAGGTACTTTTCTCTATCCCTAGGGGGCTCACAAACTACATTTTTTGTACCTGAGGCAATGGAGGGTTAACAGACTTTCCCAAGGCCACAAGGAGCTGCAGTGGGAATTGAACCCTTTCCCATAATGTGCCTATTTCCAATCCTGTATGCAGTTAGCATATAAATTAGTGTGTATGCTGTCATGGTGGAGGAGTGGCCTAGTGGTTAGGGTGGTGGACTTTGGTCCTGAGGAACTGAGTTCAATTCCAGGCACAGGCAGCTCCTTGTGACTCTGGGCAAGTCACTTAACCCTCCATTGCCTGCCGCATTGAGCCTGCCATGAGTGGGAAAGCATGGGGTACAAATGCAACAAAAAATAAAAAAAATGCCAATGTGGTAACTGTTACTGTGGCTATAACCTAAGACTAATTCATGCTTACTGCCCTCTAATAAATGGGCCTCTAGGTTCAATATTTTTATTACATTTGTACCCCACGCTTTCCCACTCATGGCAGGCTCAATGTGGCGGGCAATGGAGAGTTAAGTGACTTGCCCAGAGTCACAAGGAGCTGCCTGTGCCTGAAGTGGGAATTGAACTCAGTTCCCTCAGTTCCCCAGGACCAAAGTCCACCACCCTAACCACTAGGCCACTCCTCCACTCCACATAAAGATTATTTTTCATGAAAAAGAAACTGGAAAATAACCCACACATGCCACACCTAGGGCCAGATTCTGTATTAGGCATCTAAAATGTAGCCATGTTGGAATAGCGCGCACAACGCTTTTTTATAAACCTCATCTACAGTAAGACATGGTTTATAGAATAATGCATAGGCTGGGGGAATGCACGTACATTTAGGCCATTTCCGTCACTGAAAACCTGGTGTAAATGCTTGCAGCTAAATGTACGCATGTTCCCCTGAATTCTACAACAATGCGCATAAATTTGAATGGCACCCCCAACATGCCTACATTCTTCCCATGGTTTCACACCCTTTTCAGCTACATATGTTGGAATTTACATGCACCTCTTTTTAGAATATGCCTAAAAAGAAGTGTACGTAAATTCTAATTATTGCCAATTAGTGTGATAATTGGTTGCCATCGGCCAATTATCATGACTAATTTTATTTATTTATTTACTGCACTTGTACCCCACATTTTCCCACCAGCACCCGTAAATTGGCCGCATGCACAATTTAACATGTTCTATTTGCCGCATCTTATATAGAATCCAATCCCACGTGCACAAAAGGCTAAAACACCTGCCTCTGTATGATTCGGGCCATTATGTTTTAACATATGCAAGCTAGTTATTCAGCCTCTTAGCAGGGTTGTTTCCCTTTGAAAATTAGCAACCAGAAGATATGAGAACATTCATGTACTTTGCACTTGCTATTCTTTTGATTAGCCAATGGGGACAAAATAGAGCACATACATTTAAAAATGTCATGTAGATTAATTGTTTTCCTTCCGTGACCTAAACATACTCAAAAAAAGTTCTCCTTTAAGTTGGCTAAAAGTGCACACATTTGGGAAACCTTGCAATATTTGGCACTTAACAGGCTAAGCGGAAACCACATAAAGGGCCCCTTTTACTAAGCGGTGGTAAGTCCAACACAAGCTTACTGCTCGCTAAACAGGAAGTACTGCCAGGCTATGGTACTTCCCACCCCTAGCGTGCCATAAGTACATAAGTATTGCCATACTGGGACAGACCAAAGGTTCATCAAGCCCAGCACCCTGTTTCCAACAGTAGCCAATCCAGGTCACAAATACCTAGCAAGATCCCCCAAAAAGTACAAAACATTTTATGCTGCTTATCCCAGAAATATTTTCCCCAAGTCCAATTTAATAATGGTCTATGGACTTTTCCTTTAGGAAGCCAGCCAAACCTTTTTTAAACTCTGCTAAGCTAACCGCCTTTACCACATTTTCTGGCAACGAATTCCAGAGTTGATTTACATGTTGAGTGAAGAAAGTTTTTCTCTGATTCATTTTAAATTTACTGCTTTGCAGCTTCATCACATGCCTCCTAGTCCTAGTATTTTTGAAAAGCATAAACAGACACTTCACGTCTACCCGTTCCACTCCACTCATTATTTTATAGACCTCTATCTTATCTCCCCTCAGCTGCCTTTTCTCCAAGCTGAAGAGCCCCAGCTGCTTTAGCCTTTCCTCATAGGGAAATCATCCCATCCCCTTTATCATTTCCGTCGCCCTTCTCGGCACCTTTTCTAATTCCACTATATCTTTTTTGAGATGCAGCGACCAGAACTGAACTCAATATTCGAGGTGCGGTCGTACCATGGTGCAATACAAAGGCATTATAACCTCTTTATTTTTGTTTTCCATTCCTTTCCTTATAATAACTAACATTCTATTTGCTTTCTTAGCCGCAGTAGCACACTGAGCAGAAGGTTTCAACGTATCATCAACGACGACACCTAGATCCTTTTCTTGGTTGGTGACTCCTAACGTGGAACCTTGCATGACGCAGCTATAATTCGGGTTCCTCTTTCCCACATGCATCACTTTGCACTTGCTCACATTAAATGTCATCTGCCATTTAGATGCCCAGTCTCTCAATCTCGTAAGGTCCTCTTATAATTTTTCACAATCCTCCCGCGATTTAAGTACTTTTAATAACTTTGTGTCATCAGCAAATTTAGTTACCTCACTAGTTACCTCCATCTCTAGGTCATTTATAAATATGTTAAAAAGCAGCAGTCCCAGCGCAGACCCCTGGGGAACCCCACTAACTACCCTTCTCCATTGAGAATACTGACCATTTAACCCTAATCTCTGTTTTCTATTTTTTAACCAGTTTTTAATCCACAATAGGACACTACCTCCTATACCATGACTCTCCAATTTCCTCTGGAGTCTTTCATGAGGTAGTTTGTCAAACGTCATTATATCCAGTACTACAAAATTATATTTATTTCTGTAGCACCGGAGTGTACCCGGCAGTATTCAGGTAGTGCTGCACACTGCCCAATTACTGCCAGATTAGCGTGGGAGCTCCTACCATCACCTCAATGGGTGGTGGTAAGGACTCCTTTACTTGCTGCACGGCCATTTCCTGCACGAAAGAGAGACTTCCCTTTTACCCATTGCAGTAAAAGGGGGCCTCAGCACATGTGAAAAACATGCCCCGTTTTGCCGCAGCTTGGTAAAAGTGGCCCAAAAATAGAACTGACTTGTATGCGGTCCTATTTATGCAGTTACCTTGACATGTTAAGTACGGAATATTATCACTTAACTGGCCAAGAGCCGACTCCACCCCTGGAATATTCCCAAAATAGCCAGTTTTGAGATTGGCACTAACTGGACATTTTCAACAACACTAACCAGTTAGGTGCTGCTGAAAATAACTGGTTAGTCCCGAAGAAGCGATTTAACCATCCAGGAGCCATTTCTGGATGGTTAAATCGCTTTGAATATTGATCCAGTTGTAACCATTCCTTATCTGATAGCAAAGCAAAAGTAACCAAAAGAGTTGTAGGCCAGGCCAACTCAGAGTCTAAAATATCAAGCAGACCTAATATATTTTATTTATTTAAGACATTTATACCCCACATTATCTCAAGTTATACTCAAGTTCAATGTGGCTAACAAAGCAATAATAAGTGTACAACAATCAGTCAATATTTGAAGTATAGACAAATAAGAGAAGATACAGCATGCACTATTCGGATAAGTAAGGACATACTGTAGTTCATAAGTGATATGCAAGATAACAAGCAAGTTGATTAACCCTGGAATTCATAAACCATAGATAAGAAATTGTGAAAAGAAATGTTTTTTTGTAACATCTTACAAAACTGCGTATACTCATGTTGCTGTGGCACTACCATCGGGCTACCGCAGGAGCCCAGCAGTAGAGCATATCACTGATTTTTTTAACACTAGGGGCTCGCCCAGTGGTAATCGCGCTGCCCAGTTACCATCAGGTAAGGGCTCCCCCAGGAAATGGCCGCATGGCAAAGTTAGAATCTTTCCTAGATCTAATATAGCATTCCATATAATCTCCAATGTAAATAAGTCAGGGCAAGATAGATTAAAAGATGTTCCAGCAGTCCCAGATATCTGATAGATTTATCCTCTCTGTACGTCTTCCACTGAGGGCAAAGGGGAGGACAGTCTGAGTCACACCCTCTCTGTTTACAGCCCAGCTCCATCCACAGATTCACCAGCTTTATCCACAGATTCACGCCACTTACTGCCTCTTTGCAGCAAGCCCAATGCCTCAGGCACCGCTCTGGTAACAACTCCAAACTCTGTGCCAGAAGACTCAGGAATGAGAGCCACCGAAACACCGAAACAGCAGGGAATGGAGCCTCAAGGAATGGCTTTGAAGAAGCATGCCTTTGCTCCACGCTTAATGAACATTCTACCTTAGAAGATCCTGCTGGTCCACCTGTCTTCAGTGTTTCTTCAAGCAGGCACGGCACATAGCCATCAACTTCTGCACCCAAATGCTGTACAAACCGATCCATAGCTGATCCTGATGGCAAGACAGAGGGCCGTAATGGAAAAAACCTCGTCTTACCCTTCCTTTTCACCATGGTAAACCAAGTAAGAGGACAAAAGGTTGAGAACGTTTAGAGAAGCTTACAATGCAGCATTCATCTTGGGTCTAACTCATCTAAAACCATTTTACTGTGTAGCAAGAATATTAACAGACAAAATATTTTCTGCTCATTTTAGGCTACTTTGAGCTTATCTCACTTTTCAGGCAGTATTTTTTTTGTTCAATTCAGACATTTAAGGCATATTATTTTTTAACACATGCATATCAGTTATACAAACATTAAATCATAAACTAATCCATAGCAAATCAATTCTGATGCACTAATTTTTTAAAGGAATTCAAATGAATCAATTGTATGCTACTAAATGCACATCCCTACTGTGTGCATTAAGGAGGGAATTTCAAAATACTATAGGGAGGGGCATAATCGAACGTAGCCGGCCAAATAGATCACCGGCGATCTATGTTGGCGGCAGCGCTACAGCTGGTCGGAACCGTATTATCGAAAAAGATAGCCGGCCATCTCTTTTTTTCGATAATACGGTTTAGCCCGGCCAAATGCCGTGTAGTTCGCTGGGTTTGAGATGGCCGGGTTTGTTTTTCAGCGATAATGGAAAGTTATGTCGGCCATCTCAAACCCCGACCAAATTCAAGGCATTTGGCTGTGGGAGGAGCCAGCATTTTTAGTGCACTGGCCCCCCTGACATGCCAGGACACCAACCAGCCACCCTAGGGGTCACTGTGCTGGACTTCAGAAAGCTCCCACGTGCATAGCTCTCTTACTTTGGGAGCTGAGCCCCCCAACCCCCCCCCCCCCCAAACCCACTATCCACAAATGTACTGCACCCACTAAAATTGTTCCAGGGACCTGCATACAGCCTCTAGGACTTATTGCTGCTGTATAACTTTGGCACACCAGTTCACACCTGAAGACTAATCTCTCTGAAAAAGTCCTTTCTTGAAATAACCACGTTTACTCACAGTTAACTGCAGATCAGAGGTTGTGCCCCACTGGCAAAGAGTCCCCTGGTACTAAGATTAGCAGTAGGTCAGAGCTGGCACAATGGTGTACAATGCCCTCTTTCAGCACCATGCAATGTAAGAACTACGTTCTCTAACGTGGGTAACACAGGAAAGGGAACTAAAACTGGCTTACAAAAATGGCCACTACCGCATGGACTACAACAGGAAACAAAACAGGGCACACTCTGACCCAGTTAGCAGGGGGGAAAAGCACCATAGGAGTAGAGCCCAGTACCCTACACCCACCACAATGCATTGCTAATGTGACTCTGCAGGGCACCTAACAGAAAAGGTGTCACACTCACCCAAGAGCCACATCGCAACCAGGGAAAGGCTGTCGGAGGATACAACACATTCTGCTGTCATGGAGATGGGTACGGCATTTGAGGCTGGCATACAGGCTGGAAAAAAAGGTTTTTAGTTTTATTTTTTTAGTTTGGAAGGGGATTGGTGACCACTGGGGGAGTATTGGGAGGTCATCCCCCATTCCCTCCAGTGGTCATCTGGTCAGTTGGGGCACCTTTTTGAGGCTTGGTCGTGAAATAAAAAGGACCAAGTAAAGCCGGTGAAATACTGCTTAACACCGCTTTTTGTTTTCCATTATCGGCGAAAGCCGGCCATCTGGTAGCCACGCCCATGCCCGCCCATGTCCCGCCTTCGTTAATCTACCGACACGCCCCCTTGAACTTTCACCAACGAAGCAACGGGAAAGCGGCGTTGCAGTCATAAATGCCGCTTTCGATTATACTGATTTCGCCGCTTTTAAAAAATTGCCGGCCATCTCCCGATTTGTGTCAGAAGATGGCCGGCGATCACCTTCGATTATAAGCTGGAGGGTGTCCTTGGTGTTCTTATATTGACCTGAGTTGTTGTTTTTCTGTGTTTTATGTTTGTTTGTTTTTTTTTGGGGGGGGGGGTTGTAAACTTTTGGATAGTTTGCTTATTCTGTCATTTTTTTGTAAAAATTTACTGTACTGTCATTTTTTTTGTGCTATGCTCATGACATTTTATTCATATCGTTCTTTAATATCTGCACCATTTTCTTCAGGGTAGAAATAGACCCCATGATCTCTGTGGGCAGTAACTTGAATTTCTAGATTGATGCTTCTAAATCTGATTTGCTAACTGGGACAAGGTCATATATTTCTCCCTTTATTACTGTTCCTGCCATTTTATTATTGCCTGTGCCTTGTGACTGAAGATTTCTTCTACATTTTACCAGAATCAATGTGTAGCTAAGTTTAGGATTCACAGCTGTGTGGTACTATCCAGGTTAATTGTCATCTACACAAGAAAAAAAAAATACTATTTAGATTTCTGAACACTGGTATTTGAAATGGTGCCCCAGATACCCAATTAGAAGATGAGGTTAGGAATTTTTAAGGCCTATCTTAAAGATCCCATCTCTGAGCTCTTCAATTTTTTTTCCAGCACACAGGTTACTGTCTGATGAGAGCACAATTCTCACTAGTATTAGTGGGGTGCACTTTCATTTGTCAGAGCCTCTATGTACCTTCTTTATTCATTTTGTAATAACCTTGTGTTCATAGCTTTGGAGAGAACTCAGCCTAGCATCTTTGGCTTTATTCAGTTTTACTTTTTATCTACTAGGCTAGCTGATTACAGAGAAGATAGAGCCTTGCCTAAAATGTATGATAATTTGTCATGTTCTTCACTTTGGGATATAGCATTTCAGTTGATTTATCCCTGTTGAAGGGATTCAGTCAGCCTCAGTTTAGTCCACGGGATAACAGACATCACCATAGAAACAGTCTTAGATTGGGCTTGCTTCAATAGGCTACCTGGCTTCTTTCTCATCTCCATGAAATTACACACTGTTCATATTGGGTACAAATTACCATCACAGAAAAGCACTATGTATGAGGTTACCACTTGCTGCATAGACATGATATAGGTTTTGTGGGTGCTGCTGTCCTGGTAGGGCCTGTCCTTCCCCTTCCTACTTAGGTTATTTATCATGGGGTTCCTGTCCCTCAGGAAGTGGGATTCTTTGTTTTAGTTTGAGATTGTGCAGGATGCAGCAGACCAGGAAAATCTGGAATAGTTTTTCTGGTTTATACAGGAGCGCCCCTCCAGACCTGTCCAGGCACGTGAAGCATGTCATTAGCAGTCTAACTTTCTATAATGGCCGTGGTGTCACAGTATGCCTCATGCAGGTTGGCCTCTATGGCTCAGAGATTCAGTGATTCTCATAGTTTGGCTATCCCACCACCAACACCCACAGGCACAAAAATGATAATGGAAAAAAAAACACAGATGCTGACAACCAAAAGGACAGAACATTCTCACACATGCATGCACACACACAAACTGGATAGGTTTGGAGTGGGGGATTGGCTAGGCAGATACTAGCACAGAGGGTCTCATATGGAACAGGTTCAGGAAGGAATATGGGCAGTGTTCACAGGTGATGATGAGACTTGGTGGCTGGGGGGAGGGGGAGGTTGTGTGGAAGCCAGTAAGGCAGTGGGCTGTTAGTAAATTGGGGGTGGGGAGTTGTGAGGTATAGGTACAAGAAGTGGCACAGACAACAGACCTGGGTGAACAGAAACCACAATCAGGCTTAAAGATTCTCTCTCAACTTTCCTGAAGTCAGCAACAATTTAAGCAGTCACAGGAACATGCTGTGGCTGATATGAAGTGAGCTTTTCTGGTAGTACACTGCTAGAAGAGTTTGTAAAAAAAAATGAAGGCCATCGAGAAGCTTTTCCGAGATTTCTCAATTTATTTTTGTATGTTGGGCAGTTTAATTCTGATCCATGTGGATTACAGTGAATTATTCACAGTTATTTAGATCAGAAGGAGTGTATTTATTGGATATTGGATTAGATATGTTTCTATCAGGTGTCCAAGATTTGTTAGAAGCCTGTGTTCAGCCTAACAGGTCAGCAACTTTGGGAGTGAGGGAGCGGTTACAAACAAATATAAGTGATAGAATTGCTGGAGTGAAGGGTGATGGGGATTTGAAGTGGGGGATTGAAAGAATGGTTCATGTGTAGCACCAGTCTGAACCTGTGGAGGGAGGGCAAAGACTAGATCTTGAGGTACTACACATCCTGTCGGGGAGAGTTATGATAAGTTATTAGTGATTCATAAGTTACTAAGTTTGAAACAAGAATGACAAGTGGTATTGCAACAGTGGAAGTGATATTAATAATTAATAAAGTTGTGACCAGTTATTGCCGTTAATTCTGTATTGAGCTGAAATTATTTGGGTCGGAGTGAAGAGTGAGGTGTGGATATGCAAGTGGCTATGTTATGGATTCTGTCAGGTACTTGAGACCTGAATTGGCCACTGTTGGAAGCAGGATACTGGGCTGGATGGACCATTGGTCTGATCCAGTATAGCTATTTTTATGTTCTTGTGTACTGGGCAGATTAACTGGGTTAGTTGAATTTTGTGACTTTATTCATTAAAAGCTTTGTTATGCTTTTCTCCTCATATGCTGGAAAACCAATCTTTCATCCTAAAACCTTTACTGTGGATGTTTTAGCAATAATATACTTTAAAACTTGCAATTAATGTGTGTGCAGAACCTTACCCAGGGCTAGAAAACAGTCTTCTTATCTGCTGTCATCTACCGCTGTATGTTGCCATAATGAATGCTACTGAGCGAGAGATAGTGCTGGTTTGTCACCTCAAAACCAAATCTGTATTTAAAAATGCACTAACACAAAAGCAGTAATGCTTATCAAGCTTACCTTGCTAACCGATCAGAGTTTTCTAACATGTTTCTTTCCTCTGACTCCGTTTCTGAAGCTTTGATCTATGAGGCCACAAAAAAGAAAAGAGAAGGCAAGTCAGAATGGGCAGGTTGAAGAATGCTCACTAGAGACTGGTTTCTTCCTCTCCCTTGACTAGCTAAAAATAAATAAATAAATAAATAAATAAAGAACATGTATTGCTTCCCCCATTAGTTATAATCAAAAATTAAAAGGTGGGGAGGGAATGGGATTCGATATACTGCCTTCTGTAGTTACTGTCAGAGCAGTTTACAAATTATACCAAGGTGCTTATTTTGTACTTGGGGCAATGGAGGGTTAAGTGACTTGCCCATAATCACAAGGAGCTGCAGTGGGAATTAAATTTGGTTCCTCAGGGCCTCAGGCCCCTGCACTAACCATTAGGCTACTCCTCCATTCACAAAAACCCCCCCACAAATGACACGTTGCTATGATTTTGTGTTAAGCCAGACTGGAAGTGAAACAAAATTGCAAATGTTGATGTGTGTTCATGTTTTAAAACAACTGTGCATCTCTACCTACAGCCTTGAAAAAGCCTAGGAAGGCTATCAATAACAATAGAAGTATAATCTATATAGGGCATCATCACAAGGCAAAGACATGGATATGAGCATAACGGAAGCCATTCAAAGGATGGCCTGCAAAAGCAAGGTGCAATTTTGGATTTTAAAATGACACATTCATTGATCAGCTAAGGTGAAGTCATACTAAAAGGACACAGCCAGCCCTTGATAGACTTGAAAATGAAATAAACTTTTACTTTAGGAAATAATTGTCATCTGTAATCGTATCATTGCTAATATCAGCCAAAGGTTTAAATAGTCTGGCTTTTTATATTAAGAAAGCAATTAATAATACTAAGTACCACTCAGTAATTCAGTTTGAGTTAAATATATCATTGTCCTATTTAGCTTTCCAGTAAGTGAGGCTGATAAGTTATGTAGCCTTGAGATATGTTTCAAGATCATCAGACCCTGTAATGTTTTCCTACTTCTTTGTATTTCCAGCTTAGTCGCAAACAAGGTTGGGATCTGGTATTAACCTCCTAATTCTATAAAAGTCTCCAAAAATTGTGTGCGTGAATTTGGATGCATGCCGATTTTGCGTGCACAATTTAATTGAGTAATGAGCCAATTAGTGCCAATACTTGACTTTTTAACAAGCAAATACTGACACTAATTAGATGTAATTAGAATTTACACACGTAAATTTAGGCATGGGATCCATGCCTAAATTCTACACTACTACTACTACTTATCATTTCTATAGGGCTACTAGACTACGTAGCACTGTACACTTGAACATGAAGAGACAGTCCCTTCTCGAAAGAGCTTCCAATCTAATCAGGACAGACAAACAGGACAAATAAGGGATAAGGGAATTGATAAGGTGGGAAGGATAAAATATATAAGGGTACTGTACAAGTGAATAGGGGTTAGGAGTTAAAATCAGCATCAAGAAGGTGGGCTTTACATGAGAGTAAAAAAAAAAGGAGCATGGAAATAGGAGGGTCACGGATGGAATGGAGACAATCCTAGCATTTACGCATGCTGTTGTAGAATAAAGGGGATATGCACCTAATTTAAGTGTATAAATTAGCACCATGTTTCAGTTGGTGCAAAATGGCTACTTCCGGGTATAAGTGCTATTCTATAAATCGCAGAAATAGGAGGGTCACGGCTTATAGAATAATGTTTTTTTTAGCACTGATTTTTTAGACATCACATATAAAATCTAGCTATAAGAGGGTAATTCTATTAATAGACGCCAAAGGATAGACGCTCCAATCCGGCTTTCGCCCCCTACACTCAACAGAAACGGCACTATCTAAAGTCTGCAATGACCTATTCCTCGCCAAATCCAAAGGTCACTACTCCATCCTCATCCTCCTCGACCTCTCCGCCGCTTTTGACACTGTCAATCACAACCTACTTCTTGACACACTGTCCTCCCTTGGGTTCCGGGGCTCTGTCCTCTCCTGGTTCTCATCTTATCTCTCCCATCGTACCTTCAGAGTACACTCTCATGGTTCGTCCTCCTCCCCTATCCCACTCTCTGTTGGAGTTCCTCAGGGATCTGTCCTTGGGCCCCTTCTTTTTTCAATCTACACCTCTTCCTTAGGCTCCCTGATTTCTTCTCATGGTTTCCACTATCATCTTTATGCCGACGACACCCAGCTTTATCTCTCCACACCAGAAATCACTGCGGATACCCAGGCCAAAGTCTCGGCCTGCTTATCCGACATTGCTGCCTGGATGTCCAACCGCCACCTGAAACTGAATATGTCTAAGACTGAACTTATTGTCTTCCCACCCAAACCCACTTCCCCTCTCCCTTCACTCTCTATCTCAGTTGAGAACACCCTCATCGTCCCCGTCTCATCTGCCCGCAACCTCGGTGTTATCTTCGACTCCTCCCTCTACTTTTCTGCGCACATCCAGCTGATAGCCAAGACCTGTCGCTTCTTCCTCTATAACATCAGCAAAATTCGCCCCTTCCTCTCCGAGCACACCACCCGAACTCTCATCCACTCTCTCATTACCTCTCACCTTGACTACTGCAACCTACTCCTGACCTGCCTCCCACGTAGCCATCTACTCCCCCTTCAGTCCATCCAGAACTCTGCCGCACGTCTTATCTTCCGCCTTAACCGATATACTCATATCACCCCTCTCCTCAAGTCACTTCACTGGCTCCCAATCAGATACCGCATACAGTTCAAGCTTCTCTTACTCACCTACAAATGCACTCGATCTGCGGCCCCTCCGTACCTCTCTACCCTCATCTCCCCTTACGTCCCTACCCGTAATCTCCGCTCTCAAGACAAATCCCTCCTTTCAGTACCCTTCTCCACCACCTCCAACTCCAGGCTCCGTCCCTTCTGTCTCGCCTCACCCCCATGCCTGGAACAAACTCCCTGAGCCCATACGCCGTGCCCCCTCCCTACCCATCTTCAAATCAGTGCTCAAAGCTCACCTCTTCAATGTCACCTTCGGCACCTAATCACTAAACCTCTTCTCAGAAAACTTATCTACCCCAACTTGACATTTTGTCCTTTAGATTGTAAGCTCTTCCGAGCAGGGACCGTCCTTATTGTTAATTTGTATAGCGCTGCGTAACCCTAGTAGCGCTCTAGAAATGTTAAGTAGTAGTAGTAGTAGTAGGATACCTGGTAAGAGCCTATTCTATAAAGGAATGTAGACCCCTATAAGTTAGGTGTGTGCACTTACAGCAGCCATAGACTGGTAGAAGTGTATGTGCCAGGAAATACAAACATAACTTAAAGAACTCTATAAGTGTGAATCCTGCCTATATTTCACCCAGACTCTGCCTAAGTATACAACTACCTGTAACTTGCATTTTATGTAAGATACAAGTGCATTTACAGAGAAGTGCTTAGGTGAAATTTTGTCATATGCATATATGCAATTATTCTGAAAAATAAGTGCTGAAGAAAATCGCACTAAGTGCTATTCTATAAATGGCATGAGCCCTTTAAAGAATAGCACCTAACTTTGGGTGCCAGACTTAGGCCTGTTGAAACCTGGTGGCACCCAAGTTAGGTGCATTTACCCAGTATTCTATAACTATATGCATAACATTTTGAAATGCCTCTGACACATCATTGCCCCCCTTATGACCACGCCCCCTTTCAGGATAGGCGCAATGGCAGTTAGGCACACTGCCTTATAGAATAGCATGCAGCCAGATGCGTATGTAGATTTTAATGAGTGCCAATTAACATCAATAATTGGTTATTGGTACCCCATTATTGATAGTTAAAAGCTCATTAACCAATTAATTTGTATGAACATCTCAGCAGTGCATCCAAATCTGGGGGATATGGGTGCATAACTGTCAGCACACTCTTTCTAGAATTATTTTCTACAAGCCTTCATTTATGACTGCCCAATGGGGTCCCCCTTGTTTTATATTCCCCTCGCAAGATAGTTAGTCTATTCACTGCAGTGATGAACTTGGACTGAGGATCATACATCAGTCTCCTGCTGAAACACTGCAGTCACGTTCCCTAAATCTGGCCACATAAAGGGCAGATCTACAGGAGAGTACCCATTTTTAGGCACCAGGAATGCACCTATTTAGAATCTTTCTAGAATACCAGCATAACCAGTTAAACACCTGCGTATGTTTTTATGAGTGAGCACTTAATCAGCCATAGAGCTGGTGTAAATACTCACACCTATATTGGGGAAGTACAAGCATAAATCACAGCATTCTATAATTTATGCATGTGTAAATGTGTGCTCTGTTCAGACTCTGCCAAAAATTTGCTCATGTAAACATAAGCCTGCAAAGTACACACTACTGAAGATTGGTGTTCACCTATAGAATAGGGTATAGCCAGATTATTGCCATTTACATGTCTACTGTATGTGTGTACATATGTGTGTAAATAACTAGAATACTGACATTTACATGTGTAAATGCTGCCTCAGGGGCATAGTTATCAATGTGGACTACTGTTAAGAGCAGTAGTGTAGCTACGTGCGGCCACGGGGGCCTGGGCCCCCATAGATTTGGCCCTGGACCCTCCTGCTGACGAACCTCTCGACCCCCCTTCCACTGCCAACCCGCTGTCGCGTACCTTTGCTGGTGGGGGATCCCAACTCATGCAGGACATCAGACTCAGAAACAGAACGAAGCCTTGCGCCAGAAGAAGAGGACCTCGGCTGGCAGGGTTTGGGGTCCCCCTCCAGCAAAGGTAGGCAACGGTGACAGGAGGTTGGCGGCGGCGGGGGGGGGGATCGAGAGGGTCAGCGGCGGGGGATCAAAGTTGTTGTTGTTAGTGATGGAGGTGGTGGCGGTGGTCGGCAATGGCGGGGGGGGGGGGGGTCGGCGGTGCTGGGGGGGGGGCTAAAATGTGCCCCCTTACCTTGGGCTCTGGACCCCCTCCCACCGAAGTCTGGCTACACCCCTGGTTAAGAGGTGTAATTTTACCACTAACCTGTGCTGTTTTAGCACAAGTACTGTTTTAGGCAGTAAAACCCTAGTTACTAATAACTGGAGTTAACAGTAAAATAACATGTCTTGAGGAAGTGACGTCACGGAGACAAATGGCCGCCTAGACGCATAGCTCCGACATTCACCTACCTCAAATCAGCATTATTCGCGCCCACAATACTTTGAATTCGGTAGCGATATCGCGAAATCGCAAAGCGAACCGCACAGAATACAATGAGCAAACTCTCAGCTTCGCAGCTGCGGGGAAACGAGAGCAAGACGCAGAGACGGACGGCGAGGAGCCTTTCGCGCCCCGTTTCCCCGACGATGTCTGACTCTGATTCGGCTGCTTCCCACGTGGCATCGCGCCGTCCCGCGTCGAAAAACAGCCCCTCAAAAGAACTGGCTCGCTGTCTAGAAGCACTCCGCGAGGAAATAAAAGCTTCCAAGGTAGAAATTCTAGAGCATGTAGATGCCATTAGTCTGGACCTTAGGGAACTTGGAGGGCGAGTTGAAACTTTAGAAGAGCGCGTGGACGAGCATGAGGAACAACAGGGTGCACTGGGAGTGCAGATTACTAAGCTGCAGGAACAAGCTGAGGACTACATGTATAAGCTTGACGACTTGGAAAATAGGGGAAGGAGGCACAACCTGAGATTTCGGGGAGTCCCAGAGGAGGGCAACGTGGAAAACGTGCAGATCATAGTGCGAACCCTATGCGAGAAAATAATGGGAGAGACTTGGGACCCGGATGAGGCGACCATGGATCGAGCACACAGAGTGCAGGGTACCCGAGCGGACAATAAACCAAGAGATATCTTAGTCCGCTTTTCCTCCTATACATATAAAGAAATGATACTACAGAAAGCGAGACGGCTCCCAGCATTGGATTTTAAGGACGCACAGGTCTCAGTTTTTCAGGATCTCTCACTCTTTACTTTGACACAGAGACGTGCTATGAAGCCAGTGATTGAGATCTTGAATAAGGAAAAAATTGCTTACAGATGGGCTTTTCCATTTGCCATTTGCTATGAAATCAAGGGAAAACAATGGAGAAGCCGGAAGGTGGCGGACGCATGGAGGAACTTATATGAGATGGGCCTGACCGCAGTCGAGGCGATGCCGACGGTGGTGGCTTCCACGACCAAGGCACGCTTACAGAAGTGGAAAAGGGCCCCGCAGAAAATGAAAACCTCAACTACCAAGAAGTGACTGTATTAATAGGACTGTATTGTTTGTCTTCATGTTTTTGCTTTTCTAAAGCAGAGTTGCACTTAAGGGTAAGGAATTTCTATACAGAATACACTTAATGAAAAGGTGGGGGCGATTAATAGTTATGCAGTAATGAGAGGCGAGTGGATGTTTGCAATGTGGAGAAAGTCTGGGGGGTATTTGCCTTGGGGGTTGCTTTTCTCTAAAATCCCAGGTGGCGCTAAAGGGCGCTGCTTGGTGGACGATTTTGAGGGAGGGAGGGAGGGGGGATGGGGAGGGAGGGGGGGGGAATTGACCACTGGGGTGGGGACATGGCAATTCTCATATACCTTTCAGTGAATACATGGTTCAATAAGTGAATCCTAAATGACAGATTATAAATTCTTAAGTTATAACATAAAGGGCCTTAACTCTCCATACAAACGACATGCTTTAATGCGTGAGCTGAGTCTGATGAAACCACATGTTGTATTTCTCCAAGAAACTCACCTTTTACGAAAACACGAGGGGCTATTAGTCTCTAGACAATATCCAAAGGTGGCCTGTGCTTCAGATACCACAGGTACAAAAAAGAGAGGGGTTGCTATCCTGTTTCATAAAGCAGTTACAGTGCAAATCTTGCACCAGAGAAGGGATAAAGAAGGAAGATTTTTATTTTTGCATGTAAGACTGGAGCAGGAGGAGTTTACACTGGTGTGTGTATATGCTCCCAATGAGAAGCAGGAGCGTTTTTTTACTCAGCTCCAAAGAGAGTTGCAGACCTTTGCCAGGGGTAAGGTGTTGGTGGCGGGAGATTTCAATGCTACTATGCATCCTGGCATGGATCGGTCGTCTCCTCCTGCTCCGGTTGATCATAAACTTTCTCAGGCATTGAAAAACTTTGTTGAGGGGGCGGGTCTGTATGATGTGTGGAGGTTGGGTAGCCCAGGGGTAAGAGATTACACCTACTACTCACAAGTTCATCTCACATACTCCAGACTCGATTATATTTTTCTTGATAGATCAGTGCCGGAGGGAGGGGGGAACTCTGCCATGGGATGTATTACCATCTCAGATCACGCTCCGGTCTGGACGATTCTCCCCTCTCTGAAGGAGGAGGTGAGAGAACAACGATGGACTTTTAATAATAATTTATTACAGGACCCAGAGGTCCGAGCCAGCTTCCTTCCAGTCTTGCAAGAATACTTTACACTCAATTGGGATTCTGGGCCGCCTGTCGCCATAGTGTGGGACGCTTTCAAAGCGGTTTCCAGAGGGCACTTTATAAAACATGCCAGTATAAAGGCTCGAGCCCACAAAGCACGCTTGAAACAATGTACGGAGCAAGTAGGTGCTTTAGAGACTAGATACAGGGCGACGGGATCTGTGTCTGACTATAGAAAACTACAGGCAAAACGATTGGAAATCAAGGCCTTGCATGAGGCGAGTCTCAAATTTGCGCATGCAAGGTTAAATCAGATTTATTATGAGTGTACCAATAAGCCTGGAAGGCTGCTGGCCTCCAAATTACGAAAATTAAGAGTGGACAGACACATTCTCAGACTTAAGGACGACAAGGGAGCCATGCTCCACAAATCAGCATCGATTAGAAACCGTTTTGCTAAATATTATGAGTTGCTATATAAGGAGGATGCTGCTGTACAGACGGGGCAAATCGAGGACTATTTGAGGAACATAAATATGCCGAAACTGACTGACTCAAAGCGAGAAGAATTAGAAGCTCCAGTGCGGGTTGATGAGGTCATTAGGGTAGTCAAAGCATTACCGACGGGTAAGGTGCCAGGCTTGGATGGTTTCACAAATGAGTTTTATAAGGCATACGTTCTTGAACTGGCACCGTACTTAACAAAGATTATTAACTCAGTGAGAGAGGGGGCTCCCTTTCCTAGATCTATGATGGAGGCATGGGTGGCAGTAATACCAAAGCCTGGTAAAGACAATACTGACTGTGCTTCTTATAGACCCATATCTATACTAAATACAGATATTAAAATAATGGCGAAGATATTGGCAAACCGGTTGGGTCTAATGCTCCCTGGATTGATTCACCCAGACCAGGTGGGCTTTGTAGCAAAGAGACAAGCAATGGATAACATACGCCGTACGATAGATTTGGTACATGCAGCCCGGACGAAACATCAGCCCTTAGTGCTGTTGGGATTGGACGCGGAAAAGGCGTTCGATCGAGTACACTGGGGCTACCTGGATAGGGTTTTGCATAAGACGGGAATAGGGCAGATTTTCAGAACATGGGTTCAAGCACTTTATTCCTCGCCCCAGGCGTGTGTAAGAGTGAATGGGGGAACCTCAAGCTCCTTCACTCTAGAACGAGGAACCCGGCAGGGATGCCCGCTGTCCCCCTTACTATTTGATTTAGCTATGGAGCCACTGGCGGTAGCTATCAGGGAAAACGAAGATATTTCGGGAGTAAGGGTGGGATCGCATGAATATAAAGTTGCTCTCTTTGCAGACGACGTGCTTTTGTCCCTCACAAAGCCTCTGATCTCCTTACCAAATTTAATGAAGGAGATTGGGGATTATGCCAAGATATCAGGTTACAAATTGAATGTTAGTAAATCAGTGGGATTAGCGGTTGATATATCACAGGAAGTGAGGGATTCCTTGCAAGAAAACTTCACCTTTAAGTGGACCAGCAGTGCTTTAAGTTACTTGGGGGTGAAGATTTCAGGGGATTTGTCTGAGCTGTTTGCGGTTAATTACCCTGCTCTTAAGAGAGAGGTACAACGAGATCTGGACAGATGGCAGACCATGAGTCTATCTTGGTTTGGACGCATCGCTGCTATCAAAATGAACATCTTGCCACGGTTTCTGTACCTATTCCAAGTGCTCCCATTGCGACTGCCTAGGTCCTTTATATCGGGACTGCAGGACATGTTGATTAGATTTGTTTGGAATCAGAGACGACCAAGATTGGTCAGGGCTTTTCTTTACCGATCCAAAAGGCAGGGAGGACTAGGAGTACCAAACCTGCTCTGGTACTACACAGCGGCGCAGGCGAGAGCGGCTGTGGATTGGTTCAGAAAAGAAGATTTTAAATTGTGGGTTACATTAGAGCAAGAATTGACGGGTTCCAGATCCCTTGGCCACTTGATGTGGATGCTGAATAAACATAGAGGAAGGGTGGATAAGTTCCCCCCAACAGTTCAGACCACATTTTATTACTGGGATCAAATGTTCCCAGAACGACAGCCTCCGGTATCTGGTTTGGCCCCAATAGTGGATAATCCCTTGTTCGAACCCGGTATCGGCAATAACACGTTTTGCAGATGGGCAGAGGTGGGATTGGACATGCTAGGGCAGGTACACACAGGGGAAAATCTCATAACCTTTGACACGTTGATGGATGACTTTGGGCTTAGGCCCAGTGATCATTACGCCTATCTGCAACTGTCTCATTTTCTGAAAGCATCAAAATATAGAGAGTGCATGTGCCGTGAGATACATCCGCTGGAAGAGGTATGTGTAGCTCTAAAGGGTTCGCGAGGACTGATTTCCTTCCTCTATAAATTTCAGGGGGCGAATGCCAAGCCTTCTCTCCTACATAGGAGGAGATGGGAACAGGAGCTACAGTTCACTCTATCAGACATGAATTGGCAGAATCTGGAAAAAAAGATACTGAGATCTTCCTTAGCAGTGACATCGCAAGAGAACGCTATTAAGGTGTTCTACCGATGGTACCTGACACCGGTACGGTTACAACACATGTACACTAGCGTGTCAGGGGAGTGTTGGAGGAATTGTGGGCTACCAGGTACTATGGGTCACATTTGGTGGTCATGTAGAAAGGCGCAGGCATACTGGAGGGGGGTACAGAATCGCTTGCAGATGTGGCTTGGACGGTCTGTGCAGTGGCATCCCCTCGTGTTTGTATTAGGACAGAGACCAGAAGGTGTCACCCCTGACCAGTGGCTATTGATTAGGGACTCACTACATGCAGCTCGGTTGAACCTAGCACAACACTGGAAGTCTCCGAAAGTCCCATCACTGGTGCGATGGATAACAAAACTACATTATATATGTGAGATGGAGAGATTAACTGCAGAAAAGCGAAAAACCAAAGCCAGATGGGCGAGGATTTGGGAACCATTCTTAAAGTGACACTAGCGATGAAAGGTATGAATAAGTGTGAGAGGGTGGGGGGGGGGGGGGGGGAGGGGAGGGAGGGAGGGGAGAGAGAGAGATGAGTACCGGTAGGGACGATCAGCTCTTGGGGGGGATTCTAAATATGTAAAAAATTGGAAAAAACTTGAAGTGTATACAGTTTTGAATTAAGCATTGATGTTTGCTGGTGTTTAGCTATGTTCAGACTATGGATGTGATTTGAGTTGACATAAATGCAACATTATGCTATGTACTGAGTTTTACGATGGTTGTACTGATTAAACATTTTCTAATAAACACTTCCATAAATCAAAAATAACATGTCTTAATATTAACCCATGTTGATAACTCCTCTCCTAATCTAGTCAGCTCCGTATAGACTCACCCCCTAGTTGTCAGCCTTAAACAATAACCATGACTCTCCCCTCAGAAGAATTAAGGGCTCTCTCAGAGCATCCTCAGCACCAGGGCTAGTCAACACAGGAAGCAGAAGACCCAAATAGAGAATCAAACTAAGGAGCTTCCACACGACAGTAGACAGCACTTACCACCCGAGTCACCAGGCTAGCTCAGCTACTACATATCATTCTATAGCACTATTATACAAAAAACGTGATGTAATATTACTGTACATGCAAATATGCACAAAATCTGGCATTTATCAGATAAGCAAATATATCTATTATTAGTTTGCCTCTAAAAATACATTTTTTGATATCTGTTAGTAATTTATTATGTGTTATTAATCTATGGTACCTGAAGATTGGAGGGTGGTCAATAGAACTTTTTAAGAAAGGTTCTAGGAGTGATTCTGGAAATTACAAACTGGTGAGCCTGACATCACCACTAGGCAAAATAATAGAAAGTATTATAAGAGGCATAGCCTTAGGTATATCTTGACAACGCCGGCAGAACAGGATGGGCTTCTGTTGTCCTAAGTCACTCTCTTCCAAGTGGGGCCCAGGCTGTAGCAACTTGGAGCTGGCATTAGGGTTAAGAGAGAGCCTTCCTCCTGCTCTGGCAAGGCAGCCCGGTTGTCAGTGTCAGCCCGGACTGTCACTGACAGCCTCGGGGGTCCAGTGAACCTCCGGACCCTCCCATCAGTAAGGCCTGAAGGGTTCAGTGGACCCCTGGACCCCCGCACACAAATGAAACAACCATCTTGGTGGTCCAGTGGGACCTCTGTCATCTCTCCCCCCCCCCTGGTTGCCAGAACAGGGTCCCGACCTGACCCTCCACACCCCCATGAAAGCTTTCTGTCGTGGGCTAGTGGTGGAGGGGTCCCCCCCAACCCAACCCCCTCCCCAGTACCTTTAAAGTTGGAGGAGAAACTAGCACTTCCTCCTCCTCAACAGGCGCCACCTCAAAATGGCAATGCCCTGCCCAGTGCATCTTGGGATGCACAGGGTGGGGTTTAACTTCCATATAAGGGAATGTATGCAATGTATAAACTCTTTCCTCTGAGGGAATAGAATGTGTGGATTTGTTATGTCCATTTCAAGTTGAATTTGAGTTGCGCATACTGACCTAGACATCTCAATTCTGAGTTCTCTGTCCCTTCTAAAATGCTGCTTCACATATTTGATGTGCCTAAATGAAAGAAACATTACCATTGCTGCCATTGAGGAATAAAACTTGTTTGTTTTCATTACAATTCTTCTATAACCATATTGTGCTCATTTTTTTCTCTGTGTTTGTTTAGGACCAGTCCCACCACAGCCTTCCACATGTGACTCTGACTTGTTCACTTGTGTGTATGAGAAGCAGTGTGTGCCTCTGTCAGCAAAATGTAATGGGAAAGATGACTGTAGAGATGGAACAGATGAAATGACTTGTCTGTCTGAGGAGCCCAGCACTATGTCTCCATGGGCTTGCCAGGAGACTGAACTGCAGTGTGCAAATCAAGAGTGCATTCCGTCATTGCTCAAGTGCGATGGAGTGCCTGATTGCCAGTTCAAGGAGGATGAGGCCAACTGCAGTAAGTTCTTTCTTATCTGTACTGTATTTGAAGTGGTCTACTTTAATATCTTATCAGATTCTGCTTTGGCACTAGGTCAAAGATATCCACTCACTAAAATAGCTGAACCATTCAGATAATCTGAGACCTTGGTTAATCACAGAAGGTGCAACATACTACTATGATGTTTCTTCTTTATCATGTTGCCCAAGATCCTACTGTAACACTAAATGTGTATTTTCTGATACATTTCCACTATTCATGATTATTGTAAGCCACATTGAGCCTGTAAAGAGGTGGGAAAATGTGGGATACATATACAATAAATAAATAAATACATAAATAAAGACCAGGATCAAATATGCAAAGTAGAGGGTGATTTTCAAGGGTATTTTGCGCATAAAATTGGGTTTAGGGAAAATATATACAAAAGTGCATAAATATATTGGGGAGACATTCCTGATGGGGGCAGTGTGCACCATAGGCATCGCTATGGGGAGGCAAGAGGGGAAAAGTGCCACCTCAAAAAAATGCATTGAGCATTAGAGAATTATTTTTGGGTGCTGTTGTGATGGTATTTTTTGGCGCTCTTTGGAATAGCATCGGAGTTTTGATCATCTGGGTCTAACAAGTTTAAGCCATCATGATACCATCTAGTGCTCCCAGCACTACGGCTTAAGCTACATTTAGAATTTCACAATGGAACATGTTTTTCCACCGTGTTTACCTACCGTGTTGTTAAGTTTACTATTCCATAATTCTACTTGCTTCTCGACTGTAGCCTCCAAAAAATCTACTGCTTCAGTGCTAAATCTGCTAATAACATAGTAAAACCATTAAGATGTGGGCTGAATCTATCCTCATAATGTAAATTAAAATCCCCTAGAATTGTAAGGTCTGAGTACCTCACTGCCATTTCAGCCACTGTCTGAAAAATATCATCCCAAATGCCTATTGGAAGCCCTGGAGGGCTATAAAACATATTAAATATTTTTCTATTGGCTAGGTCATTTTGAGGGGCATAATCGAACGGCGGCGGCCATCTATATGGCCGGTGCCGCAAAGAGCGGTCCCAAACCGTATTATCGAAAAAGATAGCCGGCCATCTTTCATTTTGATAATATGGTTGGGGCCGGCCAAATGTCAGAGATGGCTGGGCTTGAGATGGCCGGCATCGGTTTTCGCCGATAATGGAAACTGATGCCGACCATCTCAAACCTGGCCAAATCCAAGGCATTTGGTTGTGGGAGGAGCCAGCATTTGTAGTGCACTGGTCCCCCTCACATGCCAGGACACCAACCGGGCACCCTAGGGGGCACTGCAGTGGACTTCAAAACTTGCTCCCAGGTGCATACCTCCCTTACCTTGTGTGCTGAGCCCCCCAAATCGCCCCTAAAACCCACTACTCACAACTGTACAACACTACCATAGCCCTAAGGGGAGAAGGGGGGCACCTACATGTGGGTACAGTGGGTTTTGGGGGAGTTTGGAGGGCTCCCATTTACCACCACAAGTGTAACAGGTGGGGGGGAGATGGGCCTGGGTCCACCTGCCTAAAGTGCACTGCATTCACTAAAAACTGCTCCAGGGACCTGCATACTGCTGTATTGGAGCTGGGTATGACATTTCAGGCTGGCATAAAGGCTGGCAAAAAATGATTTTTAATTTTTTTGGGGGTGGGAGGGGGTTGGTGACCACTGGGGGAGTAAGGGGAGGTGATTCCCGATTCCCTATGGTGGTCATCTGCCCAGTTGGGGCACTTTATTGAGGCTTGGTCCTAAAAATAAATGGACCAAGTGAAGCCGGCGAAATGCTTGTCAGACCTGGCCTTCTTTTTTCCATTATCGGCCGAAGCCAGCCATCTCATAACCACGCCCCTGTCTCGCCTTCCATACCCTGCGGAAACGCCCCCTTTAACTTTGGCCGGCTCTGCAATGGAAAGCAGTTGGAGCCGGCCAAAATTGGCTTTCGATTATACCGATTTGGACGGGTTCAGGAGATGGCCGTCCATCTCCCGATTTGTGTCGGAAGACGGCCGGCGATCTCCTTCGAAAAGAAGCAGGTTTGCTAACTTACACCTCATTGTACGGGAGGAAAAGGATAGAAATGGAAACCTCCTCCATTCTATATTCATCTGAGAAGAGCAATGTCCTTTCTTAGACATTCTTGATACAGCTAGGTAAGAAAAGCCTGTAGGGAGGGAGCTAACTAAAAATTGGTTTCCTCCATGCCTTAACCAGGTCTCTGTGAAGCCTAACATTTAAATATTCATCTCTGCCATTAAATTCTAAACCAATGCCATTTTAGATTTAAGTGCCCAGCAATTTAACACTGCAAAATTTAACTTAGATGATATTAATGTGGAAGTTTTAGTCTCTGGATAAAGGACTGAGAACTCTAGACAGCAATCGAGCCAGGCTGATGACCCCACTAAATGGGAATTGGTTCCTCACACATGTTTAAACAAATAAAAACAATCACTACAAATAAAAACAGTTAAAATCATTAATGATATAATTTCTCTAGCATTGTCCAAGAGCTTCTTCTTAGAACTCCCCATCCATTACACCCACCTCATTGAGCTTGACATGGATCTCGCCCCAAGGAGCATTGCGTTGTATTTCATGCAGTATGTGGTTTCTTGGACTTTAAGTTTAATTTTTGTCTACATATTCATATTTTAAGTTTGTAGTTGCCTATTCTTTCCTTGACAAGGGTTTATCTGTGTTCAGTGTGTGTGTGACCGAGGCCAGGTACTCCGCATGGAGTTGGTATGTAAACATTTGTAGTAATTCAGCTTCTTCAGTTTCCTAATAGACATATTGGTGTTCTAGGTTCCACTGCAATATTAACATTGCTGTGTTTTCCTAGGTAGGGTCCTTGTTATGTTACTTCTGTAGATTAGAGAATAGTATGTGGTCAAACAATACCAATCCCACTGAACATCTCAAAGGGATAATATGCCCTAAGGGAGGAATCACAGCAAATTTAGGGGCCCTTTTACAAAGCGGCAGTAGGGCTAAGGCATGTGCAGCGCATGCCAAATCGACACTACTGCCCCATTAGCACACCCACCCAACAGTAATTTGGAAGTTGGCATGCACTGTTTCTACACATCCATTTACACCAATGAAAACTTGGCATAAATCCCTGTGCATAGATTTAGGCGCACTGGGTCATATTCTATAACTAGGTGCATCAACTTTGGAATGCCCATGAAATGCGTCATCTTTCTATATTTCTAGGCTTGCACACATATCTGCCATACAAGGTAGGCAACCTGTTCAGGGCTCATGCAAGTGTATTAGACACCCTCAACTTCACACACGCGCACACACACACACACCAGCTATCTTTATGCACATGCTCAAAGTCATGATCAACAGTACCCTTCCCAGAATAATCTGAGTAAATAGGTTATTTGAAAACTGCCCACACTCCCTTTTGTTGTTTCTTTGAGTTTGTGTAGTTGTAAGGACTTACTGTGTCGTTTTGACCGTAGATGTTCTTTGGCACCCCCTAGAAGCTGCTGCCCCAGGTGACTCCATTTTTTAGCACACCCTAAGAAAAATAATGGGGAGAATTAAACAAGTCAAAACAGCATAGCAATAGTAAAATGTACAAGTATAAACATAAATACAATGAAAGAGGAAAAAACAGCAAATTGAAACCTAATTATATGATTACCATGAAATAGGATAAAAAATATACACATTTAACATCACTGAAATTCAAATAACAGAGATATTATGTAACCATAATAGTGGTGGAATATCTAATAAGCCCACAGTTAGAACTTTCAAATAACTTTGCTATGATACTAATGCTATATTAGAATTTCCTTATCATACTATACAATTAGGTGTGCAGCTACATAAGAAATCAGAATCAAGCTGATCAGAATTCAACAAGTAAAGGATAATCCATTGAAAAAATTCAAGCTTATCATTTTAATTATGGGAGTGAGGTTAAGCTGCTTAACAGCTTCATTCAATTCAATAGAGACAGCACATCCATCCATTTATTAACATTAATAAGGACACAGCAGCATCCACTTACTCTCATTTGTTTCTGTGAAGATGCTATGAAAATTGACTTTTGCATTTCTAACAGAGCAAAAAAGAGGCAGATCGCCAAAATATATACAAAAAATGTCCAATGTATTCACCATTAAAATAATAAAGAAATATTTAAAAGCCCAATATGGCCATGTTTCATGATCTCAAAGGGCTGCTGCTTTTCTGGAGTAAAGTTGTTTAAAATCAGTAGGTGAAATTCTGTGACAATACCTCTGGGTTCTGTTGCAAGCCCCTGACGCAGACCTTCGAGAGGGCAAACCATGCCCGTGTCGGGCTTTTAATTATTTTAGTGGTGAATAAATTGGACATTTTTTGTATATATGTTGGAGATCTGCCTCTTTTTTGTTCCATGCTGGATTTTGTAGATCACCTGCATATTTGTTGCCTTGGACCAGTTTTGCATTTCTAATCCTGAAAACGTACTTAAAATTTTTTTTTTTTAATAAGGGGCTCATTTTTGAAATAGAAAAATGTCCAGTTTGCTATTTTTGAAACACATTTCTAAGATGTTTTTCTATGCAGTTTGTCTGCAGTGCATCCAAATCACAAGAGAATGTGTCAGGGGCATGTTGAAGGTGGGATTTTGGGCATTCCCAAAACTTGGATGTTTTTCTGCCCATAATGCAACAAAACAAAATCATGACTAAGTATAAAAAAGGTGCTCTAAATGACCAGATAGCCACTGGATGGATTCAAGTACGACCCCCCCCCCCTTACTCCCCCAGTGGTCACTGACCTCCTTCCACCCACCAGAGATATTAAAGAAACGGTACATACCAACCTCTATGACAGCATCAGATGTTATGGCCAATCCTATGACAGCAGCAAGCAGGTCACTGAAGTAGCCTAGTGGTCGGTGCAGTGCACTGTAGAGAAGGGGACCCAGGCTCATAGTAACATAGTAAATGGCGGCAGAAAAAGACCTGCATGGTCCATCCAGTCTGCCCTACAAGATAAACTCACATGTGCTACTTTTTGTGTATACCTTACCTTGATTTGTACCTGTCCTTTTCAGGGCACAGACCGTGTAAGTCTGCCCAGCACTATCCCCGCCTCCCGCCACCGGCTCTGCCACCCAATCTCAGCTAAGCTCCTTAGGATCCATTCCTTCTGAACAGGATTCCTTTATGTTTATCCCACGCGTGTTTGAATTCTGTTACCGTTTTCATTTCCACCACCTCCCGCGGGAGGGCATTCCAAGCATCCACTACTCTCTCCGTGAAAAAATACCTCCTGACATTTTTCTTGAGTCTGCCCCCCTTCAATCTCATTTCATGTCCTCTCGTTCTACCGCCTTCGCACCTCCGGAAAAGGTTCGTTTGCGGATTAATACTTTTCAAATATTTGAACGTCTGTATCATATCACCCCTGTTTCTCCTTTCTTCCAGAGTATACATGTTCAGGTCATCAAGTCTCTGCTCATACGTCTTGTAACGCAAATCCCTTACCATTCTCGTAGCTTTTCTTTGCACCGCTTCAATTCTTTTTACATCCTTCACAAGGTACGGCCTCCAAAACTGAACACAATACTCTAGGTGGGGCCTCACCAACGACTTATACAGGGGCATCAACACCTCCTAGAGAAGGGGACCCAGGCTCATATCCCACTCTAACTGTTACACTTGTGGTGGAAAATGTGAGCCCTCTAAAACCCTTCCAAAACCTACTGTACCCACATATAGGTGACACTTGCAGACATAAGGGCTATTGCAGTGGTATGCAGTTGGGTACAGTAGATTTTGGGTAGGTTTTGGAGGGCTCCCCATACAATATAAGGGTGTAACAGTGAGATGTGTACCTGGGACCTGTTATGACTCAGGGTAGTGAGCCCTTGTTTCGTAGGTAGAACCTATGAAAGACTAAATCCCCACAGGCTAGAAGCCCATCCAGTTGTAGACAACCGGGTGGTGTAAAACAAGGCAGCCCAAACACAGATAACAAAGCTTAATGGGAACTCACAAAGGCAGGAGAAAGAGCAGGAAAGACGATATGCATATGGGCCGCAAGGCCAAACTGGAACCCGTACACTCAAGGACCCACTCGGGCCACAAGGCCAAGCTGGAACCCATGCAGACAAAAGTAGGAAAGTAAGGCAGGAAGAGATACAGTTAAGCAATGGAATAGCTGCACTTACATAAAAGGGAAGAGAATAAAGCAAGATAAGGTTGGAACCAAAAAAGCCAAGCAGCAGACTGCTGCGCAGGAACCCAAGTACACGGACAAGGCAAATCAAAGCAAAGCAGGAACCCACTCACACAACCAGCAGCAAGCTGTGCTGGAACCCAGACACACACATGGCAAAGTAGAAGGAGGAAATCCCTACAGCAGGTAGAAAACAGTCCAACGAGGAGCGACTGCAGGGACGGTGTCTCAGGACCCGGAAGGAAGGAAAGCAGGCAGGGCAGCTTTGAAGCAAGAGCGTCAGAGCAGGGGCTAGAGGAGATTTAATTCACCAAAGGCGTCTGTGATCACTCCTCCCAATGGCAGCACGGACCAGCGCCCTGACACTTGGCCCTCCTCGGCGACGCTGGGAAACGCTGTCCTACTACTACTACTATTTAACATTTCTAGAGTGCTACAAAGTGTACGCAGCGCTGCACAAACACAGAAGTCCAGTGCAGTGGCCCCTAGGGTGCCCCACTGCTCTGCTGGGATGTTTGTGTGGCCAGTCTACTAAGAATGCCCCCCACCCCCCATAAGTCCCAAGGGCTTGTTTTTTTTGTGTGTTTTCCCTTTTTTTTTCCCTAAATAGTCACAAAAGAAAAACACACTGAGTACAAAATGTCTGCTAAACATCTAGGAAATGGTCATTTTTTTGAAACAAAAAGACGTGTTTCTGGTTCAAAAATGGCTACGTTTGCCACTTGATTTTTGGACTGCTTTGGGATCCGCAAGGCACTAGACAGAGTTTACCCCAAGTTGTGGGGAAGGACCCTTGGACATTCGGTCCATGTTTAAGCATGGTTGGTGTGTGCAACTGGAGACTCAGCCCACGCTGGGCAGCAGAGGGAGGGGAAAATTGTCCTACCCCTATCGATACACAGTGTGACAAGTTGTATCATGGTGGGATCCTGAAACTGCTGACCATGAGTAGTAGTGAACCTGAAACTCAGGCTTTTGCCTCACGGACCCCTCTGGGAATGCTCTCTATCCAGTGTGACAAAGGTACCCAGTCTAGGCGGGTAGAGTGTGTACCAGAGTCAGGCTGCTGTGGGGATGTGCATAAAATAAGGCTTGTTAAAATATCCTGGAGGGAAGGGTACCTCAGAAAGGGGGACAACCTTGTTGGGAAGGGGAGTATCATTTAAAAGTGATGCACGTCAAGGCCTCTGTAAAGATTTTAGGTGTCACGTTTGACTCCAATCTGACCTTCAGACCTCACATAGATTCCATCTTTGCCCTCCACCAAGTCTGCTCCATCTGCTCCCTTCTCCCAGCTTCACTATTGTGCCCCTTCCTTCTTGCTCTGGTCATATCACATTTAGCTTATTGTAACTCTCTTTTTGATGGTCTTCCCTTACACAGCATTAAACAATTACAGTTAATTCAATCTATCGCAGTCAAACTTCTCCATTATGCTCATCGCTTTGACCCACTTCTCCAGTCTGAGTACTGGCTTTTGATTTCTGACCGCATCAAATTTAAAATATATTGGTTTATAAGTCCAGATCCCCTTCTGCCCCTATCTATCTCAACAGACTGCTCATTTCCTACTCTCCTCTCTGCCAAGGGCCTTGCCAGACTTCAGCGGGAGGGGAGTCCAGAGCCCGAGGTGAGGGGGCACATTTTAGCCCCCCCCCGGTGCCGCCGACCCCCCTCCCCACCATTGCTGCCGCCACCAACTTTGCCCCGCCAGCCATTGCCGCCGCCACCACCAACTTTGCCCCCCCCCGATGACCCTTTCAACCCCCCTCCCGCTGCTAACCCACCGTTGCCTACCTTTACTGGTGGGGGACCCCAACCCCCGCCAGCCGAGGTCCTCTTCTTTCCGCAAAAGGCTTCCTTCTGTTTCTGACATGCTTCTGAAAAAATTACAAACTGCCCAGAACACAGCTGCTAGGCTTATTTATGGTAAATCGAGGTTTGAAATCTCAAGACCACTGCGTGAGAAACTGCATTGGCTCCCTGTTAAGGACCGAATAACATTTAAAATTTGCGCTCTGGTGCATAAAATTCTTTATGGTGAAGCCCCTGCGTATATTGACACCCTTGTCAGCTTACCACCTCGAAACTCTCACAGATCAGCTCGCTTGTACTTAAATCTGCATTACCCCATCTACAGAGGCCTCAAGTATAAAACCACCTACACCTCCACCTTTTCCTATATTAGTGCACAACTGTGGAATGGTCTACCTAAATTTGTGAAAATTACCCCTGATCATCCGACCTTCAAAAAATACCTTAAGACCTTCTTATTCGGAAAAGCTTACGCTCCTGACCCGCCCTGCACCACTGCCTATTGAATTCAATTTCTCTTTCCACATTTCCCCACCTCTGCTCTTACTCTCTAGCCTTTTTCACTACATTGCCGTTGACCGTTTGTTGTAGAATTGATGTATGACTTTTGTAAATTTCTGTAAGCCACATTGGGCCTGCCCTTGGGTGGGAAAATGTGGAATATAAATGCTATAAATAAATAAAATAAAAAAAATCCATGACCAACATACCATTTCCACCTTCAAACAGGCACTGAAAAGTCATCTCTTCACAGCTTCCTATTCCTCTGTACCAAAGTCTCCTTGAGGGGCATAATCGAACGCGAACGTCCATCTCCATGGGTGTCTATGTCCGAGAACGGGTACATGAAGGGGTGGGACAGACCGTATTTTCGAAAAAAATGGGCGTCCATCTTCCGCTTCGAAAATACGGTTTGTACGGACCAAAATGCCATGGATTTAGTCGTTTCCGAGCTGGGCATTTGTTTTTTTTAGCGATAATGGAAACTAAAAACGCCCAGCTTGGAAACGTCCCAGTCCAAGCCATTTGGTCATGGGAGGGGCCAGGATTCATAGTACACTTGCCCCCCCCCGACATGCCAGGACACCAGCTGGACACCTTAGTCAACGCTCCCACATGCATAGGTCCCTTACCACAGGTGCTAAGCCCCCAACCCCCCTCCCCCAAAACCCACTATCTACAAATGTACAACACTACCATAGCTCTTAGGGTTGAAGCGGGCACCTACATGTGGGTACAGTGGGTTTTGGAGGGCTCCCATTTACCAACACAAGTGTTACAGGTAGGGGGGATGGGCCTGGGTCCGCCTGCCTGAAGTGCACTGCGGTTCCCACTAAAAGTGCTCCAGGGACTTGTTGCTGCTATATAACATTGGCAAAGCAGTTGACACCTGAAGACTAATGTCTCTGAAAACGTCCTTTATTGGAATAAGCACGTTTACTCACAGTTAACTGCAGATCAGAGGTTGTGCCCCACTGGCAGTCTCCCTGGTACTGAGATGAGCAGTAGGTTAGAGCTGGCAGAATGGTGTACAATGCCCTCTTTCAGCAACATTCAAGGTGAGAACTAAGTTCTGTAACGTGGCTAACACATGAAACAGATCTAAACCTGTCTTACAAAAATGGCCACTACCTCATGGACTACTGGAAACAAAACAGGGCACACTCTGACCCACTAAGCAAAGGGAAAAGCACCATGGGAGTAAAGCCTACCAACTACCAACATCGTGAGCATGTAACACAAGCTAGTGGAATCACGGAGCCCAATACCCTACACCCACCACAATGCATTGCTGATGTGACTCTGCAGTGCCCTTAATAGAAAAGGTGTCACACTCACCCGAGACCCGCATCAGAACCAGGGAAAGGCTGTCAGAGGATAGAACACATTCTGCTGTCACGGAGGTGGGTACAGCATTTGAGGCTGGCATACAGGCTGGGAAAAAAAGTTTGTAAAGTGGTTTTTTTTTGGTGGGAGGGGGTTAGTGACCACTGGGGGAGTCAGGGGAGGTGATCCCCGATTCGCTCTGGTGGTCATCTGGTCAGTTGGGTCACTTTTTTGGGACTTGGACCTGAAAAAAAAAACGGTTTCAAATAAAGCGGACCAAATTCTCGTCAAAAACGCCCTTCTTGTTTCGATTATCAGCTAAAGATGCCCATCTCTCCTCGGCCAATAACCATGCCCCAGTCCCGCCTTCGCCACGCCTCCGACACGCCCCATCAACTTTGTTTGTTCCTGCGACGGAGTGCAGTTGAAGATGACCAAAATCGACTTTCGATTATACCGATTTGTTCGCCCATGGAAGAAAGACGCCCATCTCCCGATTTGGGTCGAAATATGGGCGTCTTTCTCTTTCGAAAATAAGCTGGCTTGTGTACTCTGTACTTCCTATCACTTTTTTACCAGTTTTCTTTCCCTACTCCCCTTTAGTTTTCTTAAGACATTCCTTCCTCCTGTCTCTCCTTTTTATTTTTTAAGTATTTGTAAATCACTTTGAAACTTATGTCAACTCCTCTGTGGTGTATCAAGCCTGTGGCATAAATAAATAAATTTACATGCAATCTGAAAAAGGGTGTGCAGAAATGGAAGGGCCATGGGCTTAATGGGGGGTTTCCTAAAATTAACTTGTACTGTTATAGAATAACAGGGATATGCACCTAATATAGATTCGTACATTTATACCATGTTTCAGCCGGTGTAATGGCTGCACCTAAAGTTAGGCATGATTCCGGGGCATAAATGCTATTCTATAAAACACGCTAATCTTTAAGCACAGCTTATAGAATAGCGCTTTTTTTAGCGTTGAACTTTTGGTGCCATATATAGAATCTAGCCCTATAACTCCCATATTTTATTACATCAGTCTCTCAGTTCCAGGTGGAAGGAATTCCATAGAAAAAGACTAGATAGGCAAAAGCTCCTTGCCATGTTGTCTTGAACCTAATTCTAGAGTTGGGTGGGGGGGGGGGTGAATGTTAAAAGTATGTTCTAGGATGAGTGCAAAAGAATAGAAGGCAACAGAAGATCAGAAAAATAAGTTGATGTGCTGGTCTGCAAAGCATGATGGATTAAGAGTAAAATGTTAAATTTGATTCTCCACGAGACAGGAAAGAGGTCACACGATCAGATCTATGTGCATTATAAAGTATCTTAACAGAGGAATTTTTTTATACACATTTCAAAACCATGCCAGGCAGTCAGCTCTGCTAAGAACAAGTACATGGATCAATAGCTTCAGGTCAGGTGGTTCAGCAGAGACCCCACTAAACAGATTTTACATAAAGCATAAAAATACAAATGCACTACTGCAGAAATGTGTTAGTCAAAAGAAGGAATAATATATAAGTAAATAAACATTACCATACTGGGACAGACCAAAGGTCCATCAAGTCCAGTATCCTGTTTCCAGCAGTGGCTAATCCAGGTCATACCAAGTAACAACGAACACGGACATATCAGAACCATGGACACCTGAATGTGGAGTCCCCCAAGGATCCCCCCTTTCACTAACCCTCTTCAACCTAATGATGACACCTTTAGCCAAATTACTAGCCAACCAAAACCTCAACCCTTATATATATGCAGACGATGTCACGATATATATCCCGTTTAAACACAACCTAAATGAAATCACCAACGAGATCATCCAAAGCCTCCAAATCATGCACTCCTGGGCGGATGCATTCCAGCTAAAACTCAACGCAGAAAAAACACAATGTCTTGTACTCACATCACAATATAACACAAACAACTTCACCACCATAACCACACCATACTGCTGCCTTCCCATCTCACAAAATTTGAAAATTCTCGGAGTTACCATTGATCGTAACCTCACACTCGATGCCCACGTGAAGAATACGACGAAAAAGATGTTCCAATTCATGTGGAAACTCAAAAGAGTAAAACCTTTCTTCCCGAGATACATCTTCCGTTCCCTGGTACAATCGATGGTACTGAGTCACCTGGACTACTGCAATGCACTGTACGCTGGATGCAAAGAACAGAACATTAAAAAACTCCAAACAGCCCAAAATACCGCCGCCAGACTCATATTTGGAAAAACTAAATATGAAAGTGCAAAACCCCTAAGAGAGAAACTTCACTGGCTCCCACTTAAGGAATGCATCACGTTCAAGATCTGCACGATTGTTCACAAAATCATCCACTCAGACGCCCCAACCTATATGCTAAACCTCGTGGACTTGCCTCCCAGAAATGCCAAAAGATCATTGCGCAAATTCCTAAATCTACACTTCCCCAGCCGCAAAGGACTAAAATACAAGCAGATGCATGCAACCACCTTCTCTTACATGAGTACGCAACTGTGGAATGCATTACCTACTACCTTGAAAACCATTGAAGAAATAACCAACTTTCGAAAATCTCTGAAGACACACCTCTTCAACAAAGCTTACAAAGAGAACCCATAACCTTACTAAATCACCCTGCCAACTAGCCCAGCTACGACAGTCTAATCTCTTTGCCTATCCACTTAATCCTTTTCTTCTCTCCCTATCTAACACTTTTACATCACTAATCATATCTATTATCCTGGAATGGCAAAACCATAACAGAATTCTGTAAGCCACATTGAGCCTGCAAATAGGTGGGAAAATGTGGGATACAAATGCAATAAATAAATAAATAAATAAAATGTGTCTAGGAATGGGGGAGGGGGAAATATAAACAACTAACTTTCGCCAATCTTTGAAGACACACCTCTTCAACAAGGCTTACAAAGAGAACCCATACCCTTACAAAACTACCTCACCAACCCATCCAGTTATTAAAGTCCACCTTTTATACTATCCTGCCTAACACCTTCCTTCTCTCTTCCCTTACTTAATCTTTCTACATTACTAATTGTATCTGACATCTTGGAATGACAATGTCATAACAAAACTCTGTAAGCCACGTTGAGCCTGCAAATAGGTGGGAAAAAGTGGGATACAAATGCAATAAATAAATAAGTACCTGGTAAGATTCTAAAAGAGTAAAACAGATTTTACACTGCTTATCCCAGGAATAAACAGTGGATTTTCCCAAGTGCACCTTAATATTGGTTTATAGGCTTTTCTTTTAGGAACTTGCCAAACCTTTTTTAATCCCTGCTATGCTAACTGCTTTTACTACATTCTCTGGCAACAGATCCACAAATTCACTTAACACATTTGCTTTATTATATGTTGAGGGAGGAATTCAATAAATGGCACCCAAAATTAGGTGCAGGATGATCCGCACCAAGCTAGAATTCTGTAAAGGGCCTTTACAGAGTACTAGCTTAGTGCACTTTTACTACTACTACTACTACTAGTTATCATTTCTATAGCACTACTAGATATATGCAATGCTGTACACTAAACATGTAAGAAACGGTCCCTACTACAATCTAATCAAAACAGACAAATAGGGATAAGGGAATTACTTACGGTGAGAATAATAAAACAGACATGGATACTAGGAGTTAGGAAAGAAAGAAAGGGACAAATTTTGGTGATATTATAGAGAAAGAAACAACAGGTTTTAGAAATCTGTTGGATATGTGCAGAGAAAGAGAGAGAGAGAGAGAGAAGTCAAAGAGGATCCCAAGGTTACAAGCTGATGAGACAGGGAGGATGAGAGCAGTGGCATTGCCAGACTGTCAATTTTGGGTGGGCCTGAACCCAAAGTGGGTGGGCACAAAATTTTATCTCTACCCCCCTCCCCCAGCAAAATTTAGTCACACTAATCAGATGCATTTGTCACACAGGGGTAAAGTGCTGCTTTTCAGTGCATGAGGTTGTACCAAGGGGCATGTTGTGTTTTTGTGTGGTTTTGGTTCGTATGGGTGCTATTTCGTCTAGAATCATGATGCATCTCTTGTCCCATTCTGTGATGTATTTGGTGGAATTAGAGGGCATTGACCATTGATTTTCATACGTTGATTGCCAGAATGTTTGGCTCCTGGGTGAGTCTATTCTGTTATTAGATCGGGTTTTAACTTGATGGAAGGTGGAGTATTTGGTTGTCTGGTGGGAGTTGTGCCATATAGGTATGAGGTTGTAGTCTTCTTGCTGTATGACTCGTATAATATGTATCAATGTTAGCGTATAGAGTCCTAGGGGTAGTTTAATGATGTGCATATTGTCTTCCTTTTGTTTCTGTGGGTTTGGCAGTGGAGTGTAGGTGATATTTGAGAGTTTTATGTTGGAGCAATTTCAATTGGAAGTGCAATAGGAGCTGAGGCTCTGTGATCTTTTAAGTCTGCTTGGATTAATTTTCACATATTATATGGCAGTACATCTGACCATTAATTCAATTGGTTTATCAGTCTTGCAGTTACATGCTCCAACTGCAGAATCGATGTATAGTGAGGTATCCTCGCTCTCTCTCTCTCTCTTTTTTTTTTTACAAAATCAGATACAAAACCTTGTTTATTTACCAAATCAGATACCAAACCTCGTTTATTTTAACAAATTCTGCAGATAACGTTAAAAAAATGATAGTAATAATAAAAAGGAAAATTAAGGCTCCCTATATATTATATATTTTTGAGCTTTCTTTGGCAGGTGCAGAAAAGCTGTGCTTCATGTTTAGAGGTCCCTGTGGCTATGGAAAAGACTGCCCATTGTGAGCTGCATGAGGCAGGGTGACCATGGTTTTACAGAAGCCTGAATTTCTTTTATGCTACAGTGAATTGATGAGATAGGGTGCAGTCTCTGATGGTCCAGCAGAGGCAATGGGGGAAGAAGCGAGCTCCCTCTTGCTCCTGCTCCTAGCAACTCTCTCAACAAAATTGCTGCTGCAACTTCTTGCGGCAGCCACGCCGTACTATCTTTGCAGAATCCTGTGTTAGTAGTGCCTTCTTGGGCTGGATGACTCCATAAGCAGTTCATTTCTCCTCCCAAATCTGGATCAGAGTTGTACCATTTACCTTCTGTAATTGATGAGGAGCCCCTATGGAAGTCCCTCTGGCTTCAGGCCAGGAGAATGGGTTAAAGGAAAATATCTGTTTCTCTGGTTTGAACCCTGGAGCTCTGAGGCAAAGAGTCGTGTGTATTAGAGGTGGTCCCCATCTGCTGGAAGGTGGATCTCTAGTGGTAGTATTGCAAGACCATTGCTAGGGGTCATGGTAGCCATTTTGAGAGTTGGAACCAGATGGATGGGAGCAGAGGTGGACTGCTCCTGTCCCAACCTGCTGTACCATCTATGATCACCTCCAATATGTCTCTTCTTGCTCCTTAACAGTCTTTTCTAGCCTCCAAATACCCTCAGGAGCCTCCCTTCTTGAGGTCTCATGACTCAGTATCCCTGCCGCTATCTCAGCAGCAGATTTTTCCATCTGATTCAATCTGTTACTGTTTTAGTCAGGTCTGTGATCACCTTCTGGATAGATGACATGGTAACCCCAGAAGAGTCCTCCACCGCAACTTCTATCACAGACCCAAATGTCATAGTATCAGTGGGAGTGCAGCTAATCACCACCTCACCCCACTGTGCTGTGCCTGCCAGCTCCATCTCTACTCTACTCTACCAACAATCGGGCAGGATGATCCAGATTCGGTGTAACCTTGGTTCATGGTCGCACCCGGCAGACTCTCTACAACAACACTTGTGGCTGTCTCAACAGATCCAACTGTGGATCCTGGTGTCAGTGAACTACAAGCCAGCAGTTCCAGGGGTGTTTAAGCTGGTGGTCTGAGTAACATGCTTTCCCCCAGCATTGTCAGCTTTTTCTGCACCCGCTATACAATCGGGTTTCTTTCCTCTGAACTGTTCCTGCTGAATCACTCCAAATTGCCATATCACTGATTTTTCCTTTAGAGAGGTAGACAGTAAGACATTTCTTACCTTTCATCTTTGCTTAGGTATGCTAGCAAAGGAAGTATTCACAGGAGAAGGAACAGAGCAGCCAGCTAGAGCAGCCAGCAGTGGCCATCTTGGAGCAAAACCAAGAAGATAGCACATTTCAACAATACTGACAATTTGTGTTTGTCCCATGCATTTTTGAATTCCATTACAGTTTTCATCTCTACCACTTCCCGTGGGAGGGCATTAAAGGTATCTACCACCCTGTCAGTGAAAAAATGCTTCCTGACATTATTCCTGAGTCGTCCCCCTATCAACTTCAGTTCATACCCTCTGGTTTTACCACCTTCCCATCTCTGGAAAAGGTTTGTTTGCGGATTAATACCTTTCAAATATTTGTATATCTGTATCACATCACCCATGTTTCTCCTTTCCTCCAGGGTATATATGTTTAGGTCAGCAAGTCTTTCCATGTACGTCTTGCCACATAAACCCTGTTGCTTTTCTCTTTTTACATCCTTAAACTATTTAAATTATCTGGAGATACCGTCTCTGCCCCCTCAATCAATGGCACATTACTCCAATTTACAGATCTTCTCTTCTTGTATGGTAAATAATATATCTTGGGCAGGGAATCCTGGGATACCTTTAAAACGTCCAACAAATAGGTTTTAAAAAGTTCTCCTGGTGACAATAAATGAAACTTAAAATAATTTAGAAACCTGAGGTCAATATTCATTGGATTTCTCTAGTGAATGTCAGGAATAATCTAGACAAATCTTATTTTGTTTAATAATATCCATCCTATCCCATACACTGCATACATCTTGACCAGCCGATTTATTATTTGAGGGGGGGAGAGGTGATTTTGACAAGTTAATTCAGACAAAGCAGATATTCAGTGCTATCAAAGCCATACAAATATGGTCCTAAAATTAACCAGATACATTTATCTAGCTAACTTTAACTAGTTAAATTCAGCAGATATTGTGGGACTTTTACAAAGGTGCGCTAGCATTTTTAGCGCTCACTAAAAACACTACCACGCCTTTGTAAAAGACCCCCATTTTTAACTGGATAAATCTGCCACATATTTTTTCAATAAATATTATCCTCTTTCTGCATCCATAGATAAATTAATCCTAATATCTTGGCTGAATTTCAATACAGACTGTATTATCAGGGTTAACAGAATCCCACCTGTAGAAAGAATCATATTTGCCTTAGGAAAGATAAATGCTGGCTCTTTTTATTACATACATCTGTTCATTTAAGTGTACAGCACTTCAGTTAAATCTCCATACAAATCATTTTGTCATAATGACACTGTGTACCTTTCTTACAGGCAGTAAAGAGTGCTTCGGTGGTTCTCTGTATTGTGAATCAACTAATACATGTGTGCCTGTCTCCCAACGTTGTGATGGTGTCACAGACTGCATTGACTTCAGCCTGGATGAATCAAGTTGCTCAGGTAGTCAGTTTCATCTCAAAACACCACTAGAATAAAAAGCTGGGGTGATTTTATTTAACCTGCAGACAGATGGCAAAGGCAAGTTATTATTCTGAGCAACAGTGCTTGATGGAAGACTTCATGGTCAAATGCTTCCTAAGAGGTGGCAAGAATCAAATCGGAAATGTACTGAAGAGATAGCCATGGTAGCGGAGGGAAAGCATTTTTCCAAGAGGCTAGTTTATAATGTCATGAAAAGTAGCTATGTGCCCTCTAACTCTACTGCATGTTCAGTTGTATTACAGCAAGACTTTTAAACTGAGTTGAACTACACTAAAGGAGATGAGTGGGAAAGTGACAGATTATGTAATACATTTTTGTCAGTTCTAAATTGAAAATAGTTCGGGTGGGTGTGGTACACAGCCTAATACATGTAAGATGATGTATGGCATGCCCCATAATGTCAAGAAGATTGTAGAAGTATTGATATTTTCTTACACTAAACAGGATAATGATGCATTAAGATACTGTATTTTTCTAAAAGATTATCAGGAGAGTGATAAATAGTAGTAGGAAAAGGAAATTGAAAACGCTGTTACCACTACTATCACTGCTTTGGTTATACCACAGAAAGGTAGTATATTCCATGACCGTTTACCACCTTTTATCAAAAAAAGCTCTCTGGTGCAATGTTTTATATATATCTTTACTAACAGTCCACATTAGTGTAAAAGTTCACAAGTAGTTGCATGTGAATTTTCAAAGAGAAATCTCCCACTGTGAAACCTCATATAATGTGCAAACATTAAAACATGGACATATGTTTCTACCAGCTTTTTATGAGAAATAGTGTCCGCGCTTTTGAAAAAGGAAAGTAGGCACACTTTTATTGTCCTGACCTAACATGCACTTAGGAAGTTCTCTTTTCCACTCAGAACATATAGCCTTTTTTTAAAATGATCTAATTAGATGTTGGGGGGTGGGGGGTTCCAAATCTGGGCTCAAGGTGAGTTACATATTCTAGAATAGTTAATGGGGCTCTTCCCTAAAGAACTCACAAACTGTATTGTAGGTAATAGGAGGTGAAGTTACCTGTCCAAGGTTCTGAACCCTGGTATCCTTGGTGGCAGCCCAACTGCTCTAACCACTAGGACACTCCTCTACATGTAGATGTACATGTAGGGGCTGGGAAAATTGCATTCAACGGTTTAACCTAGTTAAGTAGACATTTACGTGCATGAACGGCTTTGAGAAATTGCACCTTAAAACAGCACAGTACATAAGTACAAAAGAACATAAGTATTGCCATACTGGGACTGACCAAAGGTCCATCAAGCCGAGCATCCTGTTTCCAACAGTGGCCAATCCAGGTCACAAATACCTGGCAAGATCCTGAAAAAGTTGAATGTATTTTATGCTGTTTATCCCAGAAATAGCAGTGGATTTTCCCCCAAGTCAATTTTATAATGGTCCATGGACTTTTCCTTTAGGAAGCCATCCAGACCTTTTTTAAACCTCGCTAAGCTAACCACCTTTACCACATTGTCTGACAACAAATTCCAGAGTTCAATTACATGTTGAGTGAAGAAATATTTTCTCTGATTTTTATTAAATTTACTGCTTTGTAGCTTCATCAGATGCCCCCTAGTCCAAGTATTTTTGGAAAGAGTAAACAAACGATTTATGTCTACCCGTTCCATTCCATTCATTATTTTATAGACCTCTATCATATCTCCCCTCAACCACCTTTTCTCCAAGCTGAAGAGCCCTAGATGCTTCAGCCTTTCCTCATAGGGAAGTCATCCCATCCCATTTATCATTTTTGTCGCCCTTCTCTGTACCTTTTCTAATTCCACTATCTCTTTTTTGAGATGCGGGGACCAGAATTGAACACAATATTCAAGGTGCGGTTGCACCATGGACTGATACAAAGGCATTATAACGTCCTCACTTTTGTTTTCAATTCCTTTCCTAATAATATCTAATATTCTATTTGCTTTCTTAGCTGCTGCAGCACACTGAGCAAAGGGTTTCAACGTATCATCAACAACGACACCAAGATCCCTTTCTTGGTTGGTGACTCCTAACGTGGAACCTTGCATTTCGTAGCTATAGTTCGGGTTCCTCTTTCCCACATGCATCACTTAGCACTTGTTCACATTAAACGTCATCTGACATTTAGACGCCCAGTCTCCCAGTCTCGTAAGGTTCTCTTGTAATTTTTCACAATCCTCTCGTGGTTTAACAACTTTGAATAAGTTTGTGTCATCAGCAAATGTAATTACCTCACTAAGTACATAAGTATTGCCACACTGGGACAGACCAAAGGTCCATCAACTAGATTCAATATATCACGCCTAAAAAATTGGTGCCAAAACTAAATACACCTAGGTATATTCTGTACAGTATCCCTAAATGTAGCCATACTTTACAGAATAAGCCTAAATTTCCATGCAGTTTATAGAATGGAAATAGAATGTTAGGTATTATTAGGAAAGGAATGGAAAACAAAAATGAGGATATTATAATGCCTTTGTATTGCTCCATGGTGCGACCGCACCTCGAATATTGTGTGCAATTCTGGTCACCATATCTCGAAAAAGATATAGTGGAATTTGAAAAAGTACAGAGAAGGGTGACGAAAATGATAAAGGGGATGGGACGACTTCCCTATGAGGAAAGGCTAAAGCAGCTAGGGCTCTTCTCTAAGAGATGGCTAAGGTGAGATATGATAGAGGTCTATAAAATAATGAGTGGAATGGAATAGTTAGATGGGAATAACTTGTTTACTGTTTCCAAAAATACTAGGACTAGGGGGCATGCAAGGAAGCTACAAAGTAGTAAATTTAAAATGAATCAGAGAAAATATTTCTTCAATCAATGTGTAATTAAACTCTGGAATTTGTTGCCAAAGAATGTAGTAAAAGCAGTTAGCTTAGCAGGGTTTAAAAAAGGTTTGGCTAGCTTCCTAAAAGAAAAGTCCATAAACCATTATTAAAATGACTTGGGGAAAATCCACTTCTTATTTCTAGGATAAGCAACATAAAATGTATTGTACTGTTTTGGGATCTTGCCAGATACTTGTGACCTGGATCGGACATTGTTGGAAACAGGATGCTGGGCTTGATGAATCTTCAGTCTGTCCCAGTATGGCAATACTTATGTTCTTAGAATATGCTGAATGCCTGTCCATGCAACTAAATGTAGTCACATTCAGTTACAAGTAAAATGGTGTAAATGTTGATGCCTAAATTAGGCATAGACTAGGTGTATTCTATAACAATGTGCATAGATTTTACAAATGCCCATGACCTACCCATTCCATGCCCATGGCCACACCCTCTTTTCAACTATGCAACTTAGAATTTATGCATGTCACATTATAAAATAAGCTTAGTTGTGCTTTCAAATTCTAATTAATTCCAATTAGTGTCAATAATTGCTTAAGTAATTGGCTTGTTAACTAATTAAGCTGCAACTACAAATCCAGCATATGACTGGATTTGTCCATGCAACTTAAGTTGCGCTGTATAGAATCCAGGAGAATTCTGTAAATGGTGCCAAAAAATTGGTACCGTAAAAAATACTGTTCTATAAACCACGCTTAAAGTTAAGTGTGGTTTATAAAATAGTGCTCATGCCCAGGAATCACGGATAACTTTAGGCATGGGCTGAAATGTGGTGCAAATGTGGCACATATCCCCTCTCATTCTATATCAGCACGTGCAAACATTAGGATTGCCCCCCCCCGTTCCACCCATGACACCCCCATTCCCGCACCCCTTCTTTACACCGAAGTGTAAAATTACAGTGCATATCCCATACCTTAATGTACGTGCATAGATGCCTATTAGATCTAATTTGTGTCAGCCAATTATTGGTGCCAATTAGCTCATTATTCAATTAAATTGCGTGTGCAAATTGGGCACACGCCAACATTTGCACACACAATTTTTAGCAACTTTTATAGAATTAGGAGGAATGCATCTCTCTCTCTCTTATGTTTTTTTTTTAATCTTGTGCCCTGGGACAAATTCAGTATTTCACATTGCATATTTGCTTTCAGGATTAGCAGAGCTATCTGGTTATAAAAATGAATTAAACTGTAATTTGTGAAATCAACTAAATAGCACTTTATTCTGTTGAGAATAACTTCTCCTGGGTTTTATGAGCTTGTAACTACCTTCAGCATCTCGTGACTAACACAGGCACATAGCAGAAGGCAAACATCTGTTCATCCTTGCGTTTAAACCATTAATAGGACTACCAGGCACGGAATTAATAATTATAGAAAGATAAGCATTGCAAACAGATGATTTTTCTCTTGTGGGTGGTGTTAGAATTCTTTGAGTTTTCATGTTTCAGGGTTGCATTGTTCCACTAACCCATATTTATTTTACTTCACAGAATGCCCAGTGCAGTACTGCAAAAACGGAGGAACATGTGTTCTTAAGAAGAAAGTTCCTCTGTGCCAGTAAGATTCACTGTCCTTTTATTTGGTTGTGAGGGAATTTCTTACAAAAGAAAGTGGCACAGTTTGAATGAAGCATGTATTTTGAAAGTAAAGCTTTAGATTTCAGGTCTGTTTTCATCTAAATGAGCGCAGAATTGAATAGAAAAAAAAAAGAATAACAGAATTTCAGTAGAATATTTTCTATCAAAGAGTATTTCAGGACTTCTAGTAGTTTTTCTTTAGATTATAGTTTTCTGTTTTCTGTTTCTCCCATTGCACATCAGTATTTAGAAAAATGCATGGGTATGAAAAATGATGTTATATATTTGCTTGACTTCCTGTGCATTTAAAACAGTCTCTTCAGTTGCCTGAACTGCTCGTTCTGTAGAAATTTATTCAGAATCTTTTGCATATTGTTTTTTTTCTCATAGTTCAAGTGCTGTTTTCACACTGTTAGTCAAGAATAAGTAAAATGGTCCTGTGCATTCCGCCACACTAAGATAGGAAATTATTTTGCTAGCCCTGCTAGAAGTGCAAGTACAAAATGCATACATTATCATGAGCAATATGTGATCCATAAAAAGTAGTTTTCTTCTGACATCTCCCAAGAACTTGCATATAAATCATTGCCAGATATTCTTATGGAGGGGGAGTTTTGTCAATTTTCAATCACAGAGATAAAAGTTTTAGAACTCTTCTAGCAACTGAAACTCTGTTATATAGAGAGTCCCTAAGGAATAAGCTAATGTAATTGGCTGCTTTGATTCTTACAGAAAATGATTTTTGGTTTGATATAATAGCTTTTATAGACAACTTCATGGAATCACCATGGAAGTTACATTAGCTCCTTCTCTGTCAACTCTATATGTAGCAGATTTTGAGGAGTGTTGGATTTACTCTTCAGGAAGTTTTCAGTTGATCTTGCTCTAGAAGAGGATTCTGGATGATGTACATGGGGTACATTCTCAAAAAGACCCCAAAATTTAGACCCCAGGATCATGTGCACTAAGCATGCAACTGTTATAAAATACTAGTGTAAGTCTGCATTTGCATGCCTAACCTTAGGCATGAGAACTTATACCAGGCTCAATGACTGACTTAAATGTTTGCGCCAAACTATAGGCAGTTAGGCCTATAAATGATAATATTCTATAACCTGTGCACCTAACTGGCTGATGTGCTCCCATCCCACCCATACCTCTCCCAGGTCTACATCCCTTTTGAAGTTGCATGCTCTGGAATTTGAGCAGGCTCTTATAGAATAGCAACTAAGGATAGTTATGCACCAATTAAAGCCAATTATTGAATTATGTTATTTTTTTGTTATATTTGTACCCCGCGCTTTCCCACTCATGGCAGGCTCAATACGGCTTACATGGTGCAATGGAGGGTTAAGTGACTTGCCCAGGGTCACAAGGAGCTGCCTGTGCCTGAAGTGGGAGTTGAACTCAGTTCCTCAGTACCAAAGTCCACCACCCTAACCACTAGGCACTCAACCAACCTTATTCGCTAGCTTGCAAGTGCAAATTTGCACATTAGTCAGAAAGTTGAACATACACATTTATATAATTAGGGAGATATTATATTTTTTTCAGACCCATGATGTTGTTTTTGTATTTGAAGCTATAGATTCATGGTTGTCTCTGGGGTCCACTGTGTTCTTTTTTCTCAATTTTATATCAGTAAGTTGCATCAATGAAGTGTTTATTATTATTATTGCCTCACTTGATTCTGTTTTCTGTTGACCTTGTCTCCCATGGGATCTTTCATATTAGTACTCTCAGGGGGTATTTTACTAAGCCGTGCTAACATTTTTAGTGCATGCTAAACATAAGAGTGTTCTAAATGCTATAGACACCCATATACTCCCACATTCTTATGTTTAGTGCACGCTAAAAATGCTAGCATGACTTAGTAGAAGATCCCCTACGTTTGCTAAAATCAGTTTTCTTAATTTATTTTACTTTCAGTATTGTTCTCCATCCTACCTTTCCTTAGAGTCACACAACTGAAATTAAAGTCGACTCTAAAATTATAGATAAAAATAAACTTATGAAGCAGCTGTATATTGTTTTTGATGACGTCCTCAATGATTTCCACTAAGGGTCACAGTTATCAACATGGGCTACCATTGTGACATGTTATTCTATAAATAACTTGTGCTATTTTAGCACAGCTCTCATTTTACGCAATGAAACTAGTTATTAATAACTGGGGACTAACAGTAAAATAACACATCTTAATAGTAACTCATGTTGATAACTCCCCCCCTAAATTGTACATTTCAGGTCATGGACATATGCATGGATCCACTTAACTTCCAGCCCTCTGTAATACTTGTAGTATAATTTGCAATATATTACTTCAGCGATATGATTCTTTTAAAATTTGAATACTGTGCTCCTAGAACTCAAAGCACATGCAGCTTTATCTATTCAGACTATATTATGCTTCTTTATAACAACCCTCTTAGTCATATATGATTAAGCACAATGCCAACTGCAGACATGCAAACGTCTCAGGGGGTCTTTTACTAAGCCGGGGTAGCGTTTTTAGCTCACTGTAGAAATCAGCTGGTGGTAAACATCGAGACACCCATAGGAATATACCCCAAGATTTTATATAGCGCGCCTAGAGATCCATGCTGAAATCTAAGTGTATTCTATACCAACATGTGTAACTTAAAGGGATTAGCAAACTAATTGACAATAATTAGAATTTTCACACACAACTTGCTAAGCAGTGTACCTAACTTCTAATAGCCACAGGCAAAAGGGGCCAAGGTTATGGGTGGGGAAATGGGTGTTTCATGGGTGTTCCAATATTTATGTATGTAGTTCTAGAATATGATCCAGTGCACCTAAATCTGCATGCTGGGATTTACGCCATGTTTTTATTGGTGTAAATGGAAGCGTGTAGTTTTAGGCACTGAGATATAAACTACGCATATTCTACATACCATGCCTAAATCTAGGCACCACTTATAGAATATGCTTAGTTGGCATTGATTTCTGCACTGATTTTTTAGGTGTCATATATAGCTTCTCTCCCATAATGGGCATCTTGGCGTTTACCGCCAGCTAATTTTTACCGTGAGCTAGAAACGCTACTGCCGCTTAGTAAAACACCCCTTCAGATTTTCCGGCCTGCCAAACTTGCTTGTCTTGTTTGAGCCTGCACAGCACCCATAGCTGCCTTGTGATTGCTGCATCTGAATCTCAGCTGCTGCTGGGCTTATTAGCCATTTGGAAACTCTCTGCTTTGCCTAAGACCCTGGTTTGTTGGTGCTTGCTGCACTTCTGCCTAGTCCAGTTTTTAGTCTGTATTCTTGCTTGATTTTGGTTTAGTCTTTGTGTAGCTTTGTGTTCTGTACTGCTTGTGTACTATATTGCTTGTTTCCCAGTCTTGTTGCTTGATTGTATGTCTTTGTCTAGTTCTAGGTTATCTGTGTTTCTTGTTCAGTGGCTGCCTGGCAGCTTTCAGTTCTGTCTCTTGCCTACCAGTGTTTGTTCCCTGTTTCAGTGGCTGCCTGCAGCTTTCAGTTCTGTCCCTTGTCTGTCCAAGATTCCTAGTCTAGGATTCTGCATAGCCTCCCTGTGTGTTCTAGTTCCTGTGGGTAGCCTGCTGGTATCCAGTTCCGGCCCTGTCCGGTAACTTCTGCCAGCCACCTGCACTCAGGGGCTCAACTCCTGAGGAATGGTGGTCAAGTGCAGGTGAAGTCTAGCTGGCCCTGTCAGAGTTCTGCCTTATCCCTGTGTGGGGTGGTTTTGCCTGCCACTGCCACTCCTCGACAGTGGCCCAAGGGCTCACAAACCCAGTTCCTGCCTGGAAGACGTGACATGTATTTGAACAATCTATACTGTTCCCCCAAAAAAGGCATTGTTGAGTCAAGTGATCTCTATAGTAATGAGTTATGTACCCCATGCCATTTAATGAGGGCCTTGGGATTCAGGGTATCATGAATTTATAACCCTTGAAGGTTCTGTGTGAATATAGGAGTTAATATTACAAAAAGCTTTTCATTTGAATGTTACAAGTTTCTAAAGATGTGCATTACTGGGGTTGTAATTATGGTTGTGACAGGGCATGATCACTGAAATCACTGAAATCTGCATATACATATCATTGTGCCTGATTCTGCCTACTAATTAGCACTCTGACTAAAGTTTGTTTTGTGTACTCCACTTGAGTGAGGTCAATTTTCAGGGGCATGGCTTCCTTTCCTAAGTGTTTAAAGTTATATCTATTTTCTGTATGCATGCTGGCTTGGAAAATCCATGGATAAGTCAGGAGCCCTTTTTACTAAGGCACCTAGGTGCCTACGCATGTCCAACACACATCAAATTGGCACTACTGCCCGGTTACCAGGTGCCCTGGGTGGTAATTCCAATTTTGACACGCTCCCAAAACACATGGTAGAAAATATTTTCTATTTTCTACCGTGGGGCACTTACCCGGCAGTAATCAACAGTTGGCACGTGCTGGATGCTTATTGCCTGTTAGCACGTGAGACCTTACAGCTAAGACAATGGGTAGCGTTAAGATCTCAGGCCAAAAATGTACAAGTGCTGGTTTTCATTTTGCTGCACGTCTATTTTCCAGCACAATTTTTTAAAGAAATCCTTTTTTTCCAGGCGTGCTCAGAAAATGGACCAGTGCATGTCCAAAACATATGCCTACACCAGGGCAGGCCACTTTTGGGCATGCTGTAGTAAAAGGGCCCCTAAATATTTATAGCTTTAACATGTAGACATTTTATTTACCTGTCAGTTTTTCAACAAATAAGTTATAGTTCAGTTGAAGAATTTCACCACTAGACACATATATTTTTAAACCACCTTTGCCCTGGCCCAAACTATACACCTTTTACATGGGGTAAATTTAGCCATTCTAATTGTAAAATGGCCAAATGTGTTGAATTGTCCATGTAAATGTGTTCTTAAGTTACATTCTGTTAAGTGTGTCTTCTTTGATCCAACCCACTTGACTGCGTTTTTTAACTCTATGCCTGTTACATGTTACATCTCCGGTTTCACCCCTACCTAGACCAATAATGTCTACTCTATATTCTGAATCTACTTGAGTTTACTTTCCTTACATAAGTGCATAACATAAGTATTGCCATACTGGGACAGACCAAAGGTCCATCAAGCTTAGAATCCTGTTTCCAGCAGTGACCAATAAAGGTCATAAATACCTGGCAAGATCCCAAAAAAGTACAAAACATTTATACTGCTTATCCCAGAAATAGTGGATTTTCCCAAGTCCAATTTAATAATGGTCTACGGACTTTTCTTTTAGGAAGCCGTTCAAACCTTTTTAAAACTCTTTTTTGCTGCACTAAGCATGCGCTAGTACTTACCGCTGTATAGTAAAAGGACCCCTGTGTGTTTAATAGACTAGTAAGAATCTTACCATCTTACTCTTTAGTATAGTTGAAATATTAGTCATATATTACTACTACTGGTATGTAAATTCCAAACTTTTAGAATACACTCACTTACTTTACAAGTTGCTTAGTTCACAATTCCTTTGCATGTAATCTCAGCCTATCCCATTCCTTGGGATTTTTAACTGTGTATTATTCCTTGTAATTATATCATGTAACAAGGAAATGCCAGGTTATCCCATTATAAGACTCCTGACGCAGGCGCATCTGTGCCAAAACACAGCAGCTGTGTCGAGTCATTTGATTATTCCTCAATAAAGATTTGGAAATCCATGCGTCTCCCTCGTGTTTGGCTAGAGCCCACCTATCCTACTTTCCCCTTGGTTTCCTAGGAAAATAACCACATGCTGTGCAACTACAGACACACGTGCCAGTGAGGTTATGGTCACCTGGTCTACTAACGTGTGTGTGGTGTGGCTGAGGAACGGCAGCTGCATGGATCCAGCTCTCGAGGTCTTTTTAGTTTTTTGTCAGACTGGGACTCTACCACACTCCTGCTACTGTGCTTTCACTCTGGCTGCCGCACGGTGCCTTGACCCCCTCCCTCCATTCAGCGATACACACACAGGACAAGGAGGTTGGTGCTGGGCTGCATGCAATCTGCTAGCAGCTACAAGGACCCAGTTCTTGAGGGTTTTTTTTGTCGGACTTGTGCTTTCACTCTGGCTGCTGCATGGTGCCCCCCCCTGCACCACGGCCCCCTCCCTTTACCCAGAAACACATACACTGCAGTGACCCTTCCCCTGTGACACACATCACCAGAGTCAGGACCAGGAGGAGGCTGGCACTGGCTAAGCCTGATGAGCCTAAAAGGGAAAAGCAAGTGGGCTGGGAGCTGACACTGTTGTGAACTGTTGCCAGAGGTGAGGATTAGGAATCATTTGGGGGCTGCTGGCTAGGGCTGGGATTGGGGGGGGGGGGGGGGGGATGGGAAAGGAAAAGAAAACCCTTCATATGTTTACTGACCTCAAGATCTGAGTTTGAAGAGGCAGTCCTACAAAGTCACCACCCCCACAGAGAGAAGAAAAGCATCTGGGAAAAGAGACCAGGTAAAGAGATTAAGCATGCTGCATTTTCTGAGGGGCATATACTGCAGCATGCATGCTTGCCTTAAACTCTTTACCTGGTCCCCTTTTCCTGCTGCTTTTCTTCTCTCCTCACAGAATTATGTGTTATCTGAATCAGCAATGTTATTCTTATTTATTTATTTATTGCATTTATATCCCACATTTTCCTACCTCTTTGCAGGCTCAATGTGACTTACAATTCATCTTGAATAATGGAAAGATAATAGAAATTAGACAATTAGTGTTACAGAGGGATTTTGGGCAGTATGCTAGTGATATAACAAAATAATAGTATAAGTAGAGATTGAAGACAGTGCTCAGTTAAACTTGATCCATCTACCAGCATGGCTTTCTTAGGGGGTCAAGGTGACTGTGCAGTAGGGTGCAGCGCAGTGTGACTGGGGTGGGGTGACTTTTTAATTTTTTGTGTCCTGTTTTTTGTCTCCACAAATATGATAACCCTATACTGTCATGCTTTCTGCTCTGAAATCCATTGCTATGAGTTGATTACTAGAGCTAAGAGGGGCTGTAGTTCTTCATAAACCTATGTATAAAAATTAAAAGAAGGAAGATAATTACTGAGGAATCTAGGGACCGTTACTGAACTGCAATGCTCATTAATAACTATTGAAATGTTGTTGCTGAATGTCAAGGGTTCTGTGCTAGATGCATCTCATTTTATAAAACACGATTGATATGAGTGAAATGTGTTATCTGAAATGCTTACAGTTTGAAGCAAATGAAGGGGTCCTTTTACTAAGTGACGGTAAGCACTAACGCCTGCTTACTGTGCAGAAAAAAGTACTACCGAGGGACGCACTCAGGTGTCCCATGGTAGTATTGACATCTGCATATGCTTCCCACACTGGGGGCTTGCTTGGAAGATGCTTGCCCCCAGAACTAATCAGTTAGTGCAGACATATTGTCACACACCTACCGATTAGCACATGGTTAGTGCGTGAGCCCTTTCTGCCTACTAAATAGATGTCGGTAAGGGTTCACGCGCTGATGACTATGCATTGAGGAAATGAAAAATCAGCCATTTTACAGCTGCGTTAAAAGTGGCCTCAGCACATGGGGAAACCCATATGCTAGTAATAGCACAGGCCGCATTTTAGCACACTTTAGTAAAAGTAGTTTGTTAGTTACATGTCAAAGCTTCAGAGAGTAATTCTATTCTTTTTCAATTTAGAACTGGTATGTTTGTTTAGCTGATGCTGTCAGTCATCATCCTCAATGTAGTTCTCCCTTATGTATTTGAAGACTGCTGTAAACTCATTCCTGGGTCTTCTTTTTTCCAGGCTAAATACATTTCTTCAATCTATTCTACTTGCTCAGAGTGGGGGTAATTTTTAACCTAAATACCCTGCATGCATGTTTATAGGAACTTTGTTCCCATGGGCTTAAATCACATTTTCGAAAGAGAACTCCCTGCATATTTTTCCTTTGAAAATTTGAGGACCCAGGGAATTCAGGTACTTAGGTAACTGTATTTTAGCAGGTGAAGAGTATGTGGGGTAAAATACTCACTGGGATTTCAAAATAGAAAACCTGTATAGTTCATCATGCCTTCTCTTAGTGTGACTCCCAACCACTGTTCCCTCTAAGCTGAGCAGAAGTCCTCCAACTGTACTGCTAACAGTGGGAGATGAAGCTTCAATATTGTGTCTTCCATCAATAGCAACAGGCAGGTTTCCAGGAGTCCTACAGAGCTTGTCAGTCTCTTACTAATAAAAATGTGATAGTGAAACAGCGCTGTCTACTGGCAGGACTATAGTTGGCGGACTCCCACTCCAAGGGAACAGTGCCCCTGACAACTCCTCTTCTCCCTTACCTTTTTGGGAGTAACTAAAATGTGTCATTTAGCCATATTCATGGGGAGAGGGAAATTTTCAATATTTTTTTTGTAGCTAAACATTTTAAAAGGCAGATCTTCAATAGGATGTAGACATTGGAAGCCAGATATCCAGGTCAGGGTGTGTCAAATTGTGGTAGTATTTTAGAAAAGGATCTGCCTACGTAGAATCTGATAAAAAGGCCAATTCCAACAACAGAGCACAAGCTAGAGAATTGGATTAAAATACAGTGCGTAGCAGTATGGTTGCAGTCATTTTATTTAAAGGGAGCAGCCCAAAAAGCCGTGTTTCAGCTAACACCTGCATCTGGGGCATATATCGATATTCAAGTTATCACAATAGAGAGATAACCAGGTAGGAGTCTGTCCTACCTGGTTATCTTCTGTTGAATATCAGCCCCATGGGAACATAATAATTGTCACACTGGTTGAAAGCAAAGGTCCATCAAGCTAAGTATTCTGCTTCCAGCGTGAAGGGATAATTCAAATTATGTATGATGAGCAACAGTTCTGAACACAGAGTGGAGAAAGAGCCTAATGGTTAGAACAATGAGCTGAGAGCCCAGGACCATGCAGTTTAAATCACATCTCTTCCACCGATAAGTTTTGTGACCTTGTGCAAATTACTTCATCCATCAGTTACAGCTTTTACTTTAAGACCCCATGGGCAGGGACCTACCAACTATATTAGAATTTGTAACACACATTGAGCTCATATTTGGAAAATGTAAGTAATTAAGGAATCCTTTTACTAAGCTGCAGTAGCAAACGACCATAGTGCACTCTTACACAAGTCTTCCCCTCGCACAAATGCCATTTTTACCACATTATTTCATTAATGCCCTTGAAATAACATTACTACTAATGTGCAGCCATTGAAAAGAATTACCACTGATGCACTTGCCACCTCCTATTTAAGAAGAGTTAAGGGCTTTCACGTTAATTACTACTACTTATCATTTCTAAAGCGCTACTAGACGTACGCAGCGCTGTACACTTGAACATGAAGAGACAGTCCCTGCTCAACAGAGCTTACAATCTAATTAGGACAGACAAACAGGACAAACAAGTAAAGTGAGGATGATATAATAAAGGTTCTGAACAAGTGAATAAGGGTTAGGAGTTAAAAGCAGCAACAAAAAGGTGCGCTTTTAGCTTAGATTTGAAGATGGCCGTTAACCCTGCAGTAACCAGTTAGCGTCACTAATGTGCATGCAAATTTCTTTCATGCATATTCATTATGGATATCTTGCAAACCTGACTGACAAGAGGGTGCTCCAGGACTGACTTGGGAGGCACTGCTTTAGCACGTCCTGCATTAGGCCATTAATGCTGCATTAGGCATATGTTATCATCTAGCACAACTTAGTAAAGGACCCCAAAATCTTTCAAAAAAAATCAGATCTACATTCCAAAATTATGTTGGATTCCTCTGTTGTTTTCTAAAGTTGTGGGGCAGGATCTATCCAGAAAACTGCCTCTGTTATCCAGATATTTTCATTAGCCATGACACTATCTATATACTTCCTCTGAAAATCCTTACAGACTGCACTGACATTATCTAGACAGTGTAAGGGTGAAGTGGCATGTTTTCTGGAATGCAGAGATATGGAACCCACAATCCAATAAATATTCGCATAAAATTAGGAATGAAAAAATTACTATCTTGACTTTATCTGGTTAGCAAGCTCGATATTGCCACTCTCTGCATAGCTCCAGCACAGACTGCAAGGCACTGCACAGACACTCAACATCGGCTGCAATCCAGATCCCGGCACTGATTACCCGTGTTTTTTAACTACTGTAGCCAGCATTTAAAAACAGTTCTGACTATGGTGACTGAATATTGACCTGGGTGATTTACAAGCATAAAAAAAAGAACTGGATATGGCTGCTGGAGATCAGCAATAAAAAAAAATAGCTATCACTAACATATGCCTTGAGACCAAGAAAAGTGGCAGAAAAATACATAAATATTTCCCATTATACTGGGAACTAAAAGCAATTTCCAAGCATACCTTGGTAGGTGGCATATACATATTGCATTCTATGAACTCCAGAAGGAAGTGCTCTTTGGCACAATGCAAGCACTATGACAAGTGCTAGCTGTAAATTTGAGAGAGCGAGATCAAACTCCAGTACCCTGGAAGTTCATTACTGTCATGTTTTGCGCAACACTACCCCTTTTGGAGACATTACCCCTCAAAACAGAGGTCTTCCACATAAGAGCATGATCATTTGGCATAATGCAAGGTGAAATGCAAAACCTAAACTACTCAAAATGATAAATGGTAGAGCAGAAAATGATATATATTAGTAATTCATATGGGCTACGTACGACCTCTATTTCCAGTTGATAATGATTCTGAAGCATCGAGCTGCCTTGCCAAATTGGTTTATGATAACCTGGCAGTCCTCCAGTGAGTGGGATACTAGTGCACAGCCATCCGCAAACAATTAGTCCATTAACTCTCTGCATGTTGTAGATGAGAAACTGTATCCCTGATAAGCCTCATTTATGCACAAATCCTTGTGAGAATGTTTCTCCTGTGGACTGTAGATGTTAACATTTATGAGGGATATCTAGCGTCTCTGGCAAACACCCAAGCTATCAACAAAATCCAGAAATACATGTATTGCTTTAAATGTACTCTTTCTTACCACAGTTGCTAAAGCTAGTTCTCCAGCATAGGAACATATTGACTTGCTTTCTAGTGTAGATGGGGGCCAGCGTTCTGATCCAAGGCCAAGTCCAATCGGTTTAGCTAACCTTTGGGATATTGGCAAGAATTAAATTGCAAACAGTGAATTACGCTGTGCTGCAGGTTCATTATTATGTTAAATCTGAGTTATAAATAGTGGGGTAGGAGAGGCTCATAATCACTTAAATGGCACTTAGCCGGAGAGTACATAAGTATTGCCATACTGGGAAAGACCAAAAGTCCATCGAGCCCAGCATCCTGTTTCCAACAGTGGCAAATCCAGGTCATAAATACCTGGCAAGATCCCAAAAATGTACAAAACATTTTTTACAGCTTAACCCAAAAATAGTGGATTTTCCCGAAGTCCATTTAATAATGGTCTATGGAATTTTCCTTTAGGAAGCCGTCCAAACCTTTTTAAAACTCCGCTAAGCTAACCGCATTTACCACATTCTCTGGCAACGAATTTCAGAGTTTAATTACACGTTGAGTGACAAAACATTTTCTACGATTCGTTTTAAATTTACTACATTGTAGCTTCATAGCATGCCCCCTTGTCCTAGCATTTTTGGAAAGCTTCACATCTACCCGTTCAACTCCACTCATTATTTTATAGACCTCTATCATATCTCCCCTCAGCCGCCTTTTCTCCAAGCTGAAGAGCCCTAGCCGCTTTAGCCTTTCCTCATAGGGAAGTCGTCCCATCCCCTTTAACATTTTTGTCGCCCTTCTCTGCACCTTTTCTGCCACCTACTTAGGAGACGGTCCAGCTTATAATCGAAAGAGAAAACGCCTATATTGCAACCCAAATCGGGAGATGGGCGTCTTTCTCCCGTGGGCGCCCAAATCGGTATAATCGAAAGCCGATTTTGGGCGTTTCCAACTGCAATCCGTCGCGGAAACGGGTAAAGTTGATGGGGGCGTGTTGGAGGCGTGGTGAAGGCGGAGCTGGGGCGTGGTTATCGGCCGAGGAGAGATGGGTGTCTTTAGCTGATAATCGAAAAAAAAGGCATTTTTACCGCGATTTTGGGTCACTTTTTTTGGACCCTTTTTTTTCACGAACAGGTCCCAAAAAAGTGCCCCAACTGACCAGATGACCACTGGAGGGAATCAGGGATGACCTTCCCGGACTCCCCCAGTGGTCACTAACCCCCTCCCACCAAAAAAAAACCACTTTACAAACTTTTTTTCCAGCCTCTTTGCCAGCCTCAAATACCGTACCCACCTCTATGACAGCAGAATGTGTTCTATCCTCTGACAGCCTTTCCCTGGTTCTGATGTGGGTCTCGGGTGAGTGTGACACCTTTTCTGTTATGCGCACTGCAGAGTCACATCAGCAATGCATTGTGGTGGGTGCAGGGTATTAGGCTCCATGATTCCAGTACCTTGTGGCAAATGCTCACGATGTTGGTAGTTGGTAGGCTCTACTCCCATGGTGCTTTTCCCCCTGCTTACTGGGTCAGAGTGTGCCCTGTTTTGTTTCCGGTAGTCCATGAGGTAGTGGCCATTTTTGTAAGCCAGTTTTAGATCCCTTTCATGCGTTAGCCACGTTACAGAACTTAGTTCTTACCTTGAATGTGGATGAAAGAGGGCATTGTACAGCATTCTGCCAGTTCTGACCTACTGCTCATCTCAGTACCAGGGAGACTCGTTGCCAGTGGGGCACAACCTCTGATCTGCAGTTAACTGTGAGTAAGCGTGCTTATTCCAATAAAGGACGTTTTCGGAGAGATTAGTCTTCAGGTGTCAACTGCTGTGCCAATGTTATATAGCAGCAACAAGTCCTAGAGGCCTGCGTGTATGCAGGTCCCTGGAGCACTTTTAGTGGGTACCGCAGTGTACTTCAGCCAGGCGGACCCAGGCCCATCCCCCCTACCTGTAACACTTGTGCTGGTAAATGGGAGGCCTCCAAAACCCATTGTACCCACATGTAGGTGCCCCCTTCACCCCTAAGAGCTATGGTAGTGTTGTACATTTGTGGGTAGTGGGTTTTGGGGGAGGGGGTTGGGGGCTCAGCACCCGTGGTAAGGGAGCTATGCATGTGGGAGCATTGCCTGAAGTCCACCGCACTGACCTCTAGGGTACCCAGTTGGTGTCCTGGCATGTCAGAGGGGCGAGTGTACTACGAATCGTGGCCCCTCCCACGACCAAATGGCTCGGATTAGGACGTTTTTGAGCTGGGCGTTTTTAGTTTCCATTATCGCTAAAAAAAACAAACTCCCAGCTGAAAAACGTCCATTTTTTCGAAAATACGGTCTGTCCCGCCTCTTCATGTACCCGTTTTCGGACATAGATGCCCATGGAGATAGGCGTTCGCGTTCAATTATGCCCCTCGGTAAGGGCTCCGCACTAATTCGGCACCAAAATTAAAAATTCTGTCACACTGGAAATGGCGTGTACTGGGGGTGACACTACCACCGGCTCCTGTGGTAGGTGGCGGTAGTACTGGATTGGCATATGTTCTACCACAGTGCTGTAAAACGATTCCTTAGATAGTTCATTCTTGTATCATTCTAGTAAAATTTAGAACTCCATTCCTAAACAAATTCATACTCTTCCGGAGTATCTCTCATTTTGCAAAGCTCTGAAAACATATATTTTTGTTATGCATTTTAATATGTGATCTGATAATTTACCAAAGGATCTTTGTATTTCATATCTTATTGTAAGCCCGCTTGGATTCCTTCTTGACATAAGTGGGATATAAATACCAAAAATAGAATAGAAAATAGAATCGCTTTTTTTTATTTCCAAAACAGTCCTATATGGATAAGATGTTCTAAATAAAAGAAAATTGAGTTGATGCTAAAAGTAGCAGCAGAATACTGGTTTATTGTATGCCCATTGTAGATAAAATTGCACTCTTTTGACTCTAAAGAAAAATGCTTCAAAGTATACATTTGAGATAGTTAGTAAAACAAAAACACACACAGTTTAGACAATGTGGATGCTGAATTGTTATAAATGAGAGGTTCCTGCAAAGCTGTATTTGCTAGGCAGCCCATTAGCTTCCTAGCAACAAAGCAAAGCAGAAATTATTCTAAACTCGTTATATGGTGCTTTTTTATTATGCTCACCTAGAATGTTCTGCAAGCAGCTGATCTAATTTTTGTTATAAATTATGTTTAAAATGGGGTTATATATTCTCAGCATAGATTTAACCTCACAATGCATTTGTTATAAAAGCCATTCTTGCTGCTACTATAAGTTGAATACTTGCATGTGTATGTTATTCTATCCTAGATTGTTTTCTAAAGGTCATCGTTAGTGATGGCTCAACCTTAATATTCAGCTTAGGATGTCGTGATTTGCTCGTCGAAAAAATAAGTCTCAACAAACAATACTTTTTTTTTTTGCTGGACTAACTTAATCCATCTGTGATCAGCTTTCAAAACCTATGTTCCTGTCAGCATAACTAGTCACAAATGTACTCAGTCAGTGCAGTAATGAGGTACCATCCATAACTATTTGTAATGCCTCTGTACTTGGCGCTCCTGGATTCGGTATCCAACCTGTTTGGAGCCTCCCGAGGGCAGTCTCCGTTGGTCCCTTACTGGCTTGGCACTCAGTGCCTCCACCTAGAGAAAGAAGAGTTAGCGTGTTGGGATTACCCTCTTCTTCCCCAGGAAGCCAAAAGAGAAATTGTTGTGAACAAGGCTGGCTATCAAATCCCACAGCTCGGGCTGAGGTGGGTATGCCAGCTCCGGGATGGTGCTCTGCGGGATTCAGGAAACACTTACACTCTCAAGTCCAAAGATCATGCTGGAATCAGCAGTTTATGAAAATACCCAAACTGTTTATTCTTCAAATCAGCAAAAGCAGGATCATCAAACCATATCAACTCTCCAATATCAAATGTAAGTCTTTTAAAACCACAATCCTTCTGGTATTCCCCAGGGGAGCTCTTGTATTCTCCTCCCTTGGATATATTTACAGATGCTTTTCAGCAGGACTATGTACACTTTTTACAGTCTCCTGTCCATGCCTATCCCAGAGAATAGTGTCCCAAAGGCTGTGCTCCTCTCACTTTCATAGGTCAGACCCCACTGTGGCCTGATCTCCCTCCAGCAGTGACCCCCACTTTGAATCTACCCTGGTCTTAGGATGGCTCCCTGTCTCCGATCTCTGGTTCACGGACTGGGTCTCTCCTCTGCCCACCCGTAACTCCATTCTTTTCAGTTGCCACTTTGCTGAGTCACAACTCCCCTTTACAGCCAATGATCACATTTCTCCCAGTTGGAATTCTCCTTTCTTTCCTCCAGGTCAGTGGCAGGGGACCATCAGACAACCAAAGACCCCTCTAAAGGACAAACACTCCTCCTTATTTCTTTCCAATCTCCTCTCCCATGTCACTCTTCAGTCCCAGGACACTATCTCTCTGCATTTATTTCAAAACTACTCCCCTTGGGCTGGGTTTCCTCCCACCCAGGGACCTCCCAGTCAATTCCCTCAGTGACTCTCTCCAGGGAACTAACTCTTCTCGTAATCCCCAACTTAACAGGGGATTATATATTTTTACTTCTTTATATTCTGCCATGCACCAAGATAGATTATAGCCAGACATATGTAATCATTAATGATAACACACATACTAAGAAACTGAGGGCCCCTTTTACTAAGCAGCGTAGGCGCCTACATGTGCCGAATGCGTGCCAAATTGGAGTTACCGCCCAGTTACCGTGTGGTCCTTTTGGTAATTTCAATTTCAGCATGCATCCGCTTCACGGGTCTGAAAAATAAATTTTATTTTCTGGCATGCGGAATGGACACGCGCCAAGTGGCATTTGATGTGTGTAGGTCATTACCATCCAGATTCTTTACCGCTAGGTCTATAACTGGCGGTAAAGTCTCAGACCCAAAATGGACATGTGGCAATTTTGATTTTGCAGCATGTCCATTTTCAGCAAAAAAAAAAAAAAAGAGGCCTTTTTTACAGGCACTACCACAAGCCATTTTTCAGCGTGCCTTTGTAAAAGGACCCCTTAGGGCCCTGTATACTAAGGTGCGCTAGCGTTTTTAGCATGTGCACAAAATTAGCATGCACTGTGTAGACGCCCACAGGAATATTGTGGGTGCCTACACAATTACCACGCACTAATGGTTAACGTGTGCTAAAAACGCTAACACGCCTCTAGTGCGGCTTAGTAAACAGGGCCCTTAGAGGCCCTTTTACTAAAATGCACTAGAATCAGGGCTTAACACATGGTAATGTGGGATTTTACCATGCACTAAACTCAGATTAAACACAACACTTTTGAGATTTGTTTTACTACTATTACTACTACTTAACATTTCTACAATGCTACTAGATGTATGCAGTGCTATACACTGGACGTGAAGAGACAGTCCCTGCTCTCGACAGAGCTTACAATCTAATTAGGACAGACAAACAGGTCAAATCAGGGATAAGGGAATTACTAAAATGGGAATGATAAAACATGGGTACTGAACAAGTGAATAAGGGTTAGGAGTTAAAAGCAGCATCAAAAAGGTGGGCTTTTAGCTAGATTTGAAGACGGCCAGAGAACTTGATGTACTGGCTCAGGAAGTCTATTCCAGGCATATGGTGCAGCAAGATAAAAGGAAGGTCATGAACTAATATCATTAACCCCTATTACCTGCATAGAGTAAATGCGGGAGCACTTACTGTCTCCTATTCAGGAGATGATGGGTGCTCCTGCATCAACTCTGTGTTATCCAGTTACCCCCAGATTCTAGATTGGCCACCCAAAATTGAGCACCAGAATTTGCATGTGGATCCCTGATCCATGTGCAACTTAATGAGGAAATAGGCACCAGCTGACCACTTAAATGGTGCTTGATTGAAGTTGTGTGCGGATCTCCCCTGTGCGCCCTTCTCAAACTTGGTGCCTTACTTTTCCTGTGCACAACCCAAAAGGGGACATGTTCATGGGAGGGGCATAGGTGGCTCATGGACATACACAAAAGTTAGGCATCGTTATAGAATAGCAACGATCTACCCTGAACTTTGAGCGCTGGATGTACACCTGTTTCTTTCAGATGTAAGTCTGGCCCCCAAAGTTGGGCATAACCTGTGAGCTATACCAGTATTCTATAAGGGTTAAGCACCCTTTATGGAATATGGCAACTTTTGGTGCCATATATTCAGAATCCCCCCCTCCCGGGTCCTTTTCACAACACCGCGGTAGAGCTACCTGGGTATTGTCGCATACCAGTCTTGCACTACTGCTGGCCTTACACATGAGCCAGCAGTAGTGCCGCCCCCAGCATGTGCCATGTCAAGCGTGACATGAATTTTTTGGTTTTCTTACTGCCAGGTTAGCGCAGGAGCCCTTAATGCCTTCTAAATAGCTGGAGGAAAGGGCTCCCCCCGGAAAAGGCCACGTGACAAGTGTGCACTTACCACACAGCCATTTCCAGGATTTTTTTTTTTTTTTGCATTCTACCCGCTGCACTAAAAGGAGCCTCGTCACACAGCAAATCCATGTGCCGATGCTACCCCAGGGCCTCTTTTACCTCAGCTTGGTACAAGAGGCCCTTAGTGCAAGCTAATCATAATGCAATAGCTGAAGGCTTATTTTCCGCCTATGACATGCCCCTTCTGAAAAATATTTTTTAAACATTTATAACGCGTGGGTTAGCGCATGCAAACAGGCAAAATTTCACAAAACACATTAACATATTTCTACAGGAGCCTGTTGTATGCACTAACTACATGTTAAGGGCTAAATGCCCTTTAGTAAAAGTACCCTTTATTTCTAAAAGATAAAATTACCATTGATAATTTGACGTAACTGAAACATATCAATAAAATAAAAAAATGGAAGGTATCAAATGCATTGTCAAATAACAGAAACTGAAACAAAAATAAAAATGCAGAGGCCTATAACATCCAAATGCTGTACACTGCTGTGAAACATGTGGAGGGACATTTTCAATATGATGTTATATGGAAAATGTCCAAAAATCCAGTAGCAAACATGGCCACTTTCAAACCAGAAAAATGTCCAACTTTTGTTTCGAAAACGGTCATTTGTTAGATTTTTTTGGTGCTCAGTGCATCTACCATTTGGGACCATAAAAAAAAAGAAGGCCAAGGGAAACATGCACAAAAGCAAATCATTGGGATGTAGGAGGAGCCAGTATTCTTAGTAGACTGGCCACACAGACATTCTAACACAGCAATGGTGCACCCTAGGGGACACTGCAGTGGACTTCATATAAAAGGGAATTCTTCATTCTCTAATAATACAGGTTTTATTCATGAAAAAAGGCATGAGCCTTATTCATACAATGGAGGAAAAAAACCTCAGAGACCACACATGCATATAGATAATGTTTGCTGTGATTATTGTGGTTCAAATCTCAATCACCAGTCCAAAAAAAACCTCCAAATACTTTTTTTTTTAACAGGGATCTCATTGCATGTAGGCTAACCAACATAATTACTGCAAATTTTCTTTTCAAGACACATTTGGATTCTCACAGGCTGCGAACCATCATGGTGCTGTTCACAATAATTGTTTTGGTTAGCCTGCACGCAATGAGACCCCTGATGAAGCTGGAGTAGATGGTGAAATGGGTCCCTTTTGGGTGTTAAATGCTGGCTTTTTTTTCTGCAATGTTGAGAAACAGTTTTGAATGATAAATATAATCTTGCATTTTATATTATTTTGAAAAAAATATATTGTTCTGTAAAAAAGTGTGTGTGTGCAGTCTATGAGGTCCTTTTCCTCCATTGTATGACTAAGTCTCATGCCTTTCATGAATAAGACCTGCATTATTTGTTATTATTAATTTTTGATCTCATATATCTCGTTTTGGTTAAAAGGGTTCTTCATTTCCTCCCACTACAAATTCTGATCTCCTCTCCCAACCTCCCCCCAACAGAAGGCTCCACTGGACTTTAAGCCTGAACCCCTCACTCTGGTAAAGGGCCTCTCTACCAGCACTTAATTCTCAGCTTATCTATCTCTAAGCTGTTGCTTATTTTGTCTCTGGAATTATTTGGAGTAGAAACCACTTAATTCTCAGCAGCACCCTCCCCCACATTAACAGGTATGATGGTCTAGAGGTGATCAGGGCAGGAGTGAACCCCACTTGCTCCTGCCCATAGTGGTTCTAGATTAAAAATGGCCACCACAACCTCTAGCAATAGTCTCATGATACTAACATGAGAGGCTGACCCCAGCAGTAGTACCAGGGAATGGCAGAGGGGACTTTTCCAGGATGAAGGTTTCAGGAGGGTTCCACACATGGTGCTGTGGGAGATTCAAGCATGAAAGGGGGCATTCTCATATTGGTGGGGTGGGGGTCAGGAGGAACGTTCAGACCTTATTGGAGGGGGCAGCGAGTAGGAGGAGGAAGATCCGTTTCAGGCTGCCACCAAGAAGGTATGTGGGAATTAGCCAGTATTGTGTTGGCACTTGCATAGCTAAGTGGGCAAAATTGGACTGTCTTTTGCGCATCTTATCTGCCCACTTAGCTATGCAGGTGCTGGCACTGAATATCGCTTGTACTCACATAGCTGTCGACTTCTCTCTGACTCTGCTTCCAGACCACCATTTTTCTTGTTGGCTTTTACATGGCCAGTTAGTACCAATATTCAGCGGCACAGTCTACAAAGTGCTGCTGAATATTGGCAGCCATCCTGCTCAGCTTGGAACCTCTGCTGCCTGCTTAAACCATGCTGAATATTGACCCCTTATACATTTACATGTACAAGAGCAGTGCAAATGTGAGCATGTGAGTTTATAGCATTGCCGTCATAGTGTCTAAAGTACATGTGTTCATGTCTTGATTGTAATGGATTATTGAGAAATGCAGTTTGGAGCTTTTCTGCCTTCAGAGTAGGAAAAAGAGACAGAAGAGTCAGTAGTGGAAACTTCTCCTAAATTAAACCCTGAAGAATGTGAGGCAAGCTAAGGTCATGGCGAAGGCATTCAATTGAAGGCACAGAGGTAGTATTTTTCGTAGTAAGAACATGGATATGTTTTTAGAACTGGATGCCAAATGAAAACTGATAAACTGTAAAGAAGAACAAATACACAGCCTTCAATTAAGGAATAATTTTAAAATTTGGAGACAATACGATAATCTCCTTGATGAAATGTTGCCTAAGAAAGGATGGAACTTCACTGTGAATGGAAAACGTATCTGTCAAGTTAAGGCTATTGTACCACAGAATCTTAGAATAACAGAGCTAAAGGAGCCTCTAGGGGTCATATGGCGTACCATCTCAGACAAATGTTTATCTAATCTGCTTTTAAAAGCCTCCATTGACAGGCATCCATGGCAATCCCTCCTGCATGCTACAAATATTTGGTTTCAGACTGTGAAAGATACTTTCCTTTTAGGAAAATATCAGAAGAATGTCTTTTTTTAAGACCAAATATTTCTCAAGATTTTCTCTAGATGCCAAAAGGAATAGGGATTGATTTAATCCTACCTAAAGTAGTAGCCTCTTACTTGGATATTATACAAATGTTTATGCTACCTTTCCATGTATGATCCAAATGGATCATGACCATAAGGTAATTAAAGAATAAAAATAATATAAAAAGAACAAATAACAGACTGAAACCTAGAATAAAATCATCCTGTAAAATAATGTACACTTGACATGAGTTTCAGGCTTCAAGACGCTTAATTAGAGATTTACCCCTGGATTTTATACAGTATATGGTGCCCAAATTTGAGCACAGATCCAAGATGTGTGTCCAGCACTGAATATTGGAGCTAATTTAGCCACTACTACCATAGGAGCCAACTTTTCAAAATTATTGGGGGTGCTAAGCCCAATGGAAATAACCCCTCCCTGGACACATACAAGGAATTTTCTCAATATTGGGGGTGCTCAAGCACCCACAGAGTCGGCTCCAATGACTACTACTACTAATAATAATCATTTCTATAGTGCTACTAGACATATGCAGCACTGTACACATTATATGCAGGTACTTTCTCTGTTCTTAAAGGGCTCACAATGGAGTAGCCTAATGGTTAGTGCAGCAGGCTTTGATCATGGCAACCTGCGTTCAATTCCCACTGCAGCTCCTGGTGACCTTGGGCAAGTCACTTAACCCTTCATTGCCTCAGGTACAAACAAAAGTTAGGTTGTGAGCCCTCCAGGGACATATTACCTGCATATAGTGTGTACAGCACGGCATACATCTAGTAGCACTATACAAATGTTTAGTAGAAGAAGTAGATTTAGCAGCAATAGTAATGCTGACTGTCACTGGCTGAATATCATGGGGCAGGTGTCTTTAAAAAAAAGAGTAGACAGCAAAAGACTGTCCTACCTTTATGCACCAAATTAACTGGGCACTGGTCTGAATATCAGCCCGTGCTTGCTTAACTGCTAGATCTGGGCACATGCCCAGATATACCAATGCTAGGAGCTGCGCATACCCCAGTATTGAATCTCTGAGGTTAGTTCAGCCCACGGCTAGGAGCTGCTTACAAGCTGCCTACTGCCGCAGGCTGAATATTACCCCCTTATTTTTTGTCTGTGCATAATTTCTAAATGTAGACAGAAACATGCTTAGAAATGGGCATCTGAACTGAGCATTTTTTGCACTCTTTTGAAAATAAGGCACATTGGGGCCGATATTCAGCTGGCGGAAGGCAGTCTGCATAAGTGCTGTGGTCAGCGCTGACCCCAGATATTTAATGCCGGTCCATATCCAGTGACCGGCATTGAATATGTTTGTTTTTTATTTGTTTTGGCTGGCGCTAACTTAACCAGCTAAGGGGTCCTTTTACCGAGCTGTGGTAAAAAGTGGCATGTGATGTTGTAGGCATATGTTTTTGACACTCGCTGGGAAAAAAGGCTTTTTTTAAAATGGGGGCAGTAAATGGCAGTGCACCAGAGTTAAAAGTAGCACGCGGTTATTTACTACCTGAGCCCTTACTGCTACCCATTGACCTAGCAGTAAGGGCTCACACACTACACACACAGTACTCATGCAGAGCACACCATAGTGAATGTGCTGCTGATTACAGTCAGGAATGACCCCCACGGTGGAAAACAGAAAAATATTTACTACTGTGGGAAACAGTGTGTGCCAACTTCAATATTACAACCAGGTGGGCATGCTAACCAGATGGTAGTGTCAATTTGGCATGCACTGTATGCACGGTAGCTCTACGCTGATTTGTAAATGGCCCCTTAGTGAATATTCAGCGCTGGCTGGTTAATAGTGAGAAAAGATAGGACTGCTATTTATGCGGTCTGATTTGCACACTAAACTTAGCCAGTCAGCACTGAATATTACTGGTTATCGTGCAATATAGTTGGCTAACTTTTCTGCACTGACAGCAAATATTCAACGAAGATAGCCAAATATCTCACACTGAATATTTGCGATTAGACGCCAAAACACTATTTAACCGGTCAGCGGCCATTTCTGGCCAATTTAATAGCTTTTAATATTTGGAGGGATTGTGTTAAATAGAGAAGATGTTGCTTCTTCAAACGGATCTTTGTGGCAATGTGAGGATCAAATTAATGGCTCACTGGTCCCGTTTTAAATCAACAAATCAGCACAGCAGAGTTTATCAAGGAAAGAGAGTTTTTACTAAAACAAGGCAGAGCAGACACAAGAAAAAGAAAAGCCTAGCTGTCTGTCTAAACAAAAGCCTTGCCCTCAGTGAAGCAGGGTCATCCATAATCCTATTAACCTAGAACAATAAACAGTGCCTCCCTAGTTAGCTTTAATATAAACCTGAACTACTAAAAGGTTCTTCTTGTGCTTTTTTTTTCTTATAGGGAAAAATGCTTCTTTTATTTACTTGGTATTTCTTGCATTCCTATGTCCAGGTGGGCTGGGTGGTGAAGAGAAAGACATTATTCTTACCTTTTCAGCTTATATGGGAGATGAGAAGGAATGTGGCGAGGGGGTGGGCATTGGACTCTTTCCATTCCAGGGCTTTATGTAGACATGCATTTTCTCTAGCAGTCATATAGAGGGTGCCAAAAACTAGATACCAAGAAGAAAAGCATTAAATGCTAATTCTATAACAGCATTTGCACACCCATATTTTATTATAGAATACTAGCAAATGCATCAAAAGTTAGAATTGCCTTTACTGGGCTAGATTCAGAAAATGGTGCCCAATAATCAGCAGGGCCGTCGAGAGGGGGAGTCAAGGGGGACGGGCCCGGGCCTCCGGAGGGGGCCCGATGCCACCGCAGTTCGGACCCTCCCGCCCTCCGTCGCTCCCGGAAGTTGGAACTAACCTTAAACGCCTCCTTTCACCACCTTCGCAGCAAGCAGCAACAGGGCAGGCCACTCCTTCCTTCCGTGTCCCGCCCTCGCCTGACGTAATGTCCGCGAGGGCAGGGCACGGAAGGAAGGAGAGGTCTTTCCTGCTGCTGCTTGCTGCGAAGGTGGTGAAAGGAGGCGTTTAAGGTTAGTTCAGGGCCCGGCTCAGTAGTGGGTGGAAAGGGGGCCCGGCGACCTCGGGTGGGGGGGCCCGTTGGCGATGACGATGACTTCGGGTGGGGGGGGCCCAGGGGCAGCCTTGTCCCGGGCCCAGATCTGGCTCTCGGCGGCCCTGATAATCAGTGCTCAATGGTATTCTAATGGACACTCAAAGATGAATGCCCATTATGGAATAGCATTGAGTGCTGATTTGGGCGCCCAAAGTTGGCCATGAGGACTTACAACAAATGAAATCAAGTGTAATTCCCAGCGCCCAGTTTGGGCACACATCCCCAGTATTCTATAACACTGCGCACAAATTTTAGGAACACCCTTGACCTGCCCATGCACCTCCCATAGCCACACCCCCTTTCGGGGTAATAATGCGTAGCAAACCGTGTGTGCAAATACACATTGTTGCCAATTGGTGCCAATTAGTACCCAGTCATTGGCACTAATTGGCTCATTAACCTATTTAGTTGGGCACACATTTTGGATCACTGCCCAATTTTGCCATGCATTCTAACTCTCCAATCTTACTTTTCAGACTTCTTTCATTTGTAAAGATTATTTAAAATATATTTTTAGTCATACTTACAACCTGTGTAACTCTTCTTTATTTAAGTACTCCTGAACTACTTCAGCATCTATGATAACCTCACATGTTGCCAGTATCTCTTAAAGTTACCTTACTCCAAACCATGCACTCCTGAGTGGCTGCTGCTGGCTTTCCTCCAAGGTCTAGTTTAAAAGCTGCTCTATTTCCAGCAAATCTGCTCTATTAAGATAGTCCATTCTTTTGGACTAGAATTTTCCCCATCACCAGAATGTTAATCCAAGTCCTTTATTCCTGTACAACCATCTCATCCATCATTGAGACTCCACAGCTCTCAAATTCAATTTTCTACCTATAAGCATAAAGGATGACCTTACTGAACCAGTGGCCTGTTCGGTTAACAAATCTTTTTCAGAAGAAGTTTTTCCAAACTCACTTAAACGTGTAGCTGTTCACCTATTACTGAAAAAATAAAAACTAGCTAGAAAATTATCACCCAATATCCTCTATATTGTTTTTATCAAAGGTATTGGAAAAAAATTGCACAGTTTCAGTTATAAGATTTTTTTAGAAGAACATAGGGTTTTGATGAAACCGAGTTTGGTTGAGACTGAAGCACTCCACTCAAAAACTATTGATGTTTGTATATGATACAGTCCAAGCAGGTTTTGATTGTGCACCCAGTATCGTATGGTTATGTTGCATATTATAAACACTTTTGACACCATTCATCATGATTTACTCTTGGACTGTATCAAATTACTAGGAATTATGGGAAATGTGCTGAATGGTTTGAATCATCTTTAGCACTTTGTCAGTTTCAGACCCAATAAGGATTCAAGTACTTCAGTTGGAAAGAGTTTATACTGAAATACCTCAGGGTTTGTCCCTTTCAGCCATTCTATTTACTGTCTATATGATTCCTGCTTGCTGACTGTTAGCTTGCTTAAATGTACGTTATAATTTTTACGCTTGTGGTATATAATTCCTACCAGTAGTGCATCTGCTGCATTAGAGTTTCAGCACATTTGTTTAAGATCAATCAAAGCTTGGATGACTGTAACCAGGTTTCAGCAGAATGTATCTAAACTCAAGTATTGTTACGTTCCTGAAAAAAAACTATTATTGATGTATACTATCTAGGTGTCTTGGTTAACTCACTTTTATCTTAATATTTGCAAGTTAGAAGTACTATTCAGAATATTTTCTATAAATTAAGAGTTATTAAAAACGTAGAGATTAAATACTGCACATCCTATTTTAGTATACATGTTGGAGAAAAGGAGAAACTGGGGTGACATGATACAGATGTTCAGATATTTGAAAGGTATTAATCCACAAACAAACCTTTTTCGGAGACGGGAAGGCAGTAGAACTAGAGGACATGAATTGAGGTTGAAGGGGGACAGACTCAGGAGTAATGTCAGGAAGTATTTTTTTCACAGACAGGGTGGTGGATATGTGAAATGCCCTCCCGCAGGAGATGGTGGTGCTCTAGATGACCAAATGATTACTGGAGGGATTAAGGCATGACTCCCCCACTTTACTTCCCCAATGGTCATTGACTCCCACTCCCATCCCCAAAGATTTGAAAGAAACAGTACATACCAGCTTCTATGACAACTTCAGATGTATTGGTCAGTCCTGTTAAAGCAGCAAGCAGGTCTCTGGAGTAGCCTATTCAGTGGTGTGCTGGAGCCGGCTCGCTCTGGCTCGCAAGAGCCGCTTGTTAAATTTTGACAGCTCTTGCGAGCCGGTTGTTGTTCGGGGCAAGCCGGCTCCATTGCAGGAGGTAAGCATGGTAGGAGGGCAGGGGAGTGAGGAGAATCGCTGGACATGAGATGGGAGCAGGAGGGAAGGGCAGGGGAGGGAGGAGAATCGTTGGATATGGATGGGAGCCGGAGGGGAGGGCAGGGGAGGGAGGAGAATCGTTGCACATGAGATGGGAGTGGGAGGAGAGGACAGGGGAGGGAGGAGAATCATTGGACATGGATGGGAGCAGGAGAGGGAGGGCAGGGGAGGGAGGAGAATCGCTGGACATGGATGGGAGCAGGAGAGGGAGGGCAGGGGAGGGAGGAGAATCGCTGGACATGGATGGGAGCAGGAGGGAAGGGCAGGGGAGGAAGGAGAATCATTAGATATGGATGGGAGCCGGAGGGGAGGGCAGGGGAGGGAGGAGAATCGTTGCACATGAGATGGGAGTGGGAGGAGAGGACAGGGGAGGGAGGAGAATCATTGGACATGGATGGGAGCAGGAGAGGGAGGGCAGGGGAGGGAGGAGAATCGCTGGACATGGATGGGAGCCGGAGGGGAGGGCAGGGGAGGGAGGGAATCGCTGGACATGGATGGGAGCAGGAGGGAAGGGCAGGGGAGGGAGGAGAATCGCTGGGCATGGATGGGTAGAGGGGGGCAGGGGAAAGAAAACAATTGCTGGGCATGGATGGATAGAGGGGGCAGAGGAGAGAAGACAATTGCTGGGCATGGATGGGTAGGGGGGCAGGGGAGAGAAGAGAATTGCTGGGTATGGATGGATAGAGGAGGACAGGGGAGAGAGGAGAGTTTCAGGACATGGATGGAGGGGAGGGAAGGGAGAGAGAAGAAATGCTGGACATGGAGGGAAGATAGAGGAAGGAGATTAGATGAGGGAAAAGGAAGTGAGGAGAGAAACTGCACATGGAAAGAGAAAATAGGCAGAAGCTGGATCCACTGTACAGTCAAGTCTGCGGAGGACCAGAAATGAAGAAGAAAGGAGGAAAGAAAAGAAATAAATGGAAAGGAAGCCCTGGAAACGGAGTCAAGGGAACAGATAGAGAGCAGCAGAATCAGATACTGGGCCAGCATGATCAGAGAAACAAAGTCACCAGACAACAAAGGTAGAAAAAAATAATTTTATTTTCATTATAGTGTTTGGAATATGTCCACTTTGAGAATCAGGTGCTGAACATTAAAAGTTTACATTAATTTATTTATTTATGGCATTTTATCCCATATTAAACATGAATTAGATTGGAACCTGGGATCATTTAATTTTTTTTTTCCTGGAGAGAGTAATGCATTGCCCCCCCCCCCCCCCCGGCTATAGCCTGCTCTGCAATTTGGGGGGGGGAGCGCAGAGGTGGATGGGGGGCGCAGAGGTGGATGGGGGCGGCACAGTGGTGGACGGGGGGCGCCGAGGTGGACCGGGGACAGAGCCTGTTGTTAAAAATTTACCAGCACACCACTGAGCCTAATGGTCAGTGTAGTGCACTGTAGATCAAGTCCCATATCCTACTTTAATTGTTACACTTGTGGTGGAAAATTTGAGCCCTCCAAAACCCACCAAAAACCTACTATACCCATATATTGCTGACACCTGCAGACATAAGGGCTATTGCAGTGGTGTACAGTTGGATACAGTAGGTTTTTGGTGGGTTTTGGAGGGCTCATTATAGAATATAAAGGGATAGTGGTGAGATGTGTACCTGGGACCTTTTATGTGAAGTACATTTCAATGCTCCCTAGGGTGCCCCACTGCTCTGCTGGGATGTTTGTGTGGCCAGTTTACTAAGAATGCAGGCCCCTCATACATCCCAATGGCTTCTTTTTGTGTGTTTCTCCCTCGGATTTTTTTTTTTTTAATGGTTCATAAAGATAGACACAGTGAGCACAAAAACATTTAGCAAATGGCCATTTTCAAAACAATAAGTTTGACATTTTTCTGGTTTGAAAATCTGTATGTCCGCTACTGGAATTTTGGATATCTCTCTATATAAAACGCACCTCCAACGTTCGAATGAAGCCTCTGTTAGCCAAAAGTGAAGGGGGTGAGATCGCATTGTGTCTGCCCCGCCCACGCGTCAAACGTGATGAAGTCGAGGGCGGAGCAATGACACTCAACCAATCGCAACGCTCGGCAGCGAAGCGTCAGGGAAGGAGGCGGCGCTCTCAACGTCTAGCCTTCCCTTCGCTGTGTTCCGCCTTCTTCGGACGTCAAGGATGACGTCAAAAGAAGGCGGAACACAGCGAAGGGAAACCTAGACGTCGGGAGCACCGCCTCCTTCCCTGACGCTTCGCTGCCGGAACCGCCACGGAGGTAAATTTAAAAACAAGAAAAAAAAAAAAAAAACATGTTGGGGGGAGCGAAGAGGGTGACCACAAAAGAAAAACAATGGGACCGGGAGGGCAAGGGGAGAAACGACAGCATGGATGCGAGGAGGGGGGGGGGGGGGAAGAAGAGGGCGGCCCAGGCTGGGACATGGGAGAGAGAGGAGCATGGATGCAAGGGGGGGTCATGGAAGGGAGACAGGGGACTTGCTGGAAAAGGATGAATGGAGGCGGCAGGGGACAGAGGAGCATGGATGGGCATGGATTGGGAGGGCAGGGCTCAGGGAGAGAGGGCAATTGCTGGAAAGGGATGAATGGAGGGGGCAGGGGACAGAGGAGCATGGATGGGCATGGATTGGGAGGGCAGGACTCAGGGAGAGAGGGAAATTGCTGCATAGGGATGAATAGAGGGGACAGATGGCCATGGATGGATATGGATTGCAGGGCAGGCCTCAGGGAGACAGGGCAATTGCTGGATAGGGAAAAATGGAGGGGCCAGGTGACAGATGGGCATGGATGGGCATGGATTGGAAGGCCAGGACTCAGGGAGACGGGAATTGCTGAATAGGGATCAATGGAGGGGACAGATGGACATGGATGGATATGGATTGCAGGGCAGGCCTCAGGCAGAGAGGGGAAATGCTGGATAGGGAAAAATGGAGGGGCCAGGTGACAGATGAGCATGGATGGGCATGGATTGGAAGGGCAGGACTCAGGGAGAGGGGAATTGCTGGATAGGGATGAATGGAGGGCACAGATGGGCATGGATGCATATGGATTGCAGGGCAGGCCTCAGGCAGAGAGGGGAATTGCTGGATAGGGATGAATGGAGGGGCCAGGTGACAGAGGAGCATGGATGGGCATGGATTGGAAGGGCAGGACTCAGGGAGAGGGGAATTGCTGGATAGGGATGAATGGAGGGGACAGATGGCCATGGATGGATATGGATTGCAGGGCAGGCCTCAGGCAGAGAGGGGAAATGCTGGATAGGGAAAAATGGAGGGGCCAGGTGACAAAGGAGCATGGATGGGCATGGATTGGAAGGGCAGGACTCAGGGCGAGGGGAATTGCTGGATAGGGATGAATGGAGGGGACAGATGGCCATGGATGCATATGGATTGCAGGGCAGGCCTCAGGGAGACAGCGGAATTGCTGGATAGGGATGAATGGAGGGGCCAGGTGACAGAGGAGCATGGATTGGACTCACACTTTCACTTTGACTCTCAAACACTCACTCTCACATACACTCTCCCAAACATACACACTCCGAGGAAAACCTTGCTAGCGCCCGTTTCATTTGTGTCAGAAACGGGCCTTTTTTACTAGTTTTCTATAAAAAGTCCAAAATTGGATTTAGATGTCATATCGAAAATGTCCCTCCATGTATTACACTCAGGGACCCCTTCCTACATTTCCTCTATTATTACCCCCTACATACCCTCTTGTGCTCTTCACTCCATGTCTGATGTGAACAATGAATAGGAGGAATGGATACACTACTATCCAGCTTATTTTCGAAAGAGAAAGACACCCATATTTCGACCCAAATCGGGAGATGGGCGTCTTTCTCCCGTGGGCGAACAAATCGGTATAATCGAAAGCCGATTTTGGGCGTCTTCAACTGCACTCCGTCGCAGGAACGAACAAAGTGGGCGGGGGCGTGTCGGAGGCGTGGTGAAGGCGGAAATGGGGCGTGGTTATCGGCCGAGGAGAGATGGGCATCTTTAGCTGATAATCGAAACAAGAAGGGCGTTTTTGATGAGAATTTGGTCTGCTTTATTTGGACCCTTTTTTTCAGGTCCAAGTCCCAAAAAAGTGCCCCAACTGACCAGATGACCACCGGAGGGAATCGGGAATCACCTCCCCTGACTCCCCCAGTGGTCACTAACCCCCTCCCACAAAAAAACTCACTTTACAAACTTTTTTTCCCAGCCTGTATGCCAGCCTCAAATGCTGTACCCACCTCCATGACAGCAGAATGTGTTCTATCCTCTGACAGCCTTTCCCTGGTTCTGATGTGGCTCTCAGGTGACTGTGACACCGTTTCTGTTATGCGCTCTGCAGAGTCACATCAGCAATGCATTGTGGTGGGTGTAGGGTATTGGGCTCCGTGATTCCACTAGCTTGTGTTAAATGCTCACGATGTTGGTAGTTGGTAGGCTCTACTCCCATGGTGCTTTTCCCTCTGCCTACTGGGTCAGAGTGTGCCCTGTTTTGTTTCCGGTAGTCCATGAGGTAGTGGCCATTTTTGTAAGCCAGTTTTAGCTCCCTTTCATGTGTTACCCACATTACTGAAAGTGGGCATTGTATAGCATTCTGCCAGGTCTGACCTACTGCTAATCTCAGTACCAGGGAGACGCTTTGCCAGTGGGGCACAACCTCTGATCTGCAGTTAACTGTGAGTAAACGTGCTTATTCCAATAAAGGACGTTTTCGGAGACATTAGTCTTCAGGTGTCAACTGGTGTGCCAAGGTTCTACAGCAGCAATAAGTCCTAGAGGCCTGGAGCACTTTTAGTGGATACCGCAGTGCACTTCAGGCAGGCGGACCCAGGCCCATCCCCCCTACCTGTAACACTTGTGCTGGTAAATGGGATGCCTCCAAAACCTACTGTACCCACATGTAGGTGCCCCTTCACCCCTAAGAGCTATGGTAGTGTTGTACATTTGTGGGTAGTGGGTTTTGGGGGAGGGGGGTTGGGAGCTCAGCACGCGTGGTAAGGGAGCTATGCATGTGGGAGCTGTTTCAGAAGTCCACCACACTGACCTCTAGGGTGCCCAGTTGGTGTCCTGGCATGTCAGGGGGGCCAGTGTACTACGAATCCTGGTCCCTCCCACAACCAAATGGCTCAGATTAGGACGTTTTTGAGCTGGCCAGTTTTAGTTTCCATTATCGCTAAAAAAAACAAACGCCCAGCTCAGAAACGAACAAATCCATGGGATTTGGTCTGTACAAACCGTATTATCGAAAAAAAAAGATGGACGTCCATTTTTTTCGAAAATACGGTCTGTCCCTCCTCTTCACGTACCCGTTTTCGGACATAGACACCCATGGAGATAGGCGTTCGCGTTCAATTATGCCCCTCCATGTCTGATAGTAGTGTGTCTATTCCTCCTATTCATTGATCGCATTTAGAATCGACGTGCCATTCAGCTTTCTTTTGTCATGTCCCATTTCTTTGGAACTTGCTGCGTTCTGAACAGAACAATCTTATTGAAAGTTTAGATCTGCCTTGAAGGCATATCTCTTTTCACAGACATTTCCCCTGGGACTGCAGGACAGTCTGGATTCCTGACCAGTGTGGAAACATACTTTGCCTCCCTAACTCTCTCCTTCTAACCGTTCTCTATTGATGACGTGGTTCCTTTCTTAATGTTTTTAATGAGTTGTGAAGCATTTTGATTGTAAAAAATTGAAAGGCAGTATATCAAGTGCTTTTAAAAATTAAACTCTTTCACTACAGTATCAAGAAAGCTTCAAAGGCCTATGTATTTTTAACTGTCAGAGTCCCTCCTGGTGTGTTTTTCATTCCACAGATGGGCCTTCTCAGTGATTACAATTGTTGGTTGTTATTCATGCTGAGGTATAGAGGTACGCTTCAGAATCTTAGGTACATACAATCATATATTTTAATAACTATAATTTTATATTGTTTTACAGACGTGTCAGGAAAATAGAACAAAAAGAATTTTTTGTTGTAAAATAACTTTAGCATATGAAATGCTATAATTTTTGTGTCAGAGTAGTAAAGGGAAATCTTGCCTCACCAATCTACTACACATTTCTTTGAAGGGGTGAACAAAAATGGATAAAGGTGAGTTGGTTGATATTGTATATCTGGAGTTTCAAAAGACTTTTGACAAAGTACCTCAAAAACTGTGAGAGAATTCGAAAATACATGGGATAAATACAGGGGATACCTGTACAGGAGTGGAAGATTAGCCTAGTGGTTAGTGCAGTGGACTTTGATCCTAGGGAACTGAGTTCGATTCCCACTACAGCTCCTTGTGACTCTGGGCAAGTCACTTAACCCTCCATTGCCCCTGGTACAAAATAAGTACCTGAATATATGTAAACCGCTTTGAATGTAGTTGCAAAAGCCTCAGAAAGGCAGTATATCAAGTCCCCTTTCCCTTACTTTGTGTGCTAAGCCCCCCAAAACCCACTACCGACAACTGTACACCACTACCATAGCCCTTACAGGTGAGGGGGGCACCGGGGGGCACCTATATGTGGGTTTGTGGTGGGTTTTGGAGAGCTCGCTGTGTCCTCCACAAATGTAACAGGTAGGGGGGTATGGGCCTGGGTCCACCTGTCTGAAGTGCACTGCACCCACTAAAACTGCTCCAGGGACCTACATGCACTGTCATGGACCTGAGTATGACATCTGAGGCTGGCATGTCATATTTTTAAAGATGCTTTTTGAGGGTGGGAGGGGGTTAGTGACCACTGGGGGAGTAAGGGGAGGTCATCCCTGATTCTCTCCAGTGGTCATCTGGTCATTTTGGGCACCTTTTTGTGCCTTAGTCGTAAGAAAAACAGGTCCGGGTGAAAATGTCCATCAGGGACGTCCTTGTTTTTTTCGATTATGGGTCAAGGACGACCAATTGTTAGGTACTGCCTTCGCTATGCCTCCAACACGCCCCCTTGAACTTTGGCTGCCCTTGCAATGAAGAGCAGTTGGGGACGTCCTAAATCGGGTTTCAATTATACCGATTTGCACATCCCTGGGAGAAGGACGTCCATCTTCCGATTTATGTCGAAAGATGGACATCTTTCTCTTTCGAAAATGAGCTCAATAAATTCCAACCTAGAACAAAATACTGGAAGGATAGAAAGGCAGTATTCAGTAGCAGAGTGGAATGCTAAATAGTAGTAGTAGTAGTAGTAACATACGAGAAGGTTTGTACAGAACGATGAGAGAAAGAGTCCCAAGGTGAAGAATTTTATATGTTAAAGCTGGAATCTTATGTTATTGATCTTAAATATCTAATTGAACTAACATAGCAACCACAATTGTTTGCTGAGTAACTTCTTAAATTTCTGCTTTTATCATAGCTTCTATTCAGACCTGCCTCTCTATTTACCCCCCAATAGTTCAAAATATGTCTGAGTAAACTATTTTCTTAAGCAGTATTGTTAAATGGTCGAGTTCTAATATTTGTCATTACTCAACAAAAAGCTCTTTGCATCACATTCTCTCTACTGAGGCCCGCCTCTGAGGAAAGAGGAAGTTACATCAGAGAGGCAGGCCACAGTACAGTAAAGAAGTCGGTGCCGGTGGCAGGGCAGCATATGTGAATCACTGCTGCTGCTGACTTTTGGAAAACAAAAGAAGGTAGACTCGGTAAAGGGGGTTGAGAAAGGAAGTGGAGAGAAGCCGGTTTGGGGGGGGGGGGTGGAAAGGAGTGATGCCAGCCCAAGAGGAAAGAGAGATGGAAGCAGTTAAGCCAGCTGGCTGGTGGTGGTGGCAAGATGGCGCTCCATGAAGAGTGCCGCCTGAGGCCCCCGCCTCAGTTGGCCTAATAGTAGGGCCGTCACTGGGGCAATTCTATAAAGGGGCGCTTCTACTTAGGCACCCCAATTTTTTTGCATTGAGGGCCTATTGTACAACTGCCCCTGGGAGCCCAGTTCCATTATGGAATACTAGCATAGCCCAGTATCGGCAGCCTAAACTTTTGGCATCTGCAATTATACCAACCATAAATCTGGCATAACTGCAGATGCCTAAATGTGGCAGGAATGTGTGTAGCTTGCAGTTTTATATATGTTATACACACAAGTGGGAGCCTCACCCATGATCTGCCCTTGTTGTACCTTTCTGCATTTATGTTCTATTGTACAGATATGCCCTTACAGAATAGTGCGTAGGTGCAGCATCAATACTCACACGCATATATCAATCTCAGTATTTTGCTCATTTACATGTGTAACATGCATGTAAATGGAAGCACCCCTGTTATAGAATTTCCCTTCAAGTGTTTGACTTATGTCATGTTCCTGGAGGATGAGTAATAAACTAATGCTTATCGAGCACATCCTTTCCCTAAACTGGCATAACCTGGCCACATGATTGGCATGAGTTTTCATCCAATTCATATAGAAAACAATTGTGTACATATCCCAAAGGAAGGAGGAATATAAATTCAAACTAGCCTTCCAGCCAAGTTTGTTTTGAACCCTATGTTTATAAAATGTCATGAGAAAATGCAATATTTTTGTTACCTTACTTTTGATTAGCTAAGCCAAGGTTTAGGGGCTTTAGAAATGCCTTCTTCCATTGCACAGTAACCACAAAATAAGCACGTATGGCAACGGTTTAAAAGTGTGGAACCAATAATGTTTTATTAAATCACCACAGACATGGTTTGTCTGCAGCCAACACAGCATATTTCTCCAATCACTGGCTCCCCATTTCCAATGAAGTCACCACCCACAAAGTATTGTCTGTGTAAATAAAGGCTTTGGAATAATCTCCTGAAGGGAGGCTGAGAGCCAAACCATAAAAGACATGTCAGCAAACAGTTTGACTTCCTCTTTGCTGTGTGGGTGACCAAAGAATTGGAAAGGCTGATTTTATTAAAACCTCACAGAAAACACAACAGTCCCAGAGTTCATATCTTAGAACAATAACAAAAGAATTCAGCCACTCCCATTACATTTACAAAACTGGAGTCAAGGTTAAGTTTGTTTAGAATACGTGATCATTCATATTTTCCTGTTCCATTCCCTGTTCCTCTCAGCTCCTCCCACCAACATCATGCCACTTATCAAAAATACATCACAGAAAACTTAGTCTAGCACACAGAGCTTTCTGTTGTTTTCTTTTATTATTCCCAGCCACACACACTAAGAAGAAGGTACGCATAACTACAAATAACTCTTTTTGGGGCCCTCTTACTAAGACGCGTAGGTGCCTACAGGCGTCCAAAGCGTGCCAATTTGGAACTACCGCCCGGCTACTACGTGGCCCGGGCGGTAATTCCATTTTTTAAGTGCATCCGATAGGCGCTTCGGAAAATATTTTTTTATTTTCCAACGTGCGTTGCTAACCAGGTGGTAATCGGCAGTGTACGCACGCTGACAATTACCGCCCAGTTAACGTATGAGACTTTACCGCTAAGTCAATGGGTGGCAGTAAGGTCTCAGACCCAAAATGGACGCGTGCCAATTTTTATTTTGCCGCACGTCCATTTTTGCCCCCCCCCCCCCAAAAGGCCTTTTTTACAGGGGCACTGAAAAATGGATCTGCGCACATCCAATACACACCTATACTAGCGCAGGCCATTTTTCAGTGTACCTTAGTAAAAGGGCCCCTTAGACACATACAGTATCGCTACCTCTCTGTATATAATTTGCACCATCTATGTTTTGGTCACTATATCACACACAAAGAGCACATATTTTTCATGCCTTTTGGGGCTATTTAATGCTTGATTTCAGTTCTTCAGGCATTCCTCTCAGTTTCCCACCTACATTTTTCTTTAAAAATAATAAAGGACTTAATTAATAACTAATCAGTATTCAGAGTAATTTAACTGGGCAGGAGAGGCTTCTACCAGGTTAAATTGCTCTGATCAGCCCAAATGTTAATATTCAGTATAGAGCAAGCAATGGGTCATACAAGCTGACCCATAACCCATTTGATCCATGTGGCCAATGACCATGTCCATTGATTACATAACCCGTTATCCATGACCCACGCACAATATATTGAATATAATCAATGACAATTAATGTTGCAAAATCACTTCAGCAGCTTGTTCTTGTCCTTCAAGGACAATTGACAATGCCTGTACAGTTTCTGAATGCATTTTGTTGCATTGTGCCATAATGAAATTACGAGCATTGAAGGCACTGAAAAATGCCTTTCACCTTCAGCAGATGAAGTGGAAATCACAAATATCCTCCTTGCAACTTCAAAAAGTATGAAAAATCTGTCACTCTGCTGCCCCCCCCCCCCCCCCCCCCCCCCACCTTCAAAATGGATTGAAATCTCCTGGAGAGACAGTACATGGAAATACTTTTAAAACAAATAAGAGGAAATATTTTTTCACTTAACAAATAGTTAAGCTCTAGAACTCTTTGCCAGAGGATGTGGTACCAGTGGTTAGAGTATCTGGGCTTAAAAAAGGTTTGGACAAATTCCTGGAGGAAAAGTCCATAGGCTGCTATTGAGATAGACATGGGAAGCAACTGCTTGCCAAAGGATTTGTAGTATAGAGTGTTGCCACGATTTGGGTTTCTGCCAGGTACTTGTGACCTGGCTTGGCCACTGTTTGGAAAACAGGATACTGGGCTAGATGACCATTGGTATGACCCAGTATATGGCTACTCTTATGTTCTTTTGTACGTGAAATCGGTTCAAAAGCGTACTTCATAATCTCAGTGTGAGTTCTGTCAGCCATTGGTACAATCTGTTTTGCTTATACATCACCAGCAGCCCTATTGTTTGATAATAATGAACCTGTCTGGGCCTTCTCTGAACCAAAGTCCTGAAGGCCTGAAGCTAACAGCTGAAATTAAAAGCATAAACTCTGTGTGACCCAGAGATGGTACTATGTGACAACCTGGCTTTGCAGCTTGCAGAAAAGAGGAACCTAGATCTAAAATGTTCCAGCCAGGGGCATAGGACAGAATGTGGATGGGGGCTTTCTGCAAATTATCTGGACATGCAGGCACAAGATAAAAGGATGCTGGTGAAATGGACTGTGAAGCAAGCTAATAAACATTCTAATCGGTATGATGTTGCTCTGGACCACCCTAATAATCTTGATCAGCTGTATTCTTTTTGAGGAAGAAGAAAAAAGGCAGGCCTAGTGACATGTCTCCCATAGACTCAATGTTAAGTTTTCCATATATGAGTGATTGTATTTCCTGCTTCTGTGGAGATGTGCGTAGAGACTGCACCTGTATGCATCCTGTGTACACTCCCATGAGAAAAACTTTATAGACGTTATCATTATTGGCTGTCTGTTTTTCTAACTTGGTAAGTGAATAAAATTTAGTATTTTCTCATATCTTTGTGGCATGCACTTTGTTTCTCCCTAACTACTAGAGTGTGTGGAGTATTCTTCTGGGTTGGGAAGAAATAAATAAATAAACATGTTTTTAAGTGTAGTGGTTTGAAACCATTCAAATAGATTGTTTCTCATCTTCTTGGTCACAGGCACATTAGCACCTCTTTACATAGAAACAGACTTCCTAACATCACGTTAATGAATTTGACACTAATAGTATTGTTGTGAGCATTTCTAGTTCACACTCTGATGCTTCACTCACTAGTGACATTACACTTTCCCTGGCCAGTTTGAGAAAACTCTCATAGTCACAATGAGTGTGTACAAAGAGAAAGTCTCAATGGTAAAGAATGTATGGCTTTATATTATTGTAGTGGGTTATTTGGTTGGAGTCTGTATCAGGAGTGTAGCTACCACTGAGTGAGCCTGGCAAAAAGCCAGGGGCTGCTGGATGGTAAGGGCCACCACTTGCATTTAACAGAGCAGTCCCCACTAAGCACAAGGCAAAAGTAGCCTAGTGGTTAGAACACTGGGTGTGACATTCAGGGGTGCCTAGTTCAAATTCCACTGATGCTCTGTCGCGTCCCGCGCTCCTACCTGCTCCTCCGCCGCGGGGGGCGGGAGCCAGTGTCCTCCGCGGCGAGGGGTAGCGGCCCGGAGGCCTCGGCGGGGAGCCGGGGGCCGCCACAGTGATGGCCGTTCCGGCCAGGACCGAGGCCGGCGGCCAGCGACTACGGCCGCCGGTCTCTCGGTTGCTGGCTGTGGGGGCTATGTTCGCGCCGCCGAAGGAGGCGGCGCCGAGGCGCGATGGTCGGCGTCTTCTTCCCTCCTGGGCAGGAGGGCCCGGAGCTCCGCCTCTGAGGCGCCGGATTGGGAGGCCAAGTTGGTGGTCCCGCCTGGGAAATTGGACAGAGCCAATCAGAGGGGCTCCGCCAAAACCCAGGGCCGGATTGGTTGGCTGTCCCTACAGGGGCGGGGCGGCTGATGTTGTACTGTATTTAAGGAAGGGAACTGAGCTAGCACTTTGCTTCAGGTTCTGTTCCCGAGGCCAATCTCCGTGGTTCCTGTGGTTCGTCGTTTTCCTGGTTTTGCTGATTCTGGAATTTGGACTGTTTCCTGGTACCTCTGCTTAGCTGCCAGCCTTGACCACGCTGTTAGCTGCCGGTCCTGTTCTGCTGCCTGTGTTTGGACTTTTCTTTTCCACCTGCCCGCCTCTCTCCCAGTTCCAGCCCAGGTCAGTCTGGCAACCCCGCGGTTCCTGAAGTCCCGTTGACCGCCTGCAGCTGGGGGCTCAACCCTTGGTGAACGGCGGTCGCCGCGGGTGAAGTCTTGGGGTTGCGCGGCTGTCCTTTGAGGTCCTTTTGGGCCTTACGGGACCTAAGGGCTCACCCTCCTTGTGGACAAGACATGCTCCTTATGATCTTGGGCAAGTCACTTACTCCTGGATTCTATATAGCACGCCTAGCGTTCTGTGCCAGAATCCAAGCATATTATGTAACAATGCATGTAACTTCATTGGCTTAACAAGCCTAACAGCTACTTAATAAGTGATAATGAGCACTAATCGGCAATAATTAGAATTTACAAGCACAACACCCTAAGCATATTCTGTAATGCACTGCGCCCAAACTTTAATGCATGCAGGCAAAAAGGGGTGTGGTTATGGGGACGGGGAAATGGGCATTTCATGGGCGTTCTAAAATTTACACACGTTATTATAGAATGTGGTCCTCTGCGCCTAAATCTATGTGCTGGGATTTACACCATGTTTTCATTGGTGTAAATGGATGTGGGTAGTTTTAGGCACTAGGATATTAACTAAGCATATTCTATATACCACACCTAAATCTAGGCGCCGCTTATAGAATACACTTAGGATGAGTGGATTTTTAAGCACCATATATAGAATCTGCCCTGTAACCCTCCATTGCCTTAGGTACAAAAATTAGATTGTGAGCTTTCCTGGGACAAGGAAATACCTAGTGTACCTGAATGCAACTAATCTTGATAATTCAGTCACTAATTATTACTACACTAGATTATTGCAATGTAATTGTTATGGGTTTTCTTCAAAAGCAACTAGATAGGTTGCAGGCAGTTCAGAATGCAGTAGTCAAGTTGATTTTGGGGGGAAGGAAGTACGATTATCTGATGCCTTGTCTGATTCAACTTCATTGGTTGCCACTGCTGGCCAGAATTGAATTTAAAGTTTTAATTTTTAATATTCTTTGTGGTTTAAAAGTCCCATCTATCTAAAAGATTTTTTTTAGCTATATATAGCCCTCACAGAAATGTATAATCTATCCATGATTTCAAACTAATTAGACCATCGACAAATGTCTGTCAATTGTAGGTATAGAACAATGGACATTATTGGGTAAAGGGGCTGAACTATGGAACTCTCTTCCAGGAGATTTGAGAGATAAACAAATTATGTGATATTTTGTTGTTGTTTGAACATGGTGGCTTTTTACAAAGTGTTTGACCATGTAATGAGGTTATTATTAGTGGTGAAAGCTGGGGTTTAGTATTAGTGTCTAGGACAGATATATTTTTAAACATTTTCATGTTAGGTATTCATTATGTGGAGAATCTTTTGAAATATTTTATTCTGTAATCTGCCCTCAACTGATGGTTGAGTGGAATATAAATGTACTAAACTAATCTAAACTAAACTAAATTAAACTAAACCTTGAACTACTACTTAAAAAAGTGTGAGCAAAATTAAAATTAATTAATAACTAAATGTGGCAAACAGAAAATAGCAATTTAAGGCCCATGTGCATGCTAATGGGACAATATTCAGACCACAGGAGGGAGCCCAGCTAACTCCCGCAGTCGTTTGTCAACCCAGGTATTCAATGCTGGGCCATTTCCGATGACCTGCATCGAATATCCGGTTTATTTTTAGCGGTTTAAATTTAACTGGTTTAAATTTAATTTAAGTCGATATTAGACAATAGTTGATAAACCTTAAACCAGCTAAAGATATACCAGCTATTTAAAGGCCCAACGTGGCAATATGAATTGTGGGGATAACTGGTTATATCACGCAATATGCCGATTATCTTTTAGGCGCTACTTGGGAATATTCAGCGAGAGATAACCGACTTTCCCCCGCTGAATATTGCCAGGTAGCAGTCAAGTGCCATTTAACTGGCCAGGTGCCAATCCTGGCCAGCTAAATGGTCTTGAATATTTGGGTTAAGTGTCTAATGGTCCTACACCTCTAGCATATTACATCGGAGGGGACAGGACTGAAATGCACTGAGCATGTGCTAGGGCTCTGAGGTCTGCTGCTTCTATTTTCTGGGTTTACTTCAGGCCTGAGGGCTCTGGCATGGATATGGGAGGCATTGTTAGACATGGAAGAGAAGATCTGGAGAGATGCTTAATATGAGATAGGTGGAAGACCTGATCAGGGGATGTGCTGGACATGGGGGAGGTGAAAACGGAGATCAGGGGGCATTCTGGATGTGGGAGAAGTGGAAGACATGATTGGGAAACATACTGAGCATGGAGAAGATTGAAGGGAAGATGAAAGAGGAGATCAAAGGATATGATGAACTTGGGAAAGGTGGAAGAGGGAGGTAGAAGGAAAGATTGGGGAGGTGCTGAACATGGGGGAGATAGAATGAGTGATCAGGGGACATGCTGAACATAGGGAAGATGGAAAAAATGATCAGGGGAGATGCTGAGAAGGGGGCAGAAAGGGATGAGGGGGAGTCATTGGACATGGGGCAAAGGAACAGAGGAGAAATTCTTGGCATGGATGGAGGACAATATTCTCTCTCATTTTTATGGCCAATGTGCGCATGACAAACGTTTTGTGTGCAGCTTTTCAGTCTTGGCTCAATATGTGCAGTATAGCCTATGTTTACAATAAAGAATTTGTGTGCGCAGATGCTAGTCATATACGCACTATTTCTGACCTGGGTGCAAGCACACATGCGCAAAGCTTAGAGGGAGCACTGATGGAGGAGAAGGGAAGAGAGAGGGGATGCCTGACATGGATGGAAAGATGCTGGATGTAAGTAGGAGGGGGGATGGAAAACTATAGATAGAAGCAGTAAAAAGAGGAAGCTTGAAGACTGAATGATAAGAAGGATGAGGTTTGAGTGAATTGAGAAAGGAAGAAAAAATAAATGGAAGAAAGCTGAGCATGAAAGATCAGTCAGAGATGAATGTAGAGGAAGAAGCAAAGAAGACAGGAGGAGAGCAAAAAAAATAGCAAAGAGAATAATGTAAAGAAGAACCAGAGATTGGGAGCAATATGATTAGAAAAGTAAATTTATCAAACTTTAGTGACTGGAATATGACAGTTTTTGAAATTAACATCTGTATCTTTATATTTTGTACAGTACAGAAGGAAGTGCATTTTTTTCTATTTCTCTGGTGTGCTGCATCCAAAATCTTGTGTCTTGGGTTTTCAAGTTAATTTTTGTCTACAATATGTGTTTCTACTTTTATTTTGTGGCAACTTATCCTCTATTTGGAGAGGGTCTATCTGTGTGACTAAGGCCATGGATTTTGTTCACATCAAAAGTTTGTAGACATCTGTAATAATCCAGCTTGTTCAATTTTCTCAATAGGTGTATTAATGTTCTAGAGCTCACTACAGTGTTTACAGTGCTGCTTTTTCCTAGTTGATGCTGTTATGGAATGGTAGAATAAATTTATAGGTCCTGAGTGACGTTTGTAGAGTTGTCTATTAATAATATATCTGCTACTGGAAAGGGATTATATTTTGCTGGTTCTGTGATGAAACCAGAATCAGACATTTTGGGCTCTGTTTACTAAATCATGCTGTAGGCGCGCTAACTTTTTAGCACACGCTAATGCTAGAAACACCCATAAGAAAATATGGGTGTCTCTAGATTTGCTTGCACTAATTTTTAGAGTGCACTAAAAAGTTAGCATGCCTACAGCATGGCTTAGTAAACAGGGCTCCATGTATGGTGAATTCTACAGGGAAACACCCTAGTACTGTTCTGTACCCATTGTTGCATGAGGAAAGTTTCATAGACATCTCACCCACAGCAGATATCCATACATACTCTCCATATGTGCTATCCTGCCCTACATACAAACTCCTACACACACACACACATTCCTATCTTCAATGTCCACCCATACACACTGTATTCCAGATATCCCTCAACTTCTAAACCTTTCTCCCCACCCCCAGCTCCTTGACTGGAGATCTGAAGGGGACCTGCTCCTGTTCTCTGCTATCTTGGGAAATATGGAGGGGCATAATAGAAGGGACGCCCAAGTTTTGCTGAGGACATCCTCAGAAAATATCCTGATGGAGGGGCGGGGAAACCCGTATTATCGAAACAACGTGGATGTCCAGCTTTCATTTCGATAATACGGTCAGAGATGCCCAAATCTTGACATTTAGGTCATCCTTAAAGATGGTCGTCCCTAGACTTGGTCGTTTATGATTTTCGGCGAGATTGGAAACTAAGGACGCCTATCTCAGAAACGACCAAATGCAAGCCCTTTGGTCATGGGAGGAGCCAGCATTTGTAGTGAACTGGTCCCCCTGACGTGCCAGGACACCAACCGGGCACCCTAGGGGGCACTGCGGTGGACTTCAGAAATTGCTCCCAGGAACATAGCTCCCTTACCTTGTGTGCTGAGCCCCCCAAACCCCCTAAACCCCATTACCAACCACTGTATACCACTACCATAGACCTTAAGGGTGAAAGGGGGCACCTAGATGTGGGTACAGTGGGTTTGTGGTAGGTTTTGGAGGGCTCACATTTACCACCACAAGTGTAAAAGGTAGGGGGGGTGGGCTTGTGTCCGCCTGCCTGAAGTGCACTGCACCCACTAAAACTGCTCCAGGGACCTGCATACTGCTATGATGGACCTGAGTATGACATTTGAGGCTGGCATAGAGGCTGGCACAAAAGATTTTTAAAGAGTTTTTTTGAGGGTGAGAGGGGGTTAGTGACCACTGGGGGAGTAAGGGGAGGTGATCCCCGATTCTCTCCAGTGGTCATCTGGTCATTTCGTCCTCCTTTTTGTGGCTTGGTTGTAAGATAAACAGGATCAGGTAAAGTCGTCCAAGTGCTCATCAAGGACACCCTTTTTTTTCCATTATGGGTCAAGGACGCTCATGTGTTAGGTACGCCCAAGTCCTGTCTTTGCTAGGCCTCCGACACGCCCCCGTGAACTTTGGTCGTCCCTGCGATGGAAAGCAGTTGGGGATGCCCAAAATCGGCTTTCGATTATGCCGATTTGGGCGACTCTGTGAGAAGGACACCCATCTTCTGATTTGTGTCAAAAGATGGGCGTCCTTCTCTTTCGAAAATAAGCCTGATGGTGTTATAGGGGCTTATCTCAATTTTTCAAATAGGGAAATCATTACATCCTAGCTATGCCACATTCTACATGCATAAGAGAAATTTTGATTATTATGGCAATAGTTAAATTTTAAGAAAGTTCTAACTGGGGAGTAGGGTTTTCATTTTAAAAGCAGCCTCCATATATGTGTACTCTTTCATCACTGAAAGCAGAGATTACTATATTCAGTTTTCTGTGCTATAAAATACTATATAAATAAAGCTGTCAGTAGGGTGGGTGAATGAGGTCATGTGGTAATAATCTAAAGGAACATGTTCATGTTTAACCATCGCCTCATCTATGATTCAACTGCATGTTCTAGGTAAGGCTGGCTGTCTATTGGAAATTATCCAAACCTATTGCAACTGCCCTTTGTAGAATTTAAATGAGTGCTAAGTTATGGTTTTCTGATTTTTATTGCACCTCCCTTTTCCAATTTGGCCTGGATGTTGAGAAAACAAGCCAAAGGACGTAATGAAAGATGAATATATATGTCCAAATGGGAGAGAGAAAATCTGCAAATAAAACTAGTACACTGCAGCTGCAATAGAGAGTTAAATGCAGGGCATACTGAAATGATACAGGTACATGCACAGCTATACGGCATGCAGTCATACAGCTCTGACTACTTCACTTAAACCTGAATGTTCAAACTCAACCCAATGTTGTCTAAGGGCGTGAACTACCCCTCCCCCCAATTCCATAAACTTGTGTGCTCAAATTTACGACTAGTGGTCAAATTTGCACATGCAAGTCATAAGAATAAAGGCAACTGTGCGCATAACTTGACTGAATAATTGGATGTTAATTGGCTATAATTGGATTTAATTGGTACCAATTAGCTCTTACACGCATAACTGCCCTTAGTTGCTATTCTATAATTTGTGTGCTTAAATTCCAGAGTGCACAATATCAAGGGAGGAATGGACTGGGGAGGGGCACGGGCAGGTTGGGGGGTGTCAAGCAGTTTGGCACGCAGGTTATAGAATACTATCATTTACACGCATACACTCTGCAACTTGTGTTAAATCACTAAAGTTAACTACACATTTGTCCCCCCCTCCCCCCCCCCCCCCCCGGTCTTCAAAACATTCTGTCCCACCCCATGGTACTGGGGGCAGGAGGGATCCTAGTCACTTCTGTTCCACTGGTGCCAGTATTCAAAATGGCACTGACTGACCTTATGTTCTTTATTGTCCCACACTTTAGTAAATAGGGGCCTTAGTGAGTATATACTTTAATTACTGCATGCAATAATCTATCTCCTGCTAAAAGACAATATTGCTCCTTGTCTACTTTCAGTACCTTGCAGCAATTGGTACTGTAATCATTCTTTGTATATGAATAAATCTGAGTTCAAATGTCAGTCATGCAAACTTTTGCTGCAGTTGAAGAAGGGCACTACTGCATGTTGGTTTATTGAGATAGCAATTACAAATCAACTATTCATTGCATGTACATGTAAACCTGGAGCTCATGACAGGCTATGAAATGGAAGGCACATAAGCACAAGGTCAAGTCCTTCACTCACAAAAGCTATTTTAATAATCTATTCTAATAGTTCCATTACTCAGTGCAGGGTCTTCCTCATTTTTCATCATTTGTATGACTGAAACTAAGCCTCTTTTAAGGTATCCGGCTGCCAGACAAAATGCATATTAATTGGGAAGTCAATAAGCAAAACATGTGTTTGGGTAACTTTTGGAGTCAGATTATTTTCTGGCTTTTAAAATCCTCCCTGCTCCATGGTTAAATTGAGCTAGTTAAAAGAAGGCAGAATTGGTGGCATTCTGGGGTGCAGTTATACCTTATTTGGATGGCACAGATATTCATTGCAAAATGGCTAGATTTTAGCAGATAAAGAGGGGCATTTTTGAAATGGTCGTCCAAGTTTCGATTTGGACGTCCTTGCAAAATGTCCCAATCCGGGGGTGGGGAAACCCGTATTTTTGAAACAAATGGACTTCCATCTTTCGTTTCGAAAATACCGTCAGGGACGTCCAAATCCTTAAATTTCACCGTCCCTAGATTTGGATGTCCCTAGACACGGCCATTTCTGATTTTCGGCGATTTTCGAAACCAAAGACGTCCATCTCAGAAATGACCAAATGCAAGCCATTTGGCCATGGGAGGAGCCAGCATTTCTAGTGCACTGGTCCCCCTGACATGCCAGGACACCAACCGGGCACCCTAGCAGTGGACTTCATAAAATGCTCCCAGGAATATAGCTCCCTTACCTTGTGTGCTGAGCACCCCAACCCCCCCCCCCCAAAAAAAAAAAACTCACTACCCCAAACTGTACACCACTACCATAGCCCTTATGGGTGAAAGGGGGCACCTAGATGTGGGTACAGTGGGTTTGTGGTGGGTTTTGGAGGGCTCGCTGTTTCCTCCACAAACGTAACAGGTAGGGGGGAATGGTGCTGGGTCCGCCTGTCTGAAGTGCACTCACCCACTAAAACTGCTCCAGGGACCTGCATACTGCTGTCATGGACCTGAGTATGACATCTGAGACTGGCATAGAGGCTGGCACGACATATTTTTACAGATGTGTTTTGAGGGTGGAATGGGGTTAGTGACCACTGGGGGAGTAACGGGAGGTCATCCCCAATTCTCTCCGGTGGTCATCTGGTCATTTTGGGCACCTTTTTGTGCCTTAGTCGTAAGAAAAACAGGTCCAGGTGAAAACGTCCAAGTGCTCATCAGGGACGTCCTTGTTTTTTTTTATTATGGGTCAAGGACGTCCAAGTGTTAGGCACGCCTAAGTCTCACCTTCGCTATGCCTCCGACATGCCCCCTTGAACTTTGGCCATCCCTGCGACGGAGTGCAGTTGGGGACGTCCAAAATCGGCTTTCGATTATACCAATTTGGACGTTTCTGGGAGAAGAACATCCATCTTCTGATTTATGTCGAAAAATGGGCGTCCTTCTCTTTCAAAAATGAGCCCAATAATACGCCACACCCACCACAAACCTCAATCAGGTGGTTCTTAATCAATCCAGTATATAACACTTGCCTCCTGTTTATATAGTCTTTACCAAAGACTTCAGTGGTGCCACTCACTGAGCTAGATCTTGAAAGTCAGCAAGAGTTATGCACTCACCTCATCAGTCTAAGGTGTTATTAATTTTTCTATATGATTTTTATGCTTTTTCATATTTTTCATACTTTTTTCTTTTCTTTATAACACAGCCTTCAGCTTTCCAATTTAAAACTTTTACAATAATTTTTCAATAGAGTAAATTAAATAATGATATTCATCTCAAGATGAACTCAGGAACATTCAGTCAGAGGATTACTTACTCCAACATAGACTATGTTTCGCCCTGGACTGTTTCAAGGAACAGCCCCTGTAATAATAAAAACAGGGATTATAAAACGTCCTCCCTTACTTTCTCTTATCTGCAAAAACTATCTTTAAAATTACTCAATTTCAACGGCATCAACATTTCTCAGCCTTCCTTACACACTGCTGTGAAATGACGCCATGCTAGGTTCATATTTTTCAACAAAGGTAGAGAAGTTACAACAGTTCCATTATCTTGCCTAATATATGTACTAAACCACCTCTAGGGGATGTAGTCTCTTCTCCTACATTTGCATCTAATTGGTCATCATTTGCCCTACCTTCATTGATCCAACTATCATCAACCCTTATTGCTATGAAAAGAACTATCTGCCTTCTTGACTCAGTGCCTTTCAGTTGACTGTCCTGCTTATAATCGAATGAGAAAAACGCCCAAGTTCCGACCTAAATTGGGAGATGGACGTTTATCTCACAAAAACGAATAAAGCGGTATAATTGAAAGCCGATTTTTGGACGTTTTCAACTGCACTCCGTCGTGGATGCGGACAAAGTTGATGGGGGCGTGTCAGAGGTGTGGCGAAGGCGGAACTGGGGCGTGGTTATCTGCCGAACAAAGATGGGCGCATTTCACCGATAATGGGAAAAAAGTATGCGTTTTTAGCTAGAATTTAGGACACTTTTCCTGGACCCTGTTTTTTCACGAATAAAGCCCCAAAAAGTGCCCTAAATGACCAGATGACCACTGGAGGGAATCGGGGATGACCTCCCCTGACTCCCCCAGTGGTCACTAACCCCCTCCCACCACAAAAAAATGATGTTTCACAACTTTTTATTTTCACCCTCAAATGTCATACCCAGCTCCCTGGCAGCAGTATGCAAGTCACTGGAGGAGTTGTTAGGGGGTGCAGTGGACTTCAGGCAGGTGGACCCAGGCCCATCCCCCCTACCTGTTACAATTGTGCTGCTTAATGCTTATTAGTCATCCAACCCCCCCCAAACCCACTGTACCCACATGTAGGTGCCCCCCTTCACCCCTTAGGGCTATAGTAATGGTGTAGACTTGTGGGCAGTGGGTTTTGAGGGGGATTTGGGGGGGCTCAACACACAAGGGAAGGGTGCTATGCACCTGGGAGCTCTTTTACCTGTTTTTTTGTTTTTGTAAAAGTGCCCCCTAGGGTGCCCGGTTGGTGTCCTGGCATGTGAGGGGGTCCAGTGCACTACGAATCCTGGCCCCTCCCACGAACAAATGCCTTGGATTTATTCGTTTTTGAGCTGGGCGCTTTCATTTTCCATTATCACTGAAAAACAAAAACGCCCAGCTCACAAATTGTCGAATAAAACATGGACGTCTATTTTTTTCGAAAATACGGTTCGGTCCGCCCCTTCACGGACCCGTTCTCGGAGATAAACGCCCATGGAGATAGACGTTTTCGTTCAATTATGCCCCTCTGTGTCTACTCATGGTCTCTTACCATTAATATTGCATATGATTACTCAGAGTCTCCCAAATGATTTTAGTCCCACTGTTTTGGAAAAAGGCAGTGATTAGACCAATTTTCAAGAAGCCTTCATTGGACCCCCCCTTTTACCCGAAAATATTTGTCCATTGTCAAATTTGTGTTTCATTTTTAAGCTATTAGAAAAAATAGTTTTTGACCAACTTCTCTCTTGAATTACTCAGTTGTTGATTCTTCATCCTCGACAGTCTGGTTTTCGGGCCCATCACAGTATAGAGACTACAGTGATCAGTGAACTTCTCTTGATCTTTCTGCAGCCTTTGATCTGGTAGAGCATTCCCTTCTGCTATCCCTATCTCGACTTCAAGCAATTGGTTTGTCGGGTACTATCCTGCAATGGTTTTGCTCATACCTCTCAGATAGAACTTTTTCTGTTATTACTCCTTCTTCGATTTTAGCTGACACATCACTATCTTGTGGGGTGCCTCAGGGCTATGTTCTGTCTCCTCTGCTTTTCAACATCTTTCTGAGCCCCTTGGCAATGCTTATACAGGATTTCAACATTAAATTCTTTTTTTATGCTGATGACATTCTTTTAATTTTTCCAGCATCTCCTATCTCATCTAATTTGTCATATTTGCTGGCTTTCTCATACTGGTTAACTGTACACAAACTGATGCTCAACCCCGCTAAGACAACAACCTGCTGGTTCACTGGTAATCATCTGATTTTTCACCTCTACTTTTAAAAATGCCAGTCACAGTCGTTGACTCATTCAGATACCTAGAAGTAATTATTTAGTCCAAGCTCTCCTTTGAAAAAACAGATCTCTTAAGTAATTAAAGTTGTTGGGTTTTTTTTTGCTTTATGCAATCTCCAAGCAATAAAGAAGTATGTAGACTTTGATTCCCTCCACACACTTGTTCATACATTTTAATATCAAGATTAGACTATTGTAATAGAAATGATCATACTACTCCATTATTATTTAAGTTACACTGGCTGCCAGTAAGTTATCATATACATTTTAAGATTCTTTTGCCCACAAAGCCTTTCATCTGGGAATTCCACATTATTTGTCTTCTCTGATAATTCCATACACCCCGAATCATGTACTTCACTCAATAGACTCCTGTTGTCTGGTCTTGCCTCACCCAAAAAGAGCACGCTATGAGTCAATGAAGAATTCTGCCTTTTTCTTCCTGGAATGATCTGACACCACTGATTAAGTCAGAGCTCTCCTTCACTTACATCCCATTATTTTCAACTGGCTTTTGACTATTCTTTCCCCACAACTGGTTAGGGTGGTGTGAACTGCAGATGGGGATGGTGGCTGTGTATCCTTGTGTAACCCAGGTCTCATGGTCCCCGCTAGCTCAGGTCCCACCTGGGCCACAAAGCACAGATTCTCTTTACCACCACCAGATGGGACCACACACACCACACTCATAATTCCAGTTCACCTGCAGTCAAGTTTGGGAGTAGGTCAATGGTAGCAATCCGGAGTGTTGAGAGTTTTAGAACTATGATACTGCTTTACTTTCAATCTGGGAACAAGCTTGCTCACGCTCTCACAAATAAAGTCATTCCGCACTCCAGGAGTTTGATTTAAATGAAAACCAACATTACTAGAACTTTTGCAACCAGCAGTCAATACTTCAAACTCTTTATAGACACAGTTCCATTCAAGATTCAATTGTGAAAATCTTGACCTCTCTTCCTCCCTCTCCATGTAATTCACAGCTGTACATATTTGCATCCCTCCTGTCTTTCACCCATCCTTTCATGAGAGGAATAAATCCAAGGCTGTTTTTGTTACTCCTGATACCAATCCACTCTTTCAGGCACAAACCCCTTAGGCTGTCCTTCTTCCAACAGTGCACCTCTCAGGGCTACACTCCAGCCTTGGACAGGCTTCCCCTGTACTAATCCTGCTTCCAGGGTGGACTCCCCTTGTCCACCTACAGCTCTCTTTCCTTCTCTATTGCCACTTATAGGGCAGCAACGTCTCTTATAATTAGCCTGTATTTTTTTCTTGCACTCTAGGATCCCCCAATACCCCCAAGGATCCTGGCAGGGGTACAGGCAACCAAAGACATTGTGCACCTCCTTACATCTTTTATTAAACCCAAACTCCACCCCTGCTGTCACTCTCCACAGGAAAACACTTTCTTTCTGCAACTTATTTTAACACCACTCCCTTGGGCTGGGCTTCCTCACACCCAGGGACATCCCAACTCTCCACTGTCAGGGACCTACCTCCCCCTAGGGTTTCTGTAAACAGCTAACACTACTGACTTAGTGTTACCATATCATAGGGTATTACACTTGTATGATTGACTACTTGTTATATGCGATGTATGTGAATACTATCCTTTTGACTATGATGTTCCTTTTCTAATTGTTTTGATTGTGTGATTTTATTGTAAACACCTGTGATTTGTCATATCAGTAATGGCGGTATATGAAGCCTGTAAATAAACATAAACACTAGAAATTAGAGGCTTGGAGATGAAGAATGTGGATTGAAAATTCAGCCTCTTCTTCATTTTTATCTGTAATCCACCTTGAACCGATTGGTTAAGCATAATATATATATATTCACATATTAGATTAGATTAGATTACACATGGAATTGCCACACAAGGCTTTTATAATGGCCTCCTAAATATAATATTAGAACAAAACATGTTAAAATGAAAACTAACTTGAAAAACTTGAATATTGAAAACAATATTCAAAGGGATTTTCATAGGTAAACAGAAATTTAAGGGTCCTTTTACTAAGGTGCGCTGAAAAATGGCTTGCGGTACTATAGGCTCGGGTTTTGGGCGTGCGCCGATCCATTTTTCAGCATGCCGGCAAAAAAGCCCTTTTTAAAATTTTTGCAGAAAAAGGACGTGTGGCAAAATCAAAATTGCCACGTGTCCATTTTGGGTCTGCGACCTTACCGCCAGCCATTGTCCTAGCTCAGGGGTAGGCAACTCCAGTCCTCGAGAGCCGCAGGCAGGTCAGGTTTTCAGGATATCCACAATGAATATGCAGGAGATAGATTTGCAAGCAGTGCCTCCATGGTATGTAAATCTATCTCCTGCATATTCATTGTGGATATCCTGAAAACCTGACCTGCCTGCGGCTCTCGAGGACCGGAGTTGCCTACCCCTGTTATAGCGGTAAAGTTTTACACGGTAAATGTGTGGTAGTGACCTACACGCACCAAATGCCACTTGGAACATGTCTGATACATGTGTCTGAAAATAAAATTCAGCTGCGCGTATTAGACACGCGCCAAAAATGACATTACCGCAAGAGCCACACAGTAGCCAGGTGGTAACTCCATTTTGCCACGTGTTGGGCATGCGTAGACTTACGCGGCTTAGTAAAAAGGCCCCTTAGTCATGGAAAATATCTTTTGAAAAAATTCTCCTTCTCTCTTCCATGCAAGACACAAGAGCAGTGCTGGAGGACGCAGTCTGGTGAACTGCATGCAGAGATTTCTTGTTGAAATCTAGTGTACTCTTTACCCATGTACTATGCTGTTAAAGGATCCATACAGAGCCAGTCACTGTAGGATTTTTCGAGAGAAACTCCACAGGGATTTTCCCTTTGAACACTGGCTTGCAGGTCCGTGTGGGCCTCTCCATTCATATTTCTAATGGCATGAATAGGATCATATTTAGCTCAGCTCAAATAAAGATTTGTTTTGATTGTCAGGGAACTATTTTTTGAAAGGAGTTAACTAAAGATCAAAAACTTATTTAAGCATGGGTTGCTAAGCTCAGCAGTTTTTCTTTCCTCCTGCTGTCTCTTCTCCAAGGTAGGCTTTGTAGGTATTGTATTTCTTCATTAGCCTTAATGGTATTCCTACATCTCAAGTTCTCTCTAATAATTCATTGTCTGTGTAATGTTAGAGAGCGTTCAAGTCAGGGAATAGTAGTGAATTGTTAGTGGGAACCTAATCCTGCCCCCTAATGAAACAAATGTAAAAGTAGCCTTTTCTTTTTCTTTCACTGGTGTAAATTAGACAGAACTGAGAAAAGTATCTTTGTTATCACGGGAGATGTACCTACTGTGATGTGTGGTGTATGGCAATTTTCTTAATTATACAGTCCCATTCCACAAACATGATTTATTATTGAGAAGGAAATCTCAGAACAAGCACACAAATGTATCATTTCTTATTGAATGGTAATTATGGAATATTTAAAAACTTTGGAAAACAGATCTTTTTGAAACAGAAAAACATCTGGCACAAAGGGGCATTTGGAAATTTTGTTTGCAAAAACGTCAAAATAACTATTTTCAACACACATTTTAGACCTTTTCTATGCAGTTCATCTGCAGTGTGTCCAAATCACAAGGGGGCATGTCTGGAGGGTGCTAAGGGTAGGACTTTTAATGTTCCCAAGCTTTGGACAAAACAATAGTGTCCAGGTCTGATATCCCACTGTTACTAGTAGTAGAAAAAGTGAGCCCTCCTTAAACTTACTGTACCCACATATAGGTGATACCTGCAGACATAAGGGCTATTGTAGTGGTGTACAGTAGGTGTCTGGTAGGTTTTGGAAGACTCCCCATACAATATAAGGGGGTAATGGTGAGATGTGTATCTGGGACCTTTTAGGTGATGTTTACTGCAGTGCCACCTAGGGTGCCCCGCTGCTCTGCTAGGATGTCTGTGTGGCCAGTCTACTAAGGGGTCCTTTTACAAAGGCGCACTGAAAAATGACTTACGGTAGTGTAGGCACGGATTTGGGTGCACACCAATTCATTTTTCAGCGCACCTGTAAACAAGGCCTCTCTTTTTTGCCCCAAAAATGGAAGAGAGGCAAAATCAAAATTGGCACACGTCCATTCTGGGTCTGAGACCTTTCCACCAGCCATAGACCTAGCAGTAAAGAATTTGGGTGTTAATGACCTACGCGCATCAGATGCCACTTGGTGCGCATCCGCTATATGCAACAGAAAATTAAAAAATATTTTTCAGATGTGCGTAGCAAAGGCACGCCAAAATTGAAATTACCACAAGGGTCACATGGTAACCGGGCGGTAACTCCACTTTAGCGAGCGCTGGGCACGCGTAGGCGCTTATGCGGCTTAGTAAAAGGGGCCCTAAGAAAGCTGGCTCCTCCTACATCACAATGGTTTGATTTTGTGTGTTTTTCACTTGCACTTTTTTTTAATGGTCCATAAAGATAGACGCACTGAGCACAACAATGTCTAGCAAATGACCATTTTTGAAACAAAAAGATATATGTTTTTCTGCTTTGAAGATAGCCATGTTCACTACTGGATTTTTGGACATTTTCCTCAAAATGTCCAAAGTTGGATTTACATATATCAAAAATGCCCCTCCAAACATCCTTGGTTAATAGAATTCTGAAAGATAGCATAGAAATCTCATATGGGGTGGAGAAGAAAGTGGTAGTTAAAGGACTGGAGAGTGAGAGAAGGGATTTAAGGTCAGGGAGGAAGGAGAAAACATTTGGAGATTGAGGAACAGGAGAGGGAAAGCCAGGATCAGGTTTGAGGTGAGGGAAAGTGTTTGAAAATGGATTGATAAAGAAGGAAATGGAGGGTGACTGGAAAGGAAAAAGGTGGGAAGGGTTTCAAGGTGGAATAGAGAAGCAATTAGAACTCTGGGGAGGGAGGATTTGAGCAGAAGGGTCAGAAGGAGGAGAAATGTGCCTTTGTATCATGCAGTGGTGTAATCAGATAACAAATTTAGGGTGATTCAATGGTTAGAATGACTAGGCATGACACATTTCCTGTTCCCCGCCCCCACCCCTCCATTCAAATTTAAAATTTAATACCTTAGCGTCTGGGATTCCCAAGTCTTTCCACTGAAGACATCTGGAGCCTCCCATAACCCCCTTCAGACAACCAAGGCAGTCAGTGGCCACACTCTCAGCCAATGATGATGCCATAACCCTGCACATGCTCAGCAGTGTTGCCAGGTGGAAAATTTTTTTCCCACCCAATCTGGCATAAACCCGCCCAAACTCAGACCCCGCCCCTGACACCCCCACCCCCGCGTCATCACCCCCGCCCCCGCCGTCATCAACCCCGCCTCCCCCGTCACTGGCCCCGCCTCCCACGTCATCGGCCCCGCCTCCCACGTTATCGGCCCCGCCTCCCACATCACTAACCCCGCCCAAAACGTCACTAACCCCGCCCAAACACGTCACTAATCCCGCCCCCCGCGGCCGAAAAAGCCGCCTAAAAAACCGCCCCGAAGCCCAAAAAGCAGCCCAAAAAACCGCAACCCGCCGCGGGCAAAAATTTCCCGCGGCGGGTTGCGGAAAACCGCCCAATTGGGCGGGAAAACCGCCCATCTGGCAACCCTGATGCTCAGTTCTTGTGCATGAAATGAGCAGAAGCTGTCAGCACTGGTGGCTTATGAGCACTGCCACACACTAAAAACATTGTCTGAGGACTTCATGTCTTCAGCTGGCAGAGGTTGGTGATCCCATACACTGCTGAGTGGGCCTGAGCGGAAAGTGGATGGATTCAGGCCCTTCTGGGCCCACCCATGCTGATGTCCCTGAAGTCATGAACATAGCATGCACTTGTCCTAATTATTTTGTCCCATTTATTCCTGACAATTACATGTGGCCTGAAAACAATAAACAAATGCAAGTCATTGCAGTGAACTATATGAAGGCTACAATATTTTTTTCAATTAATAAGTGGAACACTAAAAAAAATCCCCACAAAAAGATAACCAAAATGCAAGGCATCACTAACATAAAATAAAAGTAACACCTCATTCACATTTATAATTGCACCTATATAATATGACTACGCAATCCTTTGCAATATTTAATAAGTTCACAGTTTTAATATCAGGGATATGCACAAGCCAAACCTTTTGTTCATTTTAGATTCATTGTTCCCCATTTTGTATCACACATTTTTAAAATAATTTTCATAATGCATATTGGAACTTTTTAGCATGCACAGATCAATTATAGTACACTCCGGATAAGTGCAAGGCTTACAGACCAAAATTTTACTTGCACATAACCGGAGCGTGCATATAACCAAAGTGACCATATTGAAAGCATTATTTCAGTAACCACACAGTGCCATTTTGAACCCCCTTTTGATCTGTGTGCCACAGTGTTGCCATATAAAAAAAAAAATTCCCACCCAAAACCTGCCCAAAAACCGCACACACCCCACCCCCGCCGTCATCAGCCCCACCCCTTCCGTCATCACCCCCGCCCCCACCGCCATCAGCCCTGCCCCCGCCGTCATCGCCCCGCCCACTACATCACCAAACCCCGCCTCTGTCGCCGTTAGCCCCACCCCCGCCTGCCGAAAAACCGCCCAAAACCTGCACGAAAAAAAAAACAAGCCCAAAAAACCGCAACCTGCCGCGGGCAAAAGTTTCCCACGGCGGGTTGTGGAAAACCGCCCAATTGGGCGGGAAAACCACCCATCTGGCAACCCTGGTGTGCCACCACCGCTGCATCCACACAGTCACAAGGGTGAGGAAGGAAAAGATGGAGAACCAGCACTCTTCCTTATTCACCATCACAGCCGTGTGACTTGGACAGCGATGCATCACAACACTGTAAGCCAATGAGGGAGAGAGAGAGGAGAGAGGCAGGCCCACCCCTCCAATCTCATTGGCTCTCAGCTTTGTGAAGTGCAACTGCTGAGCCATGCAACATCAAGCAACATAGAGCCATTGAGGTTGGACAGGTGGTCCTGCGTCTCTCCTCTCTCTCTCTCTCTCGTATTGTCTCACAGTGTTTTTATACGCAGCTGCCTGGGTCTTGCAGCATTTGTATATCATAGGACTGGGAGTGAATGAGGAGGGTTACTGGTTCTCTGCCATTTCATTCAGAGAGTGAATGCTTATGGCGAGTGTGCCAAGCCGGAGTAAGGTGACATTACAATGAATGGGAAAAATTTGGGACTGTAACTTTTCATTGCAGATAAGCAAAGTGTGCGTTTATCTGATGTGCACATAAGTGGAGTACACTGTATATGTGCATTAATTTATAGGTTAATGTACTTTAAATCTATTTTGTACACACAAAGTTTTAAAGTGTGTAAACGAATCAAATGTGCATTAACAAATGCATATCCCTATTGAAAACTGAATGGTGGGTTTGATTTATCATAGATGTTCCCCTTAGATAGAACATGTAAAAAATATTAGTATGTTAACCCAGAAATTTTTAAATATTCAAAAATACATTTAGCTAGACATAGCCATTGTAACTAAGTGGAAGAGTTGTACAATACATTTCTATTAGCATGGCATAGAGGGGCATAATTGAACAGCACCGGCGAAATAGATCGCCGGCGATCTATTTTGGCGGCGATGCAACAGCTGGCCGTAACCGTATTATCGAAAAAGATGGATGGCCATCTTTTCTTTCGATAATACGGTTTGGCCCGGCCAAATGTCAGAGTTCGCCAGGTTTGAGATCGCCGGTTTTGTTTTTCAGCGATAATGGAAAAAAAATGCTGGCCATCTCAAACCCGGCGAAATCCAAGGCATTTGGTCGTGGGAGGAGCCAACATCTGTAGTGCACTGGTCCCCCTGACATGCCAGGACACCAACCGGGCACCCTAGGGGGCACTTCTAAAAATTAAAAAAAAAAATACACAAATAGCTCCCAGGTGCATAGCTCCCTTACCTTGGGTGCTGAACCCCCCAAATCCCCCCCAAACCCACTCCCCACAACTCTACACCATTACCATATCCCTTATGGGTGAAGGGGGGCACCTACAGTACATGTGGGTACATTGGATTTTGGGGGGAGTTTGGAGGGCTCAAGTGTAACAGGTAGGGGGGGGGATGGACCTGGGTCTGCCCTGCCTGAAGTGCACTGCACCCATTAAAAACGGCTCCAGGGACTTGCATACTGCTGTCAGGGAGCTGGGTATGGCATTTGAGGCTGGCATACAGGCTAGCAAAAAAAGGTTTTTATTTTTATTTTTTTAGTGTGGGAGGGGGTTGGTGACCACTGGGGGAGTACGGGGAGGTCATCCCTCATTCCCTCCGGTGGTCATCTGGTGAGTTGGGGCACCTTTTTGAGGCTTTGTCGTGAAAATAAAAGGACCAAGTAAACCCGGTGAAATACTGATTGACGCCGCTTATTTTTTTCCCCATTATCCACAACAGCTGGCCATCTGGTAGCCACGCCCATGCCCGCCCATGTCCCGCCTTCGCTACGCCACCAGACCGCCCCCTTGAACTTTCTCCGGATCAGCGACGGGAAAGCAGCGATGGTGTAAAAAAGCAGCTTTTGATTATACCGATTTCGCCACTTTTGAGAGATCGCCGGCCATCTCCCGATTTATGTCGGAAGATGCCCGGCAATTACTTTCGAAAATAAGCCTGATAGTTATCTTTAAATGTTTGCTGTGTTTGCAATCATATTCTTACCTTCTCCTCTCACTCAGCTGCAGCATGTCTCTCCTTCTATGGAAAGGTTTTTGATGTCTGACACTACAAACATCTAAAGAACTTGTGGACCAACTTTCTGTACTCATCTCACAATATACAAGATTGGTAAAGTCAATAAGAACTGACCTGTGAGTTTTGAAAATGCTTGCAGTGTTAGCCTGTGCAGGCAGAGTGATCCTTTTTCTTCAGCAACTATGGGCTCTACCAGTTGCCCTGATCCTCATTGTTTTCTGGTGATTGATGGGATGCTGTCCTTTCTCCTCTTCAGTGGTGGAATTGGCTCTACCAGCCACTCTGCATCTCCTCCATCTTCAGTGGACAGCAGGATGAAATTTGCCAGCTATCCCTGTGCAAAAGTGCAAAGCTTTGACCCAATTCTTGAATTCACTTTGGGACCAGGTTTGCACAGTACCTTCAGAAGACGTACATTTCCTGTTTCCTTGGATCTTTTTTCACTTCCTATTGTTGTACAAAGTTAAATTTGTCTGCAAAAGGTGATTCACTCTCTCTTATCCCCATTCCCCGTCTCACTCTCTTACCCTCATATTTCTTTACTTACCCTCTCATCCTGTTCATTTCCTGAGTGGATGAGCAACCTAACGGTTAGTGCATTGGGCTGAGAACCTGTGGGAACCAGGTTTGATTCCCACTGCAGCTCCTTGTAACCCCAGGCAAGTCACTTAACCCTCCATTGCTCCAGGTACAAAATTTAGATTGTGAGCCCACTACTGACAGAAAATGTACTTGCAAGTAAAATGTACATAAGTACAAAAGTATTGCCATACTGGGAAAGATCAAAGGTCCATTGAGTCCAGCATCCTGTTTCCAACAGTGGCCAATCCAGGTCACAAATACCCGGCTTTGGTTGTTCTACAGCAATGTTTCCCAAGTCCAATCTTGGAGTACCCTTTGCCAATTAGGTTTTCAGGATATCTATAATGAATATGCATGAAAGAGATCTGCATATAACAGAGGCAGTGTATGGAAATCAAGATCATGCATATTCATTGTGGATATCCTGAAAACCTGACTGGCAAGGGATACTCCAGGACTAGACATGGGAAATACCGTTCTACAGAAAGGCAGTATATCAAGACTCTAATAAACATAAGGATTCTACCAGCAGTGTTCTCCTGAAAGGTACATCCTTCTCCCTCTGCTTCCTGGCCCAGACTGTCACACTTTGAACCACACAGTAGTAAGACAACCGAGATCTAGAAGCAGACAAAGATGGATACAGCTTGAAACACAGTGCTACTACTACTTAACATTTCTAGAGCGCTACTAGGGTTACGCAGCGCTGTACAATTTAACAAAGAGAGACAGTCCCTGCTCAAAGAGCTTACAATCTAATAGACAAGTGAACGGTCGGTCCGATAGGGGCAGTCAAATTGGGGCAGTCTGGATTCACTGAAGACGGGCAGGGAGGGGGCTTGGCGTAAGTGCTCAGGAAGGTTGTTCCAAGCATAGGGTGAGGCAAGGCAGAATGTGCGGAGCCTGGAGTTGGCGGTGGCGGAGAAGGGTACTGAGAGGAGGGATTTATCCTGTGAACTGAGGTTACGGGCGGGAACGTAAGGGGAGATGAGGGTAGAAAGATAGTGAGGGGCAGCAGACTGAGTGCATTTGTAGGTAAGAAGGAGAAGCTTGAATTGAATGCGGTATCTGATCGAAAGCCAGTGAAGTGACCTGAGGAGAGGGGTGATATGAGTATATCGGTTCTGGCGGAATATGAGACGTGCAGCAGAGTTCTGAACAGATTGAAGGGGGGATAGATGGCTAAGTGGGAGGCCGGTGAGGAGTAAGTTGCAGTAGTCCAGGCGAGAGGTAATGAGAGCGCGGACGAGAGTTTGGGTGGTGTGTTCAGAGAGGAAAGGGCAAATTTTGCTGATGTTAAAGAGGAAGAAGCGACAGGTCTTGGCTATCTGCTGGATATGCGCAGAGAAGGAGAGAGAGGAGTCAAAGATGACTCCGAGGTTGTGGGCAGATGAGAAGAATTGCAGAGGAAAAGATAGAAACAGTGCAGCCTCCATGGCGTGTTCTGGCCTGCTGTCTCCTGTGACGATTTAGGAGGATTTGGAATCCACAGGAGGGGCAAGAATTTGCAGCCTTCCCCATAGCAGCGGAAATGCTGGAGCCTGGGGGGGGGGGGGGGGGCTTATATCAGCCTTTGCAAGTTTTAGTAAAGGACAGTAAGTTGGGTCATACTTGGCGCTTTGATTTGGCAGCACACTCCATTGCAAATGACACATCTTTGCTGCCAGATAACTGAGGAAAGTAGCATTTTATAAAATGACCTACAAGCATGAGCCAATTGCCATAAAATCTTTGAATCATAGATTTTATTCGTGCTGTGCAAAGCAACATTACACTTCTTGCAAAATAGAACTTAAAGTTACCCCTGTCTGGCTTTTGTTTGATCAGTGAACCAGCATCAGAGATGCAGAATGAGGAAAAAGCAGGCTTGGTCAATCCTTCTCAGCCATTTTCCTGATAAACTGCAGCTGAGTCTTACTGCAAATAAACTGCAGCCCTATGGATGTAAACAAATGTTTGTGGTTTCCAATTGCCAACCCTGTCCACATACCTTTAAAAAAAATTACACATCACTGGGCAGTTATTAACAATGGCCTTATCTTCCAAGCATCTATCTCACACCTTTGACATATTACAATAATAAAGTCAGCAAAGAGAACATATATCCTGATGTTCTCAAGATTTATTGCAACAGATAGATAATGGGAGACACCCTTCTGAAATTATAACACTGTAGAACAACACATATATGCTAATTAGTGTTCTGCATACAGTAGGTAAATCATAGTTTAGTCTTTGGTAGGGTTTTAAATTGCTGATGCTGCTTGCCTATTTTTTTTCATAGACTGAGGAGAGTTACTGTGTTTCAAGAATAGTCTTCAGTTTTTGTAAATTCATGCCTCTGAAAGTATTAATTGAGATTCCATAGCTTCTTATCATTGAGGTCTACTGTTGAACAAGTAAAAGCAGGTTTTAGTAACCAAAGTTATTAGAGGCTGGTGAACCTGACATCTAAGCAAAGTAAAATGGCGGAAGTTATGGTTAAAATAAAAGCATTAGCCATATAGATAATGGGGAAGAGCAAGCATTGATTTAGCAAAGGGAGGCTGTGCCCTATAAATCTATTAGGATTCTTTGAAGCTGTGAATAAAAATATGACTAAAGATGAGTTGTTCAATCTAGAGTATTTAGGTATTCAGAAGGCATGTGTAAGAAATGAGAAAATTATGGGATGGGATGGGAGGCAATGTTTTTCTGTGTAACGCTGACTGGTTAAAAGATGTAAAACAAAGGTCCTTAGGTACTAATCTGAGAAAAGATTCATGGCTGAATACCTGGAGGACATTTTGGACTACCAACTTGACTCTAACAGCAGCACTGTAATCCTACCACTAGAGGTCAAGCAGCCACCAGAACAGGAGAGAGTGAGGCAGTGGCGTTCCTAGGGGGGCTGACACCCGGGGCGGATCGTCGATGTGCCCCGCCCCCCCGGGAGCAGCGACCCCCCCTGGGTGCAGCGCGACCCCCCCTCCCCGGCGAAAGGACACCCCCCCAGCGAAGGAACCCCCCCGAGTGCACGCCGCTGGAGGGGGGGTGCCGCGCGCCTGTCCGCTTCGTTCGTTTTCATGCTCCCTCTGCCCCAGAACAGGAAGTAACCTGTTCCGGGGCAGAGGGAGCAAAGAACGAACGTAGCGGACAGCGAGCGGCACCCCCCCAGCGGCGTGCACCCGGGACGGACCGCACCCACCGCCCCCCCCCCTAGGAACGCCACTGGAGTGAGGTTTGCATCGGCCCCCAAACTCCCCAGAATCCCTGGGTTTAGTTGGGGTGGGCCTAGCCTTTAGTTTAAGTGCTGCTAAACTAAAAAGAGTAGGGCTTTGGGAAGCAACTGTGCGGGGATTAAGTAAATAGTTGATACTAAACCACTAGATCACCAGGGCTATAAGGAACTTGCCCCCAACCCCCCATCCAAGGAAGTTCATGGGAACTATTTTAGTCCATGTTTGTGGAGTCGAGGACTATATCAGAATGTAAAAAGGCATGGGATAAGCATGTGGGATCGCTTAGGAAAAGGAAGAGTTAGGGGTTACAGAGGATGGGCAGACTGGATGGGTCATATGGCCTTTATCTGCCATCATGTTTCAATGTTTCTATTACATGCCCTGCACTGGGACTGAGAATAGGATGTTGTATGGGCCACTGACCCACCAGGAGTTGGAGGACCCCAAGAAAGGGGATCCAGGAGCCTTTACAATGGGCCATTTGGACCTTTTAAGTCATACCACCATGCAAAAATTTATTTATTTATTTATTTATTTACTGCCTTTTTGAAGGAATTCACTCCAGGCAGTGTACAACAAGAATAAGTCATAGGCAATTACAACAGTAAAATTATGCTACATTACAGTGTCAACACAATATGCAATAAAACATTTTAATAGCCGGCACAGGGTATAAACAAAAATAGAACATAGATAAAACAGGGTAGCGGGATTTAGAAAATAAGGGGACTAACTTAAAGAAAGTTGCATGAGTCTTTGCAAGAGTTCTCAGAAAACTATACCTCCAAAGGTGTAGTCATTTGTCAAAACAGAACCACAAAGCCTTCTTGTGTGATTTTTTCAGGATATTATGCTATTAATGGGCTGATTTGCATTACAGCAAATTGAAATGAACATTCACATGAAGCAGTCTTTGTGCTAAGGTTTACTACTGTGAATTATACTGTTGTGAAGTACGCTTTCCCCCAGATTCTATATAGCGCGCCTAGAGTTCTGTGCCAAAATTAAAGCATATTCTATAACAATGCATGTAATTTAATTGGCTTAACAAGCTAATCAACATTGATAACAGCACTTAAACAATAATGAGCACTAATTGACAATAATTAGAATTTAAGCGCACAACTCGCTAAGCATATTCTGTAATGCAGTGCGCCTAACTTCTAATGCGTGCAGGCAAAAGGAGGTATGGTTATGGGTGGGGAAATAGGCATTCCAAAAATTATGCATACTGTTATAAAATATGGCCCTCTGCACCTAAATCTACACGCCGGGATTAATGCCAAGATTTCATTGGTGTAAATGGAGGCACACAGATTTAGGCACTATGATTTCCATAGCATATTCTACATATTGCACCTAACACTTACAGAATATGCTTAGGCAGAAATGTTTTTCATGCGGATTTGTTAGGTGCCATATATAGAATCCCCCCCCCCCCCTCATGTGCAAAGTATTGCAAAACACCTCAAATTAGGCTTTTTTTTTTTTTTTTTTAGAGTTTCCAGTCATTTTGTATTATTTTTCACGTGAAGCACATTTTGTAAAGTCTCTTCACACTTTAGTATATGAAGCCCAAAGAGGTAAATTAAAAGAATAGTTTCCTCAGTGGATACAGGTACATAGTGGAGTACATCAAGGATCTATATAAGGACCAGTGTTAATATATGAATAACAAATGAAGGATGGAAAAAAACAAAGCAGGTCAGTGGCAGCACTGAAACTAAATCTCGGGGTATGAGGGGAAAACTCTGAGTCCCTGATACTGCCCAGTTGGGCGAAACACGGCCTGTGTCAGGCTTGTTATTTTAGATTACCTATTTTCCATTAAATTTTGGTTTTATCTGTACAGATCTGCTTTGTTTTTTCCATCTTGGAGTTTGCGGATTGGCTACCCTGCTGTTTTCTTTAACAAATGAAGGAGCCTTTATACTAAGCTACATTGTGCGCTAATGCACACCTATTGCAGATAAAAATGGCCTAACATGGGCATGATAAAGTATTCTGCATTTTGCAATATTTTTTTTTGTATTTGTTAAGTGGGTGTGTCAGGGGTGGAAGGTGAGCATTCCAGCATTAACCAATTAAAGCATCTACATTATTACGTGCTAACTGGTTAGTGCACGGATAATGCGGGAGAACTTACCATCTACAAAATAGGTAGCGGCAAGTGCTGCTGCAGTGATTTTTTTAAATGACCATGTGCTAATGGTATAATTAGTGTGTGGAAAACACAAGGAGGAGAAAATCCAGAACCTCACAGACGTGTAGACAACAACAACATAAAATAGTGAGGCAAATACAGCAAGGATTTCCAAAGTTTAAGAACCTTTTAATGTAGTCACGAAATCAACACATTTGGGATCCAACACGGCCGTCTTTTGGCATGTGAACCTGCCTCACTGGTCAACAAACCTTATAAAGATAAAATAAATATAAGTAAAATTGTACATGAATACTGTAAACGGGACCGCTGCGCCAGTAGGGGGAGGAAGGAAGTCTCCTCCCCAGGATTAATCCAAGCCCCACAAATTGCCACCAGCAGATACTTTCAAATATTCTTTTCTTTTTATTTTTGTTTCCAAGTTACAAACAAAAGCTTCAGTCCAGCCCTGGGTTAGGGCCAGTGTTGCCAGGTGGGCGGTTTTACCGCCCAATTGGGCGGTTTTCCGCGCCCCGCCGCAGGAAATTTTTGCCCGCGGCAGGTTGCGGTTTTTTGGGCGGTTTTTTAGGCTTCCGGGCGGCTTTTTGGGCGGCTTTTTGATTTTTTTCGGCCGCGGGGGGCGGGGTTAGTGACGTTTTTGGGCGGGGTTAGTGACGTGGGAGGCGGGGCCGATGACGTGGGAGGCGGGGCCGATGATGTGGGAGGCGGGGCCGATGACGGGGAGGCGGGGCTGATGACGGGGAGGCGGGCCCGATGACGTGGGAGGCGGGGCTGATGATGGGGAGGCGGGCCCGATGACGTGGGAGGCGGGGCCGGTGACGGCGGGGGCGGGGCCGGTGACGCGGGGGTGGGGGTGTCAGGGGCGGGGTTTGTGTTTGGGCGGGTTTTGGGCTGGTTTCTGGCCCGGATTGGGCTGGAAAAAAAATTTCTACCTGGCAACCCTGGTTAGGGCTGCCCCTCACCCAGCAATCCAAAGTCTCTGACCTTTCTTGAGGGCTGCAATAGTCCCCTTTGGAAATACTTCCTTTTCACAGTACGTATCACAAGCAGTGCTGGCCTAAAGTATGTATCACAAGCAGTGCTGGCCTTTCAGCAAACTTGTTCCCTCCTGTCCAACCAGGGTTTCCAGCTCCCACAGTTCTTACACAACAAACAGGAGCAGCTGGGGAACCAGGCTTATAACTCTTCCAGTCCTCTGCCCTTCCCCCACAGCAAACAGTTCAAATCAAAACAGGCTTCTTCCTTACAACAGGTTTTAAATCAAAACTTTTAAACACATAGCTTTCCCCCTTTAGGTACTACCTTCCTCAGGGCTCTCCAGCTCCCATTCCATTCTCCTTCTGCTTCTTGCTTAGCAGCCTTAACCTCCTCCTCCACCTGCTTCTCACCCCACCCTTCCCTCTACAGGTGGGAGGCATCATGTATTGATTACGGAGCCAGGGAACTGGGCTTCTTCCTTCCCCCTCCCTCTTGTGGTCAGAGTTGGTAAGTACCCATCTTGTCTATCCCTGGGGTCCCTTTGCTGGGACGGGCAATGCATTCTGGGAGACGTAGTTCAAGATTTTGTTTCATTTTGTACCTCTGGGCTGTAGCCTTGTCACAATACATACTAAAACATTTTTCATAAACATATTAATAAAAACAAAGCACCTGAAAAATATAAAAGAATGGAACAATACATATAAAAACATTAATACAATCAGGTGAATTTTCGAAAGAAAAGGGCACCCATCTTCCGACACAAATCGGGAGATGGGCATCCTTCTCGCAAGGTTGTCCAAATCAGCATTATCAAAAGCCGATTTTGGGCGCCCTCAACTGGTTTCCGTCGTGGGGATGACCAAAGTTCACGGGGGCGTGTTGGCAGTGTAGCAAAGGCAGGACTGGGGCGTGCTTAGGAGATGGGCGTCCTCGGGCGATAATGGAAAAAAGAAGGGCGTCCCTGACAAACACTTGGCCGACTTAACTTGGTCCATTTTATATCATGACCAAGCATCAAAATAGTGCCTGAACTGACCAGATGACCACCAGAGGGAAT